>NW_022103928.1:21976311-21977786 GCF_000313985.2 Echinops telfairi
TTAGGGCATGATGCTAATGTGATAGAGTTGGAGTCTGATAAAAACTCATTTGTGCGCCTATGTTTATCTATGTCTAGATTTTAGCCTTGGACCTTGTAGTTACATACATTGATAAACTCTCCTTTGTGGCTTAAGGCATTTGGATTTGTTCTTAGGGATCTGCAGCCTGACTGATACATTTGAACCCATAACTTAACATCTATAGGCTCCAGTTTCCTCATCTGGAAAGCGTCAACAATTATTATACCATACTCAGACAGTCATAGAAGGATCAGATGAGGCAGCACACAAGACAGCACCTGGTAAATTATAACTTGGGATATAAACTATGTGTTAATGTTTGCTCTTACCCTCTTATCTATGAATTCACAAGAGGGAATATTGCAGAATAAAAATAGATGCTAAAGCATCTCATCTTTTCTTCCTTCTGGCATAAAAAGACTGTGGCAAAGCCTAATACGGGGTGAACATAAGACTGTGCATATAATTCCTTTTCGAATTCAGGGCCCAAACCCTCACAGCGCAATGGTTCATATAGATGAAAGATTACATGAAGCTCTGGTTTTAAAAAAATGAACCAGACATGTAAGAAGCATAGAAGTGTCATTATCTTCACTTCCTTTTGTTTGGAGATCAAATGATAAGGTGTTACATTTTAATCTAACCACATTCGCAAAGTAATGCATTCTCTGATAGCAAGACTATTCATACCCCTGGTCTAAGGTTATAGGGAGTCTTTTGTAGACTTAATACAGTACATGTGGTGACCGTGCAAATGGATGCTGGGCTTTCATTGTCATTCATGCCCTCTACAAACGCAGTGTTCAGAATTTAAGCTCTGATATTGTTCCTTCCTCAGGATGTGGATTTTATTATCTGCAATCCTTGGATCACACAGGTTGGTGTGCTTCTTCCACATGGACTTAGTTGACCACTTAGGTGGCCGCTTGTTTTAAGACAAACCTGAAAGACCCCAGATGTTATTCTTTCTGACAGCTGGGCACCATTTAATTTCTTCACCAAACTTTACTTTGGCACCCATAACTTCAGTGATCGCTTCGTGAGAGCAAGTGGTGAGATATCCTCCCTTCTAAGGATGATTCTCACTGTATTTTACTTCTTCCAAGATAGATTTGTTCATTTTTAGCAGTCCATGGTAATTTCAATATTTCCCCAAACACCATACTTTAAAGGCATCAATCTTGTGTGATTTTTCTTATTTGTTATTCAACTCTCACATGCATATGAGGTAAAGAAAATACTGTTGCTATAGCCAATTGTACCTTGGTCCTCAAAGTGACATATTTGTTCTTCAACACTTTAAAGTGATCTTGTGCAGATTAGCAAAAATCAAAAATCTCATTTGATTTCTCTTTTAAACGATAGTTTTATTGGCATAAACTTCACATATCATACCATTTAATGGCTCGGTCATATTAAGAACATATGTGCAATTATCACTACAACCAATATCA
>NW_022103928.1:21982092-21985071 GCF_000313985.2 Echinops telfairi
CCCGACAGGAATGCTGAAGACAAAGCGGTACATAAGCAAATGTGGTGAAGAAAGCTGATGGTGCCATTTCAACCTTTTTGAAATGAGAAAATCACTCGTCCACATGAGTTTTTCCCACAGCGCTGTCCTTGTAAGTTGTGTTCAACATCACAACAGTTTCTGTGGCATTTTTCCCGAGCAGAACACAGAATGTCACAGCCACACGCTGTTCTCTTAATTGGCCATCACAAAAAAATGAGGTTCAAGTGAAACTGCTTTTCCAAAAAAAATTCACTGTAACCAGAGAGAACCTTCCTAGGTGACACCACTGGGTGCACTAACTCAGAGCAAGTTGCTCCATACTTGCCTAGCCAGAAAATATGTGCACTATGAAAGCTCTCCCCCAGCAAAGTTTTTGCCGGGTTTATTGGGTACCCCCTTATAGTTCCTACCCACAAAGACTCAGTAGGTTACATAATATTTTTAAAAGAATTTCAATCAATAGGGTCCAGTTCATATCTTATACATTCCTAACCCTGACACTGTTTTTTCACAAGGTATTCAAAATCAAGATATTTGGTACCAAAAACAAATCCTCGGCTGTCAAGTTGCTTCTGGCTCATAGTGACCATATAAGACAGAGTAAGAGTTTCCAAGGCTGTAATCTTTATAGAAGCAGACTGCCACATCTTTTACTTGCAGAGAACTTATTGTTGAGGTAGATCCACTTACCTTTTGGCTTAACAGCTGAGTTCTTTAGCCACCAGGGCTCCTTAGATAGCTGATACTATGGCTAAATTATCCCAACAAGGGCTGCACCAATTTCATTCCCAAGAGCATTGTAAGAATACCTCTTTTCTCATTTCCTTAACAACACTTAATATCATAATTTTTTCATCTCTTCAGCAGCCTCCTGGACCCTGAGTATTACTGGAGGAATGCCACATCATTTGGGAAGAACATCATAAGAAATAGAATGCATAGATGAGGAAGACCCCAAAGAGAGGAGGTGTGTGCATATTGGAGAAAGAACGATTCTGCCTGGATACTTCTAGATAAATATACACAGATTTCACATCAAAGACAGTAACTTGTTAAAACCATTAACAGGATCAAAAGGTCTTAACTTGCCTAATATAAAATGTCCATTTATCGTCGGATCTCAGGACCCTTGGAGACAAGTCCAAGCAAGAGATGTCTCAAAAAAAAGAGGCTTGCAACTGAAAGGACAAGAGATATTTTGGAAGTGGCCCAACTCCTTGGGAAAGCTTCCCTGAGCTGCCACTATTGCTCATTGTCAACCTCCATGAGTACATTTGCCTTCAGGAAGGATTGAGAAATCAATAAGGACAAGGACTTTTAGAATTGATTGTGATATGTATTGTCACAGGGATCTTGAACAAAATCTGAACCAAGAACACATCCAACAGGCTGGTTTGGAACAATCTCTTCTTTGGTGGTTGTTGGGAAGTCGTGAGACACGGGGTTTGGGATGATAAGCAGTCCCCAGGCTACAAATGTCTGACACACAACCCTGGAATAGACCATTCATTATGATATCCTTCACTTGCTACATGTCCAGCATTTAAATCACTGAGTGGGCTTCAAGCCTTTACTTGCACTAACCCACCCAAGTGCCATTGTGCTAGGCAGAGTTCTCTAGAGAAACAAAACCAGGATACTTATGATTATATATAGATAGATAGATAATAGATAGATAGGTTTACACAGTGAGAAGGAATATAATAGCTAATTAGTCCACACAGCAGTACAGAAGGCTCAGTTCAACTCACTTTCATGGAACAGTTAATATACTGGAAATCCTTTAACTCACGTGGCTACCAGGTCCAAGGTCAAGGAAGCAGACAGCAGAGTCCTCCCTTGGGCAAGGCAGGCAGCAAACAGCAGGGTGGGTCTGCAACCGTCAATAGCTCGGGAGCCTAGTGAAACAGGATGGGATATCAAACTGAAGCAATGCAAGGCAACAGGATTCACCAGCCTCAAGCATGAGCAGTGTATGCACCAACAGCGTGGTGAAGCAGGTTATAAAGGAGCCTCAAGCACTAGCCACACAATCCATGGGTTGGGTTGGTTTGGCCCACAGGTTGAGGCAGAGAACTAAATAAAGCCACAGCACACTGGTCCAATCACCAGAGAGTGAGAAAGAGGGGGGTGGGCCTTGGAGGGCCATTTATTTCTTTTCTCTTTAAGCAAACTGTGACCTGATTAATCCCATATGTTCCTATTGGTTAGGTTGGTACAATAAACCTAATCATCACAACCATCAAGTTGATTCCTATTCATAGTGACCCTAAGTAGGGTTTCCAATATTGTAAATCTGTATGGGAACAGATAGGCACATCTTCTTCTGTGGAGCAACAGGTACATTTGGACCACTAATCTTGCAGTTAGACACCCAACACCTAACCCACAGCACTGCCTGGTCTCCTTACTTGTATGAAAACCCATCAATTATCATCAAGTTGATTCTGACTAATAATGATCTTATATTGGTTTCAAAGGCTGTAAATTTTGACAGAAGATAGCTTCATCTACCCCTGAGGAGCAGTGATGAGTTTGAACCCCACTGACGAGGTTAACTGAAAGTACTACTAGGGTCCTTTACTGGCACTGAACACTCAAACTCACCGCCATCAAATCAATCTGATTCATAGTGACCATATAGGACAGAGCAGTACTGGGTTTCTGAAGCTATAAATCTTAATGGGAGCAGAGAGCCTTATCTTTCTCCCCTAGATCAACTGGCAGGTTTGAACCATCAACCTTGCAGTTAGCAGCCTAGCATCTAACACACAGCACTACTAGGGGTCCATACTTACACCAAAGTAAGGCTAAATGAGAACCTGATGTAACTGTTCTGATTGACCAATGAGATAGTTGAAGTTTATTGTGCCAACCTGGCCGATAAACACATGTGGGGTTCATTGAAGGGCAGAGATGGAAATGGCTCAGTGAGCCTACCCTTTCTAGTTCTCAGGT
>NW_022103928.1:21985346-21988690 GCF_000313985.2 Echinops telfairi
CTTTGTGGATCCGTGTTGGACATATGGGCTAATGTTAGACTTGTGAGCTTGGGTAGCACTGGGTTGGGATGTTTTCTTGATGTGCATTTACTTAATGTACCCAGACCATCACACCTATAAATTCAACTTAAAATTTTACTTAGACTTAAAGGCATATGTAGGAATGGATATTGTTTGTAACTCTCAGACTGCCTGTTCTTACCTTTCCAGGAGCATTTAACAGGTAACCAAACCTTTGCATTTGCAGTTCCCTTGGTATGGCGTGTCCTGAAACATTTCTACTCGTTGTAAATGACACAAATGCAGCCTCCTCTGTCAAGCCTTCCTTGCCTCCCCTCCCCTCAGGGTAGCACAACTTGGCGGAGTTCCTTCAGCATTCGGTGGATGCCTTGAATGCAATCACTGCCCCTGGTTCACTGTGTTGCTACCATGTCTTTGTATATTGTTCTTTCTACTTACTGCAGTGAGAGCAAGAACAAGGTATGTGTCCTAGTCGTTTCTAGTATCCCTTGGGCTCCATGCCTGCTACAAATTAACTGAGAAGTAAGGTGTGTAAAACTAAGCAGAAAATAGGTTGTTGTTAGTTACTGTCGAAATTATTCCAATTTATGGTGACTCCATTTGTGCGGAATACAGTGGCTTTCACAGGGTTTTCAAGGCATGACATCAGATTGGCTTCTGTAGTGGTTACGTATCTAGTGTCAACTTGGGACTTGAGAGGATTAAGAGTGAAGGGGTAGAGTCCATTCTGTCAATCGGGTCATAGCCAATGAGGTCTCTGTGTGGCCAGACTTCCTCCTAAGAATTCTGAGCAATCTGGTGTTTCCTCCTTGGAGGCCAGAGAGATTCTCTGCTCACTTTCTGCAAGACATTCCTGAGGAGAAGCCACATGAACCTATGCTGATGCAGCCCTGGGTGCTGGAGAATCCACGTGGAGACCCCTGGAGACCCCTGCCGGTGCTGAGATGCTTATAATGCCACTGGATCCAAAGACTTTCTATCCACTGGCCTGTGGTAGTCCTGCACTCGGCATCACTGCATGTGTTTCATGAATCTGAAGAGGACTTTATAGATTGGTATCTGATGTATAAGCTAATATCAGACTCCTGGGCTTAGACTGGCCTGGGCTGGGATGCTTTCAAAATGTACAATTACCCTTTAGGTAAAACTCTTTCTTATACACATGGGTTTCTATAGATTTGTTTCTCTAGTCTACCCAGCCTAACACATCTTCCAAGGACTTCTGGGTGGGTTCACCCACCAAGAAACTAATAGTCAAGTGCTTAATCATTTGTGCCATCTAGGGACACCAGAGAGATGGTTCAGAACCCTCCTGCCTTTGCATTGGTCCTCTCTCATATTGACACTATACAAAATGTCCAAGGCTATAAATCTTTACAGAAGCAAATCCCCTTGCTTTCTCCCACAGAGCAGTTGGTGATTTGGAACAACCAACCTTAGAAACCCAATCCTTAAATTGAAGGGCCACCAGAAATTGAGAGGCACAAATAAATGTTGATAAGTTTTTTATTTACCTCTACCCTATTTTTTTCCCCAAGGAGCAGTCAAGATAGAAGAAATGTATAGGTAAATGTCCAAGAAAACCATAAGCCATTAGCACACTGGTTTCTGTGGAGTCAGAGCAGAACCGTGCTCCATAGAGTTTTCAGTGGTTGTGGTCTGTTGGACAGGATCCCCGGTGGCATAGTGGTTGTGTATTGGGCTGCTAATTGAAAAGGCAGCAGTTCAAAGCCACCAGCTTCTCTGAGGAAGAAAACCGAGCTTTCTACTCCTGTAAAGTTACAGATTCAGAAACTCACAGGGCAGTTCTACCCTGCCCAATAGGGTCTCAATGAACTGGCATCAACTTGACAGCAGTGAGTTTGGTCTTGTGGAAGTAGATCACTAGGCTTTTCTCCTGAGGAGACTCCGGGTGGATTTGAACCACCAGATTTTCAAAAAGTAACGGGACACTTAACGGGCCACCTAGTGACTCCAAGACACCCATAAGGTCTCAACAGTGTTTCCATTCTGTGGATGAAAAAACAATGAATGTGATTCAGTGAAAGCAAGAGAGAGAAAAAGAAGAAGGCAGAAGAGGAAGAGGAAAAGTGGTGCAGCTACCGATGGATGTGTTGCAATGATGTAGCCTGTCCAGAGTCACATTACCGAGGAATCGATCTTTACATTTGCATCTGCCTGGCTCCAGAGGTTATGCTTTTAACCTTGACATCATCCTGCCTGCAGGTCTTTGACTACAGCAGACAGGTAAAGCCGAAAGATCGGGAACTTCTCAGAAAGGCACTTCACAACTGTGTAGACAAATGCACAGCAAACTCATCCGTTTTGACAAGAGCCCCAGTGAAATTGACTTCTCTTTTATGGACTACAGTGAGGAGAAAAAAACAACCTCACAGAAAAAATCTCAATGAGATGAGCCATTCTAATCTGCCATTCGTCTGTATGCTTCAAGAGCTCCTTGCTAGAGAGGAATGGGAACAATTGTTCTAAGTGGATAATAAGGACACTGTGTGGCGAATGGAAACAAAGCAGCAACAAAATCTTCGATCATCACATCAGCACACACACAATTAAAATAAATTAGACTTGGAAATGATAAAGTGATGATTATGGAAATGTTAATTAAATTAATATTGACAGTGTTCTAGGCTGAAGTCAAAGGGAAGCAGGTCCCTGCTCCCTGTGCAGTGCTCCCTGGCAGCAGGTAAGGCCACCGCAAGCAGAGTGACCTTTGGGCAGGGGAGACAAGAGACAGAGTCAGGTGGTGCTGCATGCTCAGTGTGCCAAGTAGGTGCTGTCTGGCCCAGCACACATTGCCAATGGGGAACTGCCACGCGGTCCTCGCCCAGCTCAGCATTCTCACACAGCCTACAACCTCCACAATGACTTCCGGTCATTATAGTACCCATGCTGAACCTGACCTGATGTCGTCTTTCTTTGTTAGACTTCCCATCCTTCTTGTCCTACCTTTACTTATTAAATACTTTACAGGGGACCCACAATGGGCCAAGTTCTGTTTTATGTGTGGGGGGTTCATTTTGTTTCTTTCACAAAGTTTTGGCCCTCAAGAGGCACACATCTCTGGGAAAGAGAAATCCGCCCAGGATGTTCACGCTGCCATGGGTCTTGGGCAAATCCAAAGGCATATATCCAAAGGGCACCGTGGAGAGGGATCCATTTATTTGCTGGCCTCTTCATGTAGTAGGACAAGAGACACTAGTAAAACGGGTTTTAAGAAATAAGTATATCAACAAATATCAAGACAAAATGTTGATATTGATAAAGAGAAGTGGGTATGAGGGGAAAAGGTATTAAAACTGGTT
>NW_022103928.1:21989348-21990817 GCF_000313985.2 Echinops telfairi
GTTAATTACAGCACTGTTCACAATAGCAAAAAGTTGGAAACAGCTCAAAAGTCCATCAGTAGAAAAAAGAATAAAGAATCGTTAGTACATACACACAATGGAATACTATACATCACGGAAAAAAAACATGAGTGAAATCGTGAAGCACCTCACAAAATTGAAAGACACACAGGACACTGTGCTGAGCGAAGTTAGTCCATCCTCAAGGACAAATATTAGATGAGACCACTATTACATGGATAAACATTAAGACAAAGACAGTATCTCTTCTCAGCCGATACAATTCAATCTTTTGAGTCTCACAAGCAATATGGCGATATATCTGTTGAATGCTTATGGCCCAGGTATCACGTTCTTATTTGTACACATCTAAAATCACTTCAACAGAGGAGGCCCTACTTCAGCTGGGGTCTGCTTTCATTTAGGGGGAGAAGGAGAGAGCCAGAGTTCCTGTCACATAGCATCTTCCCATCTGTGAATTTCAATGAAACTTCAAATCAAGAGGTGGGGGAAGGGCGTGCCTGTCTCAGAGAAAGTGAGTTCATTTCTGTTGGTGCAGCTAGGAGGGGCAGCCTGCCGTTGGGGAAATGCTTAAATTATGTACATAGACCTCCACTGGGAGGATCCACCCAGGAGTCTTCCTCATCATAATCATGCATTTTTTGACCAAGTTTCCATTCAGCCCTTGGTGACCCAGGCCCCTTGCTTTAGGCTACCTGGATTTTAGATCGTGTCTTTCTGCGGTGTATGGCATTCTTCATAGAAGACACCAGAAGGATCAGACTTGGAAATTCTACTAAGTGAGCCAGACCCTATCTTAAACACATCTCTTGCAGATTAGAATCGAAATACTCCTTTGGACTTAAAGCTGAAACGCCTTCGTGTACAAAGAAGCAGAGGGCTGCTATCCCAAGGTCATGAATTTGAAAATCATTGATCTTTGGTTGAAATCTCTCCATTTTGAGGTTGCCCAATAATTGACAACTTAATACCATAGATTTGCTATTTTCATACTCCTTTTGCTTTGTATAATATGTCTTAGCCCTGGAAACACAGTTTTGTCTCAGTGAATGAGCATTAATAAACTGTTTGCCTGGTATCCAACCCTCCTCATTGTTTTCTTTCTTTTAAAGAATCATTTTATTGGGGGCCCGTACAGCTCTTATCACAATCCATCCATCCATCGTGTCAAGCACATTTGTACATATGTTGCCATCATCGTTATGAAAACATTTTCTTGCTACTTAAGCCCTTGGTATCAGCTCCTCTTTTTATCAGCCCCCCTCCCTCATGAACCCTTGATAATTTATAAAAATTTTTTGCATGTATTACACTGACCGATGTCTCCCTTTACCCACTTTTCTGTTGTCCATCCCCCTGGGAGGGGTTATAGTTAGATCACTGTGATCTGTTCCCCCTTTCTACCCCCCACCTTCCCCTTCCCCTCCTGGCACAGATACTCTCATTAT
>NW_022103928.1:21992107-21993951 GCF_000313985.2 Echinops telfairi
GTATTGGTCAATGAGGGAGGTTGTGTCTCATAATGGGGCCTATGGTCCTCTCTGCATTGGCTTCTCTGAGCATGAATATCTTCCTTGGGGCTTGGTGGGCCAGGATGTGTTCCACTCTCTCTCCTTCCCTTGTCCTTTGCTCCTGTGTGCTCTGATCAGACACACCCCTCTCCTGAGCTGTAGCTTCAGTGCTGTCCTCTGAAGTGAATTCTGGGAGAAGAAGGGGAGGTGTCCATGTAGTTAGGATTAGGGATGGCCCCAAAGACCTCTCTATTGGTTCCCTGCTTCATGGCAGTATGTTGCATTCATATCTTGGCACACAGGGTTGAAGTCTGTTTCCTCTACAGCTCTCCTGTGGAGATATAAACCACACCCTCCCCTTGGGTGGGTTAGTGCCCTGTTCCCCTGCCTCATTGTTTTCTTAAACAACATTTAGTCACTTAAGTTTGTAAGCTATACGAGTGACTATTCCATGTGTTTCAGTCTAAAGAGTTTTCATGTATTTATGGGGTATTTTTCTCAATAGTAGTTTAAATTCTATACCATTGGCTAGATTAATGATAATATTATTAGAATTACCAAATGTCCCATGGAATTTATTTATATTATTTCTCATGAAACTGATCATGCTGCCTCTAAAGTGAACCAGGGATACATTCAAAAAATCTAACAAACTTTCTGCCATCTCATGCTGATCCTATAAGAGAGGGTAGAACTGCCCCTGTAAGTTTCTGAGAGTATAACTCTGTACCAGAGTAGAAAGGCCCGTCTTTCACTTGGGGAGTCACCCTATGGATCAAAGCCCAAGTTGTATCCACTACGCCCCCAGGATCCTTCCAGTGATAAATATAAATGGTAAGTATTCAAATGGAACCTGAGCTCCCACTTAATCATAAAGCCTAACATCAAACTAATTCTTATGACGTGACTCTGCTTGATAGTTGCCTTCACGAAATGATCACTGAATATATGGGTGCTACAACTAAGTGTTGTCAGGAGAGACCAGCTCCTACAGAAGGACATCATGTTTGGTAAAGTGGAGGAGGATCAGAAAGAGGAAGTCCTCAAAGGAGGTGGATTGGCATTGCGGCTGCAGTGGGCAAAGGAACAAGAGTGAGATTAGTGCAGGACCAGGGGCTGTTTGTTCTGTTGTGCAGAAGGTTGCTATGGGTCAGAACCGACTTGATGGCACTTAACAACAGAAACAGTTCCTAAGTATGGTGAAGAAATGAGATGATGCCAGGCTATTAGAAAGAAAAGTGTCTGGGGTCCTAAAAGTTTGTCTTCAAACAAGCGGTCATTGAAGTTTGCACAGAACGAGCACACCAGCCAGTGTTAGTGAAGGCTTATTAATAATAAAATCCATGATGAGAAGGGGGACTGTATTAGAACTTAAAGTCTGAGCACCGAGTTTGCTGAAGGCTATGAATGACAGGAGAAGCATACCAGTCATTCGCAGAGCCCCGCGTGGATTAAAGCTTGGTCCTCAACAGAGGACGTGAACAGGCTTGTCCTCAGACACATAGCGCATTGGAAAGTAGATTGCTGCAGATATATTCAGGGTTAAGTTTAATATCTTGCCACTAGTTTTTCCTTTTGACTCATTTTGAACTTATTCTACTTTTTATTGTTTTCTGCTTTCTTTAGGATTGAGGTTTCTCTATATTTTATGTTGTTGTTAGGGTCTTTTCTATATGATTTTCTTTATATGAAATTAAGGACAGAAATGTAGAGACAGTGACTACATTAATAGTTTCTTAGGGTTATGGCAGGGGAGGTTGGTAGGAAATGGAGAGCTAATCATAATGGGTAAAAGAATGAAAGTGATGTTCTAAACTTGATTT
>NW_022103928.1:21995047-21996295 GCF_000313985.2 Echinops telfairi
CATTTACAATTTCACTTACACGCAAGAATCACTGGGTTGTCGATGTCTCTCAAAGGCTGTGACCTCCGAGAAGCTGAGACTTGCTACTTTGCGCTTTGTTAAACCGCTGCTCCCAAGAACAGTCCTCCGAACGGAACAGGCTCCGAAGCTTCGTGAATGAATAAATGAAGGAATGATTCTAGTAAGTGAAATGTTTGTAAAACAGTCTGCTCAATGTTGTCACAGCATAAGCCCTCAGTAAATGGCAGGGTTTTTTGTTTTGTTTAAACAGATGTATCGGCCTCTGATCCACATATACAATCCAATAGTTCAGTCACATGAAAAAGAGTTGTACAGTCATAACCACAATCAATTTTAGAACATTTTTCATTCTTGTACTCTTCATTGTGAGCTCCCAAACCTTTCACCCTAACCTTCCCTGTCACCCCCACCCCCCAAGGAGCCGTGCATGTAGTTACTGCCTCTGTAGACTAACGTATGCTATGTTTCATATACAGAAACACACTACAACCAAAACAACAAAACCAGCAGGATAACAGATACAATCGTCAATGAGAAAGAAAGCAGAAAACATTAAAAACTGGAACAAAATGGATCAAATGATAACGTCTAACCTAACTGCATCTACAGTCCTGCACTGTCCAGTGCACTCTGCATGATAGTAATTCACTTCCCTGGTCTGCGGTCAGAGAGGATTCACCAGAGGCTTAATCTACATGCATTTCTCCTTCGCTTTTTTTAACTGAAGGACTTTCAGACGGGTCAAAAGGGAGATCAAATGATAAGATAGTACATGGAAGTTTGGGTGCCATTTTGCTATTCTTTTTAGTGGAGACAGACCCTCTCAGCTCAGGGGTTGTAAAGGCATCCCACTGATTGGTTAATTTCCTTTTTCTTTTCTCCCTTTCCTCCCTCTTCCCACTTTTTCTTTCTGTAATCTTCCCAAGCTGGATAAAATATGCCTTCATTTAAGATTCCTTAAGACATTAAGTCTAATAGTCCCATAGACCACTACGAAACCATTACATACAGCCATTACATTCACCGGGTACAAATGAGGTAAGGAAATCCGTCCGAGGAGTGGATCATTTCTACCTCATGTAAAACACACGGCCAGAAACACAAGCTTGCTTTCATCTCCCAGATTTTCATCCGCCTTTTCCTTCATGAGGCTGTTTGTGGCGAACGCAATTTAGACCAAGATGCATGCTTCAGAACTGAGCAGGGCAGCGGGGCCAGGGAGGGCAC
>NW_022103928.1:21998046-21999578 GCF_000313985.2 Echinops telfairi
TTAGTCTTAAACCTAATCTGAAAACAATTCATTTGTATGACATGGCTCGATTCTGTACTTTCCCTCATGAGGCGATCACTGAGGACATGGGTGCTGTAGCAAAGTGCGGTGAAGAAATCAGATGATGCCCAGCTATCAGAAAGAATAGCATGTGGGGTCTCAAACAACCACTTATCTAAATCAGGTGAGTTGTGCTTCAGGATTGTTTTCTCTCACCATGCTTATTCAATCTGTATGCTGAACAAATAATCAGAAAGCCTAGATTAAATAAAATGAAGACCAATGGGGCATTAGGATTGAATGAGGGCTCATTAACGTGAGATATGCAGCTAACATAACCTTGGTTGCTGAAAATGAGGAGGGATCGAGGCACTTGCTGATGAAGATCAAGATTAACAGTGTTCACTATGGATATGTAAAGACAATCAAAATCTTTACGACCAGACCAACAGGTAACACAGTGATAAGTGGCAGAAGATTGAAGTTGTCACAGGTTGTGTCTTGCTTGGATCCATAATCAAGGCTCATGGAAGCAACACTCAAGAGGTCAAAAGACATTGCAATGGATAAGTCTGCTGCACAAGGTCCCTTAAAGTACTGAAGAGCACCTTACGAACTAAAGGGGTTCTGACCGAAGCCATGGATTTTCAAATGCCTCAAGGCACGTGAAAGTTGGTCATTGAATAAGGAAGCCCAATGAAGAACTGATGCCTTTGAATCATGATGCTGGTGGAGAATATTTCCAGTACCACTAACTTTTTGCTCTCTTGTACACAGGGTCACTAAGAATCAGAATGGCACCTACCAAAAACAACGACAAGGTTATGGCAGGGGAGGTTGGGTGAATTTGGGGAGCTAATAATAAGTATAAGAAGGAAGAAAATGTTCTAAAATTGACTGTGGTGGTGATTTCACAACTCTTTTTAATATTATTAAAACATCAGATTGTAGGATAAGTGGATATGCCCAAAAAAACTGTCTTAAAATTACAGCTACAAAATCCAATGGTATAGTTACGCTCTGTTACACAAGCAAGAGTCATAAATTGGAGCCGACTATCATTTCAGGTTTGGGTTTTTGTTTTTGTTTGTTTTTGCTTGCTTGCTTTTTTGTTTATACTTAAGTGCACAGCTATTAACCACAACTGAACAGTTGGAATCCACCTAAAGTCGCCTAAACAGAAAGTCCTGGTCATCTGCCTCCACCATGTCAGTGCTGCGTCAACCCCGGGGAGCGTCACCACCGGTCCAGAGTAACTCGGTATGTGTGGGTCATGGTTGGTTATAACCTTTTCCAGAAGAGATCGGTCTAACCAAGGTATAGACTCCATGAGTTCCTGATATGTAGCAACAGACATTGAAGTTTGCTCGATGTGTTTTTGCGTCTTAAAAACTCACTTCTTTTTCTTGCTTAATGACTCCCCGTTGAATGTATACACCCCAGTTTGTTTAGCCACTCACCAATGGAAGGACATCTAAGTTGTTTCTCATGTTTGGCTGTTCTGTGTAAAACGATCATAAACATTGCATGTG
>NW_022103928.1:21999955-22003151 GCF_000313985.2 Echinops telfairi
GTGGTTTGGTCCTCACCAGCAATTGGGGTTGGGAGCCTGCCTTTGTTATCAAAGGGGCTATATCCTCATCCAGTTCTATCTGGTATGGGTTGCTGCCAAATCAGGGCTCTTGATGAATCAAGTCCAGGGCTTGCGGCTGGTCGGTTCCGCACCTGCTTACATTTAACATTCCATCTTAAGGGTGCCTGTGGAGGGCATTGGTGCTGGGCTCTCTCCCCTCCTCTGCTCTTAAGCGAGGACGTTGGCCTAGGACTTCCTGCAGCTAGACGGAGAGATGATGATTTTAATTTGCACAAAAACACTCACGTTCCAGCCTATACTTTGGGCTCCGAGGCCATGTCCTTGATTAAGAATGAAAAAGCTCAAACATGCAGTGCTAAGAGCCAGCAGGAACCGTGAGAGGAAAAGCATGAAGTGGAGGACCGAGGTCAGTGTTTGAGGATGACAGCCAAAGCTCTGTCAAACCAAACCGAGAACCTTCTCAATGGAAACCTGAGTGGATTTGCTTCTTGCAGTTTTTAAAAGATGCATACTTGATTTATTTTGTGCACATGCCTACTGCAACCACCATATGTTATATACCTGGACAGAGAGATGAATTAATCTGGATAAAAAGATGGGTTTATTTGAAATTTAATTGCCTCTGGTGAGAGATGCAATTTCCGGCTCTGAGGCTCCCTCCTCCCAGGGTGCAGTGAGGGGCTGGCGAGTGTTCCCAGAGGCAGCTGCGCACTTGGCCAGACAAGCTCTGCTGGCCCAGCTGACCTCAGCCCGTCCCCCGTCACATGCTGCAGAATTGTGCTGTTCACTCACAAGGCAGGGCAGGTCCCCTGGCTCGGCTTAGGAGAATTAACAGGCTGGGGTGAAAAAAATGATTCTCAGTGTTTTAATTATTCTTTCATTATGCTTCATGTCATTACCTCAGCAAGGACTCTTCCAGGGCCTGTCACACCATCAGGGGGAAAGTTAGGGGGAAATGGAAGCATTTCTTTCCCAACTCTCTTTGCAGCCACATTCCAGATTTGCAGAAAGGTTTTCTAATCAGTCCAGTTGGGCATGAAAAGGCAAGAGAATGTCCTTCCCTCCAAAGCCCATTTGAGAGGAGGCAGGAAGAGAAAGGGAACTTTGAAAGTGATAATTAAAAGAGAAATTCGATGCAAGCCTTCCAAGTTCTCTGGGGCTCAAAGTTACTTTTTCTTTCTTCCGGCATCTGCTGCTCCTCCCTCAGGGTGGAAGAGAATGTCTATTAGTGGGCTGCTTTTGTGCCATACAGCAGCCAGCCTGATGACTTAGGCTGACAGGAAGGCTTCTTCCTGGGGTATGGTCTGCAAAAGGAGCTCAAGGTTCGGGGTGAAGTAGCCCTCAGGGCCAGCTGAGAGAACCGAGGGCCCAATCTTCTGGAGATGAACTCTTGATTGAAGGGTTTCAAAAAGGAAGAGTCTTGGGATCCATCTAAACAATCACTCATAATTTTACCCTGTCTTTGAAGCACCCCATCTGGCCTCTGCTCAAAGAGAGAGAGTGAGAAAATGAGAGAGCATGAGCAAGCAGGTTCGTGACCTTCCCGGGCAGATGTAGGCTCCTGCTTTCCACAATAAGCATTTCCCTTTACTCGTCCATTTAGTTATTTCAATAACTCATTCATTAAACAAGGGCTTCATAAATAAGTTTGGGTCTCAGGGTAGCCACCTGCGAGCTGTTTAATGATGAATGAGTGAACTTCTTTGACGCTTGTTCACTTCATCTGCAAAGTGGGGATGGTTAACAACATGATTTGCTCCTTTGAGTTATTATGGACGTAAGATAATGTTATTGAAGACCTTGGTGTGGGATTTTGTAGCATATTAAGCATGAAACATATGGCACGTAACATACTGCGTATCTCATTAGACTACAAGTTCTGTAGGGCCCGTAAGAACCATATCTCTTGTTGGCTCCCTTCTGTATAACTGAGGTCTATGATACAAGGTTTTAACACAGCAGAACTGTGGTAAGCATTTGTTGAAAAGCAAATCAATCAGTCTGGGAGAAGAAGTAGAGTGTGATCCGTGTAACAGCAGATGGAAGCACAGAGTGTTATGGGAACCGAGTTTCTGCTTCTGAGAAAATGTTCCGAACTTAGGGTTGTGTGCATTGAAACACTCAGAGCGGCAGGTCCCAGCCCCCTCAGAATAGCCCATCAAGTCACTCCTTCATCCACTTTCTTGCCCACATCTGCCACTCCCTCCCCACCCCAAAGAGAGCAGTGTCCTCCAATAGTGTGACCCAGAACTAGACACAATAGCTGCATGGTAGCCGGAGCAGCCGTAACTCCAGTGGACTCACTGTCTGCCAATGAAGTCAACCCCCTCACAGTTTCTCTGCGTCAACCCTGCCTGCTGAGTCCACACAAGACTTCCTTCCTCTCCCACACTTGGTTAGTATGTTCATGTGCAGCCTGCAATGTACACATTTAGATTAAATAGACGATGCTTCACTCTATTTTGTGATATTGGTGACCCGTGGACTCTTGGGCTCTCGTAGTATTCCATAAAGCTAAGGTTGGGCTGGCTGTGAGAGTGAGTCTGGATGTCATAGAGCCAGAATTTTGGAGGATAATTGAGAAATAATCTCATCCAAGGCAATAAAGTCTTAAGTTATGAAACAGAGACATTTAACTTCATACAAATTAAACATGTCTGTATGGGGAAACAGAGCCATGGTGGACTAGTTGTTAAGTGCTCTCCTGCTAACTAAAAGGTTGCTGGTTCAAATCCACCAGCCAATGGGAGAAAGATGGGGCAGTTGGCTTCCATGGAAACTACAACCTTGAATATCTTGTGAGGCAATTCCCTTCTGCCCTCTTGGGACATTGTGAGTTGGAATTGACTGGATGGAAAATGCATAGCAATGTTAGATCTGGGGTCTCGACTCAGATTAGAAAAGGCTGACAAAAAACTATTATACTTTGTTCTGTATGTTAATGTTTAGTTTAAATACAAATACATTCACACATTACTAAGGTAAAACATTTTAAAGAAGACTTAGAGAATTTTAAGTTTTCATGAGCACTCCTGAATGTACCCACAGATTTTTCTTTCCTTTGAATTGTTCTTTACTCCTATCATTAGCTAACACCTGGATACTCCACACCATTTGTGGTTAATCACACACACGCTCACGCAGTCCTAGGACGCTGAGAATGGCAGAGACATCA
>NW_022103928.1:22003841-22006610 GCF_000313985.2 Echinops telfairi
GGAGGTTTAAACCAGCAGTGTTTGAGCTGGTGCCAGCCAGGACTCCTTCAATGGCCCTTTAAAGTGTCTTACTTGACCTTTGAAGTGTGGCTGGGAGGCAACCTCATATAGAGCCAGGGGGGACATTGCTGCAGACTCCTCAGCACCTCATTGTCTCCCAAGCTTCCACTCTCTCCCTACACCTTTTGTTGTTGTTCTCAAATATGTTAATTTGCCATCAGGAAGATGTTTAAAGCATCTTTTACCTGAGCATGTACTGTAGAAGCTGATTGTTTAGAACCCCTTATTCAGTTTTTGATCAGAGGTGACTTGGCTGGGACTGGCTCACACTGAGGATGAGCTTTCTTTCCTCTAGCACGCAATAAGTTCACTTGAGGTTCACCTCTTTGAAACAGACTCATTCTTAGAAGGCTGAAATGCAAATCTCACCATTGTCACGTAAATGTTATTTTAAATGCTCTAAGGGATCAATTGGTTTAGAAGACTGCTGTGAACATTTCATGGAATCAAGGCTTTTACTTACGTGTGCGCAGTACCCATCAGCCACACGTGGCTATTGAGCACTTGAAATGTGACTTGTCCAAATTAAGGTGGCATTTTAGTACATATCAGAATATTTGCAAAATATCTCAGAATTATCTTTTCAATATTGAATAATCATATTTTAGATATTCTAGCTTACATAAAATTAGATCACAGTATATTTCCTGTTTCTTTTTACTTCTTTTAGTGTGATCTCAAGGATATTGAAAATTATGTGTGTTGTTTGAATTTGTGACTCTCATCATATTTGGATAGCAGTAATCTAAGTAATCAGTTTTAGAACTTGGGTTTTGGGGGGTTTTTTTCAAGCTCATTTTATTAATTGCAAAACCATTCTCAGAACACGGCCAAAATTTTCAACTGTGGGTAGACATTGGACTTTCAAAGGGACTATTCAACACTTGATCAATTGGGTATTTATTTAATATATTCACGATGCAGCACCCTAGGGACCGACTCCTGACCCTGAGGAGTTCAGGCAGGAAGATGGATTAAGCTATCATGCATATGATTAATTAAAACTACCAGCCGTCTCCACTCCCCCAACCTCAAAAGAAATAGAACAACTCAAATGTCTAAAAACCCATCGAAGGTTTCTACCTTCAATGAATTCCAAAGCTCCAAGTTCAGATTATAGGAGTGTATAAGGTCTAGAAACTATTCAGGACAGTAGAATCTCTTTTCCACTCCAATTAAAATACTATTAATAATGAAGTCTGGAAGTATTTTTAAATTATATATCATGACCTTTGTTCTGAAGGGAATGAGATCACTTTATTCCATTGCCTTGTGACATGAATAAGGGCAAGTGACAGATTGACCCAATGAACTCTGATTTCACCAACTCCATACGAAAGAGTAAATGCAATTAAATGACATTGAGGAATTCCTTGAGGAAGGCCTCTGGCCTTAGGGTGACCTTCTAAAGACTGGAAAGTTTTGAAAAGTGGAGTACCAGATTTCTGGTCCATACTAGCTAATTGTTGGATAGAGTAATATTGTTCTATCTATCTATCTATTACACACACACACACACACACACACCCTGGTGACTTGGCTCTCTGGCAATGAAGCTTATATTACATGATCTTTCTCCTAGATTCTAATTTATTGACATAAACAGGGGAAATAAAATCACATTTTCCATACTTTCTCATATTTAGCTCTGGATTAATAGAGTATAATGTTAGCCTAGACTGACTGCATGGCAAAAGATAAGAAAACGCAAGACTAGGCATAACAAAGAAAACCAGTATGTCAAGACGGACAGGACAGAGAGTGCACAGTGATGAGAGTGAATATTGTCTCCGAGACAAAGAGTCAGCCTTGGTCCTTAAGAGTTTGCCCAGAAATCATGAGTCCTCCATGATACCTGGCTGATCTCTCAGCACTTACGTTCTGAAGATAGGCTGGGTCTTTAAGCTAAAATTCCACCACGCCTTTTTTTTTTTTTTGTCTCCATTCTTCTGAAATGGTTTCAACCTAAAGTCTTAGCTCTTATTAGGCACAGTAGGGACTTGGATTTTGTACTTAAAGGAGTAGAATAAAAGAAAGCTGCGTTAAGATGAGGCGCTCCGAGGAGGTGCCGACAATTGGCAAGCCTGCTGGCTTACCAGAAGGCTGGACATCTGAGTTCACGCAGGGGTCCCTCAGAAGAAATGTCAAGGGACTGACTATTAAAAAAAACGACCATTGAAAACCAGAACGCCTTCACAGTAACTGGTTTGGGATTTGTTTGGCTCAAGCTGGAAAGGCTCAGACTCCCAGAAGGAGGGATATTTGGGTGGGATTCCCACATCAGCTGCCAGTTTCCTATCTTTCAGTGATGTCCACAGTAGTGAGGCTCAGAGGGGGCACGAGCCACACACAATTCACATGCACGATGGGATATGTAACCTTTGGCCCTGATAAGTCGCATTGCTTTTGATGAATGCTTTACTCTCGTCAAAAACCCTAAGTCTCCAGTGTCAGTCCAGATAGGTGACCTCCTCAAGGGCTCCCTAAAGCATATGCGTCTCCCCTTTACAGTCCCAAAGCATATCCTTTGTTACCCCAATCCAAAACTCCCCCGGAAATGATATACACGTGTCCACAAAGATTGGAAGCCTCTGTTTTCACAGATCCAAGAAGCCTTTGATGGTATGCATGTCCGTTTCCAGACGTTATGGACATTGTGGACATGGTTGTCAGGAGCGACCAATCCCTGGAGAAGGACAATATGCTTGG
>NW_022103928.1:22006751-22019528 GCF_000313985.2 Echinops telfairi
GGTAGAAGAGAGGGGCCCCACAGAGGAAGGCCCTCAACGAGGGACTGAGACAGTGGCTGCAATAGCGGGCTTAAGCATGGGACTAATTATGAGGATTGCACAGGACCGGGTAGTTTCATTGTTGTACTTAGGATCAAAACTGACTTGATGGCACCTAACCATGACAAGTACCCGGCGGCACTGCTGGTTAAGAATTGGACTGCTAACCACAAGGACAGTGGTTCAAACCCACCAGCTGCTACTCCCATCAAGATTTACAAAAGCCTCAGAACACCTAGTATAGGGTCACCATGAATGGGCAACGGTTCAATGCCTGTAGGTTGTTGTGACATGCAAGTAGATGGATGCTTTCCTTCCCCACTAGATGGTGAGCTACGCCAGGGCAGAGGCCGCATGTATTCGCCCTCTCCCCTTCCCACACAGACCAACAGCACCTCACACCTGGGAGTTATCTAATAAACACTGCTACTGCTGCTTGGAACAATTGTCTTCCTAGGACTGATGACTCTTTGTTCATTCTTCTAGAAACTAGCCTTTCACTTACTCTTGCTGGTGTCTGTCATGAAGTCCCTGTGTGCAAACGGTGCACTCAGCTGCCTAACCAAAAGAGACTTCTTAGAAGAAAGGTTTCTATCGCCATCTGCTTCCAAAACACCAGCCATTGGCAACAAAAGAGAGGGGTTATATTCTTTCACACACAGGGTCACCACGAATTACAATTGTACCCACGGTGATGACTGGGAGGCAGACAGGTGTCTGTCACAACTAGTCAGGCCTCCTCTGCAGAGCTGCAGCAGACACAGGGAATGAAAGGGTGAGAGGATAATGAAGCTGTATTCTTAAGAACAAGTTGCAGACCTTTGTCCCTGAGCCTTCATCTACAGAAAAACAGCACAATTAGCATTTAGGAATTCGAACTATCCAGTGAAGAAAAGCTTGTCTCCTTCCCATCTGGAGACAAATCTTTAAGAGACCACATTCTCACCAGTTTCTTTTATGCATTTGCCCACGCGTCTCCCATGGGTCTATGTGCATGCATGTGCATCCGAATGCACACATCTAGGTATCACTTTTAAACACCAATGGGTGCACTTCTACAAAATTTGCTATCTTACTATGTTTACTCAATAATATACCATGGATATCTTTACGTATAATCTCACAAAGAACGATCTCATTCTCTTAAATATCTACATAGTCCCTCATTATTTGGACATATCCTATTTATTTAAGCACCCCCCATCTGTGGATTCAATTTCTATTTCAGTCCTTTAACAATGCTGCAATGTATAGCCTGTGAGTTACTCTGGGTAGACTAGAGAAACAAATTCAGAGAGACACTCATATGTGTATGAGAAAGTGTTTCATATACAAGAGCAACTGAATATGGAGAAAACATCCCAGTCCAGTCCAGCTCAAGTCTATAAATACAATTTAACCAATATGTCTAATACCAATCTATAAATTCCTCTTCGGACTGACAAAACACATGCAATGGTGCCGAATGCAAGGAGATCACAGGCCAGTGGGATAGTCTTGTGGACCCAGTAATGGTTGAAGCATCTTAGCGCTAGTATGGGTCTCCACGTGGCTGCTCCAGGTCCAGGATTCTCACTGCCATCAGCATAGCTTCAAGTGCTTGTTAGTAGAGAGTCTCTCAGGGAGTGAGCATGTTGTCCCGCCTCTAGCAAGCTATTCACCTCAATGCCTCCAAAGGATGCCATCAAGCTGCAACCCGCTTGACAGGCTAATCTCCACCCCTTCATTTGTAAGTCTCAAATTGATAAGAGATTATGTTACGACCACAGCCTGGAACAATGTAGAAATATGAATGTTGGGCACATTTCTGGGATGGGAACCCTTAGGTTAAGGGAGTATGTGTTTTTAAACTTTTGATAGGTATAACCACATTCCTAACCAGAGAGCGCTTACAATTTATGTTCTCACCAGAAATATATGGCAAAAGAAAAGCATGTAATTTGAGGTATACGTATCTGTGTCAGATGAAAAGGTAGTTTTACACAGAGCATACATAACCTATAGAAAATGATCTTTTAATAATAAAAAAAGAATACATCTATTACATGAAGTATTAGACCTTCAAAATTCAAAACCACCTGTTTTTCCAGTTAAGATTTGTATTCTGGAGCATGGCAGGCTAGAACTTTCAGAAGGGTTTCTTTAGTGTGGTAGCGCTGGACACAAAGCGAATATTCCTGAACTAAATGATGAATGATTGAATGTAGGAAATAGAAGTGGATGGTTGAATGGGTAGGTGGACAAATGGACACACCAATGGACACAAAATGCAATCAATCAACTGATCTTTTGGAGAAGATATTATGAAGGGTCAGAAGACAGAGTGCTCCCTAGATATGAACATGTATGCTTACGAGAAGCTCTGGACTAGTCCCTGTGTTCTAAAAACCGAAAACGACTGTAGAATCCAGGGAACACTTTTCAAAGGTCGGTGTACAGGGGACGGCAAACGAAAACCAAAATAAGCAAACTCATTGCCGCCGCGTCGATGCCGATTCACAGGAAACCTAGGGTACAAGGCAGAGCAGCCCCTGTGGGTTTCTGAGACTGTAGCTGTGTAGGAGTAGAAAACCCCATCTTTCCTGTGGAACAGCTCTGGGTTAACAGCCAAACGTGTAATCCACCACACCGTAAAAGGCAATGCGTTGATACTCAAGGTGAAATATTAGGGGGGAAATGATGTGGAGGCTACATTTGGCCACCCCTAGATAAAGAAGGAGAATCCATTTCCAAAATAGCCCAAGATTGGTTCCCACAAAGCAGAGGTCAAGCATCCATCCATCCTCTAACTGTCTTTACCCTATTCTGACCCCAACTGTTCCTCCCACAATACTCTCGACTTCTCTGCTGAGTTTGTCATCTGTTGTAAGGGCCACAAATAACTCACAGACAGTATTCACATTCAGGGGGGTTACTGGATTACAATTAAGTTAGGTTATGATGTGTTACATCATGATAGGTTAGGTCAGGTCATGATAGGTTAGGTTAGGTCAGTTCTGACTCATAGCAGCCTTATGCACAACAGACCAAAACACTGCCTGGCCCGGCACTGTCCTCACAATGTTTGTGAGAGTGGAGCCCTTTGCTGCAGCTATCAATAAGGATTGCAACTTAATGTAAAGGAAAACAAAATCCTCCCAACTGTGCCAATTAAAAAGTTAATAGGTTACAAGTCAGGATTCAAAACAGCAGTAATCCCGTCCAGAGCCCCTCTTCTCAACCATGCCATCAGCCACCTAGCCCCTTTGCCTTTGCCTTACACCAGTGTGTGTGACAAAGCTCCTCTAACGCTAACTATAAATGCTCAAAGGCCACATCCCTCTGGGCTCAAACTCCATGAGGCAGCAAAGCTAGATCCCCAGGTCTAGTGCCTGGAGGTACCCCACTCTGTCTGCAAGGCTCCTGTGAGAAGGCATTCAGACTGACTCGCTTTGTGGACTGGGAAGCTGGCTGCTCCCCTCTTGGTGTCGATGCCTCTGCGCACACCACGTATCCGACATTTCTGCGTGCCCCTCACCATCTCGGATATCACAGCTGTCTCTTGAATCAAGTAGCTTCAAGCACAGAACTCACAAGCCTCAAGTGAAACACTTCACTACTGGCTCTTCGGGTTAGTCTGGGTACTTTAGAGAAACAAATCCACAGAAACCCATGTATAAGAGAGAGTTTTATATAAAGGTTAACACTGCGCATGAAGAAAACATCCCAACCCAATGCTGCCCAAGCCCACAAGTCCAACATTAACCCATTAACCCATATGTCCGACACCAATCTACAAAGTCCTCCTCCATCTCACAAAACACACTATGTTGCCACTGAAGGAGGAAAGCCAAATCAGTGAATGTGTAAGCATCTCAGCACTGGCAGGGGTCTCCACACGGCTGCTCCAGCACCCAGGGCTGCATCGGGGTAGGTCCCTGTGGCTTCTCCTTGGAGACATCTTGCAAGAAGTCAGCCTTGCAAGCTGAAGCAGGGAAGTGCTAAGGCAGCTGCACCCTGGCCAGACCATCACAAAGCAAGAGACCTGAGAACTGGAAAGGCGAAAGGCGAAGCTCACTGAGTCCTTCAATTATCCCTGAGCCCTTCAATTAACCCCACAGGTGTTTATAGGCCAGGTGGGCACAATAAACTAACTCACTCACTCTTCTTTCCAATCATGAGGTCTACTGCTCGTGATTCTGAGATGGCGCATTTGAAGCACGCCAGGACAGTAAAATTGCCCAATCCCTCATCAGAATCTCATTTACCTAATTTGCTTGGCTCTACCCAATCCTTTGGTGGGAGCTACAAGGACTGTTGCTAAAAGAGCCATACCAAATAATTTCATATCACAGTAAATCCATATGTATTCTTCACTTAGATTAAAAAATGAACTCCTTCAGAACTGCTCAAGTCAAGGTTACTAATGACTTCCTCCATATTGTTAAACTCAGTGGTCATCCTGAGACCCCATACTGCTTCCTCACCACTCATGCTCTCCCAGACACTTCCACGCCTTGGCTTTTAAGACTCTTGGTTTTCTTGGGTTCACGTTCAAGTTTGCTGCCAGGAGCTCCCAACAAAAAAGGCATGTGCATCCATTCCACACACACCATATTGTTCTCTTTTCTGCTCACCTTACATTAAGGTGACCAGGTATAAAGCGGGACACCACTCTTGATTAAAAATTTGGTCTATATGGACCAAATAGACTATTCCCTAGCTTGTCGTGCATTCTTTCCAAAAATCAGGACTTTTTTAAAACGCCAAAAATTGGGACTGTCCCGCCCAAAGCAGGATGTCTGGTCGCCTTACCTCACATCCCAAACGGAGATGTCTTTGCTCTTGATTGTTCTTCCTGGAGTCATCTCCGTTCTGCTTCTCTTCCTGGTGTCAGCTAATTAATTTCAAATTCAAAAGTGGAGGAGATGAGGGAGGAAGGGGAGGAAGAGGAGGTGGTCTCCTGGTCAAGGTATTTGAGGCCTCTGGCTGGGAGGCGTGGTTGAAGGTATTGGTTGACCCCATTGGCTGAATTAAGTCCACCTGGGCCTAGCATGGGCCACCCAGGTGTACCACCCACCTGGCTCAGGCGCCTGAATTTGCCACACGCCCAATAGTCTTTATGGCTGGCTAAGGCTCCCCTGATTCTCCTCCAATCTCCTGCAGGGATCCTTCAGGCATGGAGAGGGACACCCCCTGTCCGTTTCTTTTTACCTAACAAAACCACTACTCTTTGCTGTTATACCACATTGTACCACACTTACTGGTGTCTCCGTTTCTCCGGTCGCTTCCTTAAAGGCAAAGATGAAGCGCCCTGTAGCTCTAACGCGTGGCTAATCCTGAGTAGTATGTTCATTAGCTAGATGAAGGCAAGTGGGATCTTTTCTATGTAAGAAAGGGCTCGTAATGTTCATATCTGGTGAACAATTTGGGAGGTGGCCAGTGAAAGCCAGGTTGGGCTCATTCTTAACTGGTTCTGCCAACCCCAATATAGAGTGGGTAAGAGGCAGGTGGTATTTTAGTATCAAATCAGATTGGATTCAAGGGCAAGAGACCCTTTTGTCTTTGGCATTTTACAATTTCCTAGCTGAGCTTCCATTTATTTAGGGAGCTGATGTATTTAGTCAGCTGTTTACATAGGATCCTTCTACTCTTGCCAAGCAAGAATTAAGTGTGTCTTTTCTCTGAATGGATTGAGACTGACACCAGTCAGAGTTGATCTTAGTGGTACTTTCCTCTCCTGGTGACACATTGAGAGTCTTATTTACTCAAGGTGAACCCTGGCTTTCAAGCACTATTGGAGAGCTTCTCCCAATTCACTCTCTTTGAACGACCAGGAGTGGCACACTCCTCCCTCCCACGCTTGCCGCTGTTCTTTCATCATCCTTGTCAAAGCCAGCTTAAGTCTGCTGCCTCCATATTTTCAATGCATCTATTTGCCCTATGCTCTCCCTCACTGGGACTCTGGTGGTTTAGTGGTTATGTGGTAGACTGCGATCCACAAGATCAGCAGTTCAATGCCACCAGGGTCTAAGGGCTTTTTACTCCTGTGAAGTTATAGTTTTAAAAACTATCAGGGGCAGTTCTACTCTGTCCTATAGGGTCTCCATGATTGACACTGACTCGATGGCAGTGAGTGTTTGGTACTCTCCCTCAATATCAGCAGTTCAAATCCACTAGCTTCTCCATGGGAGAAAGATGAGGGGTTTTTTTGTTTTTGTTTTTCTGGTAAAGGTTTACAGCCTCAGAAACCCACAGGGACAGTTCTACTTTGGCCTCTAGGGTCACTATGAGTCCGAATCATCTTGATGGCAGTGAATTTGTTCGGTTTTGTTATACTGTGCATCAAATTCCCCACTCTCTTCACAGTGAAGAGACGTACACTCAATGTTGAGTCATACTGTGAATAAGAATGAGTCTGATACATAACTACATGCATTGCATGGGGTCTTGCGCCTTATAACCTACCTTTCTGTGATGTTAAGCAGACTTTCCTCATACTAGCGTATAGTATTCTTCTCAGGACGAAATTCCTGGGAAGGTTACAGTCGTTCAGACAAAGTAGATGAGAAGCATGCAAGATGTCATGAAGATAAATCATTCATTTCCTTTTTAATAAATGGCACTTACTTTTAGGGTGCTAAGCATTAGGACTTCAGAGAGGACTGAAATCATAGCTCTGTTTCCAGGGCCCACTGCCCTGTAGGAGAAACAAAGAAAGAAATGCTGAGAGACATGCTGCTTCCAAAGGCAAATGAATGAGCAAACAGAGTCAGAAGGGAACACGGCACTGCTCAGCCAGTCCAGTGGAGGTGAATGGTGAAGGGGTGGAGGTGAATGGTGAAGGGGTTCTCCAGGTGGGCATACCTTTTTATAGGTCAGCAACTACATCTGAGTGCCTCCTGCATACCAGACCAGTGAGATGCAACCATGGGAGCAACATTGGCCATGCCAGCAAGGAGCTTACAAGACCAAAGGACTTGTAAACAGGCTATTGACAAAGCAATCTGACCGGAGCTTTGAGAAACGGTGATCCTCTGGGATTTGGACCACTGGCTCATGGCATCCACTCCTCCTTGTTGCAGTCACATGCTTGCCTCGTGGTCAATCCTCCTTACTCATCAGAGATTTGGGCAGGTGGGTCACAGGCTTCCATTTTATCCCACCCTTGCCGTTGATGCAGAAGCCTCATCCACACCCTACTTCTCAGGTTCTAATTATTTCATCTTCCTGAACACCTCTTCCATTTTTTGCCCTCTACCACCTACTGGTAGAAGAGTCTGAAGCTAGTGCAAATGGTTAGGCATTTGACTGCTCATTAAAGGGCTGTCAGTTCCAACCCATCCACGTAGAGGGGCCTCAGAAGACAAGCGTAGAGAACTGCTTTTGGAAGGTTACAGCCTTGGAAACTCCATGGAATAGTTTGACAATGAATATACGAGATCACCTGATGTCAGAATCAACTAGAGGGTCACTACCAATCACCACCACCTACTCTCAGCATACCTAAACCTTGTTATCACTCAGAACTTCTCCTTGACCAGACACTGAATTCTGGACTTCACTGGATTTCGCTGTATTCTGATTCTCCTTCTTGGAATTTTTTTTATCTCAACCACAGCCTCTAGGACTATGCAGTGTATCTGGGCACTTTCATCGGTATGGATTTCGTGGCTTATCAACTACTCCAAAGAAAATGGCCTTGCCTTCCTTTTCTAACAAAGTATTTAATCTACTTGAGGCTCAACTGAAATCCATTCACGTTCAATAGAGGTCTGTGGAATTCTTGCTAAGTGCCAAGCACAGCAGTGGACCAAGTGGGCACAGCTCTTGGTGCCCAGATTTTGTAAAATGCTGACAACCAAACATTTGAATCACATAGTAACGAAAATCATCCAGAGATGATCACGACAGGCCCACATGAAGAAGAAGCAGAAAAAAGCTATTCTTGTTAGGAGGAGTTAAATCTATGTATCTTTGGCCCAATTATTCCTAGGTCCCAGAAGAAAATCATGACCCATCCTTTTGTGCTTTTGCATTTGTTGGATTCCTTTCTGCTGAGCGCCACCAGAATGAACTACCAGAGAGACTGCTGGGCAGGCACCACCTATTTTAGAGAAACCTTTCTCTCTCTGCTTGTATCCACTTTTCTATACTCGATGCTTTGCACAAAACTTCTCAAATTCCTATAGGAATTAAAGGAGTGTTCTTGTCTCCAGTGGGGTTTTCAAATGATAAAGAAAATCAAATAGATTTCTAAAGCTAGGATCGGAGAGCCCAGAAGCTTTTAAAGCACAAGAACTTTATCTTTATAGAGAGCTTAATAATTATTCCAAGGAGAAGGAAGGTGTTCATTTTTTGTGCTCTCTAGAAAGGAGTCAATGGTGACTAAATGACTATAGGAGTATATGTTTGTGAGCACCGTGTCAGAATATGATAGCAATCAGAGTCATGTGTTAAATTTTCAATCAGACCAGGCTGCAGACTTATAAAAATGTGCCTGTGCTTTCTCCATCTTCAGGATCCAGTCCAAAGTCTTGGATCCAGTCCAAAGTCTTGACCAAAGTCAACAAGCACCTGTATGATTTGGCCTTTGGCTGCTGCTCTTGCTCATGAGGTGTTAGGCACAATGTAATCCTCGGTTGCTCTTCCCAGGGTCAAGTTCATTCTTGTCTTCAAGGCCTACGGATTTGTTCTTCCTCTGCCTAGAACCTTCTTCCTCTAGATCCTTCCTCTGCTGGCCCTTCCTGCCAGATGGGTCTCATCAGTGCCAAACTAGCTCCTGCTCCTACCCTCAGTGACATCTTTGGGTTCTTAGCACTCTCTATCCCTAAAAAATATCTTTTGGGCATATTTATTCCTGCTAATTTACAGTCTCTGGCCCTCCTTAAAGTGTGTTGGCCATTGGGAGCAAGGACCTGGCTTTTCACTGTTGTCCCCAAGTACTTCCAATCTAAAGCAGTCCCTGGGACAGGGTTGGCACTCAACGCACATTTTTGGAGTAAGTGCATTTGGAAAAGCCGAGTAATTTCTCCATCAAAATGCCTTGCTCAGCCACTTCATTTGACCTATACATGAATGTGATTTCTGAGCAATGAATCATAAACGTTGCTTATCACGCACAGCAGGTCAATATGGAATGTTCCCAACCCTGACGGGCATTAGTCTTCCCAGGCACCATCCTGGGGAGAACTTAGTGGGCAAGAACACCACCCTCCCCACAGTCTCCACGCATGCCCAAGCACACCAGCCACTCCTCCTGAGGCCACACACAGCTCTTTAGAAAGCCGGTGACGAGGCTGCTCTCTGCAGAAAGGCCAGGTGGCCGTGAAGGGGCAATGGCAAAGAATCCCACTGAAAACAGAAGGGAGAACCGTGAATGCAGGCAGAAAGAAAATGCCTCTTCAACGAGATCCACCATTTGAACGGTTCACTTTTGTTGCCTGATGTCCATGCAGATCATGATTTATATGGTTTAGCTGTGTGACTCTGGAGGGAAAGCAGTGTGTGGAGACACACGCATGCATGTCAATGATGCGCTCAGGGCAACCACACACTTGTGCTCCACTGCATTTTTATGTGCATGCTCCGTGTGTGGTGGACACGGAGCTTGCCCTTTCAAATGTGCCCGGTGCGTTTTACATTTTTTCCTGCGGTTAATGTAAACATACCTTGAGGGATCATAAACGCTTGGATTAACATCAGTCAAGATATCTTCAGCACACAGACATGTAAATGGCTCTGTTGATTACATTTCCACTTAGAGAACGTGAGGAGCCCGGCCCATTAAAGTAGGCCAGAATTCAGGAGGAAACAACAAATGTTGTTGTTTTTGTCACGGTCGTATTCAAATAAGAAAGTCATCATTGGCGTGTATTGAGGGCTTCTATGTACCAGGAACTTTGCGTGCATAATCTTGTTTTAGCTTCACAATAAGGATATTTTCAGGCTGAGGACTCAGTCAGAAAATGGGACTCAGATGGTTTTGCCCAATATCACACAGCTCTGATTCTAGAGCTGGTCCCAGCCCAGCCCATCTGAGTGAGGAGGCCACACCCTTCCCCTGTCCTTTGGTGGTTGTTAGCGACCATCGATTGGTTCTGATTCCTAACAATTCTTTGTTCAACAGGAAACACTGCCCCACCCTCCCAAGCATAAACTGGATCCGTTACTATAGCTGCCGTCAGTCTATCTTGTTGAGGATCTTCCTCTTTTTCATTGACCCTTACTGTCCTGGGACTATCCCTCACGATAACATGTCCCAGGGATGTCAGGTACAGTCTCATTATCCTTGCTTGACCCCACTGCCCTCCAAGTGTCAGAGCACCGCTGTCCACAAATGCCTCCGCTCCATATTGTGTCACTGAGTGTCATGATCGTCCTGCTTAATGGCTAACGTGCAGCCTGGTGCTTGTCTTTGGAAAGCACAGGAGTGGATTCTAGCTTGACCATCAAGCCATCTCTGACTCAGGGCAACCCCATGTGGGTTAAAGAATGGAGCAGTGCCCACGGGGATTTCCCGGGTCAATTTGGGGAGAAGTACATCACCAACCTTTACTGCCAGGGCATCTCTGGGTGGACTCAATCACCCACCTTTGGTTAACAGCTGAGGATGAACCCTTTGCACACTTCCGGAGCTCTCGATTCAAGCTTAGCCCGGTGATTATCCAGTTCTCATTGAAAAGATTCGAAGATGAGAGGCCTGTAGAGAACAGCCACACACAGGACCCGTGCACGTCTCCACTCCTCTCTTCATTCACCCAACAAGTGCCTCATGTGTGCAATTTACCCAATGCGGAGGATCCTGAAGAAAGAAGAAAGTTTACAGTCTTCCATCTAATAGTTATAATCAAGTACTCAAATAAGTGCATAAGCATCAATCCTGTGATATGTTATCAAGCAAAATGCATAGCAATGGAAGAGGGCAATGGGAGCGGAGAGGTAAAACGCACAAGCAGAGCTGAGGAATGAGGAGGTGTGCTTCAGGCAGGAGGCCTAGCTGGAGAAACGGTCCTTAGGAGGGAGGACTGCAGCCTGTTCCAAGAGTTGAAGGACTGTGGGAGTGGCTAGTGTGCATGAAGGGAGGTCAAGGGAAGGTAGAGGAAGGAGGAAGAGAAGGTAGGCCCATAGCCTGGCCTGCTCATCTCTGTTGCAAGCCTTTCACTGCACTTTCTGCCTATGAGCTCATGAAAGGTTTCCATGAGCAAGTCAATTGCTCCTGATCGTACAGCCAGCCAATGTGACATTCAAACCCAGGACCTCTGGCTCTGAGCCTTCACTATTAGCTACTCTGAGACACTACCACTACCCCAAAGCCATACCACGGGAGAGTGGTGGGCCCCATCAACCTCTCCTGGCTCATTCTAGACGCCATGCACACAGGCCTGCAGCTTTTCACAGGGAGGAGGACACGTGATTTACACTCAGGGAGAGCGCCTTCACTGGGGCTGGGATGACACATGTTTTATATCATGTCTGGATGAAGAATGGCTTCAGGGCTGTCCAGGCCCCAGCCACACTCTGGCCCTGGTGTCGATACAGAATGGTCATAAACACAGTAGCCTTTCTTTCCAAGGGGCTCTGCAAGTGTTCCTCCGTGCACTGGGCGGTTCTCACCTCCCTGTTTTCTTTCAGGATGAAGCATCGCAAACATCTTTCAAATGAAACCGAGAGAGTAGGAAGGTTTTTCCAGACGCAAATAAAAGCAATATTTAAAAATTATTTTTCTGATATGTAGACATCTTTGCTGTTTCTTTTACAACTCCCCTTGTGTGCCCAGGAAACTGGGTCCTTTTTATGAGCTCCAGAGAGGACAATGGTGCCTGCCAAGTACCTTTGCCAACAAGATTCTGTTAGTCTTCATTGTTTATAGGCTGAGGGATTGGTCCCTTCACAGGTGGTTGGCAACATAGAGGGGTAAACGGAAATACAGCTTGCTGCTTCTGCTGTCACCTGGCACTCAGAGCCTGTTGTGCAGGCAGCTCTTGGCATCAGGATTGGGCAAAGGGACTGATGTCCCATCAGCCAGGAGGCCAGGAGCCAATGCTTCTCATTTCCCTCCCCATCCACCATCTCATCATTCTCCAATTATTCTTACATTCCTTATTGTTATTTTTAAGTACCACCAGGACACCAAATGGACTCTCAGGCCAGTACTTCAATTTCTTCTTTTGTTCCACAGATACCAAACAACATTTCCTACTGCAGGTTGGCCTCTGGCCTTCCTGGCAGGATGCTCCCTTCAGTAACACACAACTCAAAGCAACAGCCTGTGTTCCCATGCTCGGCAGAGCCTCCTTCTGGCACTTGGTGGAGAGAATTTTGGTTTTGCGTGTTGAACTTTTGGGTCCTCTAGTTGCCCTTGGCCTAATGCGCTGATGCTCTGGGTGAGAAGTTTTTGCCTCTTCACACATGAGACAGCTTAAACATTGCCAGCCCATGGTTTTTTTCTGTGCTGCCTGTTAGAGTAAGGAGCTCTGGTCATGTAGGGCTTAAGTGTGCCAAGCTACTGCCTACAAGGTTAGTGGTTCAAACCTACCAGTTGTTCCTCTGGAAAAAGATGAGGTTGTTTGCGTCTGTAAAGATGTACAGTCTCATGATCACTGAAGACAAAGCAGGTGCATAAGCAAATGTGGTGAAGAAAGCTGATAGTTCCTGGCTATCAAAAGATATAGCATCTGGGGTCTTAAAGGATAAAAGTGGTCATGTAGCTGAGAAGCAACAAAGTCCACATGCAAGAAGCATACAAGCCTGTGTGAT
>NW_022103928.1:22021196-22068409 GCF_000313985.2 Echinops telfairi
AGATTTTTCATCCAGCCTATCTTATTTATACAGACCTGCGGAGATAATAACATGCACAAAAATAAGACAGAGCAAAACAAAGCAACAAAACAACAACAACATCAAAAAGCCAATGACAAAAAACAATAACAACAACAACAGCAAAAGAAAAGCCTGTAGTTAGTTCAAGGACTGTTTGTTGGCCTTTAGGAGTGTTTTCAGGTAGAGTCTGATGGGGCACTAAGCCCTGGTCCCAAAGCCTATTTTTGGTGCTCCCTGGGGCCTTCGTTGCTCTGTTCCCCTTGCTGTTCTGTTCCACACCCTTAGTGTTTTCCCTCGGTGTGGTGGGATCAGATCGGGCGCAGTTCCCACACTGTGTCTCCAGTGTTGTGTCCTACAGGGTTATGGGTCAGTGAGGGATGACCTGTCTCATAGTGGGGCCAGCCATATTGTCTTCTCTGTGGATTGGCTGCTCTGAGCAGGAATATCATCCTCAAGACTTGGCGGACCAGGATGGGCTCCACTCTCTCTTCATCCCCCTTCATTTGCTCCCATGTGGTCTGCTAAGACATGTCCCCCTCCCTGGGCAGTAGCTCCAGTGCTGTCCTTTGAAATAAATTCTTCTGGGGGGAGGGCCAGGTGTCCACATAGTTGGGATTAGGGTCAGCCCCTCAGACCTCTCTACTGGTTCCCTGCTCCATGCCGGCATGTTGCATTCACATCTTGGAGCACTGGGTTGAAGTCTGGTCCCTCTTTCCCTGTGGAGATAGAAACAATACCCTCCCCTTGGGTGGGTTAGTGCCCTGTTCCCCAACTACCCATTTCTTTTATTTTTCTTCTTCTCCCTCCTTTTTAGTTGGCTACCATATTCTTATGCAAAAAAGCGGACAGTCTCAGATACCGAACGAGCATTGCTCTCTGTACTGCAGGGCCGCTGCACAGCAGAACGGACTTGATGGCAGACAGCGCGGCTGGTGGAGCCTGAGCCCTCTCTCCGCCCTTCCTCTGGCAGGGCCTGCGCTCAGGAGCCGAACCTTGAGGACTTAAATAATGCTTTCCTTTCCCGCCCCCCTGCTCTTACCAAGAAGGGCTTATGCTCTCACCTTGTGCAACAAAACGGGGGGGTAATTAGAATCCCCTGAAAGCTGCTAGATTCCACGATCTTTCTTTCCCTTGTTTGCTTTGTTTACTGCTTCTTTGTTTTCTCTTTCCTCCTGAATCAGACTCTTTTCTCTCTACATACAAAAGGCAGAGGAGTAGGAATAAGAGGACTAGCCATCTTCCAAACCCACTCGGTGAGTTGCTAGCTAGCTTGTAACAATTTCCCAAAGGGCACTGAGCCCACTGCCTCTGCCCAAGGTGGAAAGAGGAGGGATTCTGCCTTAGCATTGGCCCCAAGATCATAAGAATCATAGGTTGTGCTCTCTCCGGGTTTTGAAACATGTATTCAATTAAACATCAAAGTTTGCCCACATACAGTCCCTCTTTTGGGTCAGAATGTTCCCCCTGCAGCCCAGTTATTTGGATTTCAGTCTTGTCAGAAATCCATCCAATTCGGTCATTTGTCTCATCTGCTCCCTCCACTTCAAGGGAACGCAGCTGAGCTGGGCCAACATTTGTTGGGTCCCTGGTATTGTTTTATGTGGGGCCTGATCAGAGGTACAGGTGGATATTTGGTATAACACAATTATTCAAATACCTGTTGTTCCCTGGATGTTAGCTGAGTGCTGAAGTGCTGCAGATCAAATCATGCACTTCCTGAGCAGAAATGTGTGCTGCCTGTCACTCCTAACTGGCAGATGTTAATACTGAAGGGCTGCGATGAATAGTTAGGAAGTAGATTTGAAGTGCCCTTGACGTGCACATGACCCTCAACATTAGGTCACAGTCCAGTGTCTACAGTAAATTAAAAAAAAAAAAAAGAAAACCAACACACTCACTGACCATCAACTTGGGCTCATCGTGACCCTACCTTGGGGAGAGGGGAGAGCCACCCTTCCAGGTTTGTGAGACTGAACCTTCACATCGGCAGAAAGCCTCATCTTTCCCCTCAGAGTTGATAGGTTCCAACAGCTCACCGACCTTCCGGGCAGCAGCCATATGTATGCTGGGCTCTGAGCTAGCAGGTTTTCTATGTCGCACCAGCTAATCTTCCCTTCAGTGGTAGGAGTCATTCTATCTGTCTTCAAGCCTTGGAGATGAGGCTTGGGAAGGGTAGACCAACTTGCCCAGGGTCCTGGGAGCAAGTGGCAAGTTGAGGATCGGAATGGAGGTCTGTCAAATCCCAAGCCCTTGATGCCTCATGCTATTGACACTCTATTTCTGTCTCTCATATGGCATTGGCTTCCAGGCCCAGGCCATGGGTTTCAGGAACAACTTCTGAGAGATGGCCCCTGATGGTGGTGCTGAAGTTCAGGGTCGATCCAGGTGGCTCCTGTCCCAGGCCGCCGGAGCAAGGATGAGATCTGGCAGCCCCTGCTCTGCAGCTGGGGGCAGGCTGCCCTTGGGGGCGTCTGTAGGCATGGCAACTTGATGTTGTTGGGCACAACACAGAAAAAAGCAGCTGTACAGGCGGGGCCAGTTGGGGGCCCCCAAGGCCAAAATCCAGGCAACCAGTGGGTATGTGCCCTGCTTTGCACAGGTTGCCAGACGGGGACAGCAAAGGCTTCTGCCAAGGGCCGGGTTCCATGTGTTTGTCATCAGTATGTCCAGGGTCCCTGTAAGTTTTGATCAAAGGGTCACTCCAGGGCCCCAAGGGCCATGCTGAGCCAACTGCAGGCCTCCTTTGGCATGACAAGCAGGCAGGAGGGGAAAAGGATGCAGAACAGGATGAGATGGCACAGAGGTGGTTCAGACTCATGCCAACGGCCAGTGGTGAGCCTCTTCTTGGCATCGGCCTTGCTGTGTTGCTCCAGATTCCAGCTCTCTGCTGCTTCTGTTGAGGTTGTGTTGAAGAAAGTCTGTTTTCCTCAGCGAACACACTCATCTTGTTCTGCATTCCTAAGAGCTTTATTATCTCGACGTTTTGGAAACCAGAGCATTTCCAGATGTAGGGGTGGGGGGTGGGGCAGCGCACAACTGGGGAAATGAGTAGCTCTTTACCTTTCCACTTTCCACTGAATTTTCAGGTCATTACGAGGCAGTCTGCATGCCTTTCATTTGCTCTGACACACGAGGTCCTGATGCACCTTAGTCCCCCGCTCATTAATCCTGCCAGTGAGCGTGGCTGGGTATTTAGAATCAGCTCGCCGCTCTCTCCATCTCTCTGCTCATTCCCTGCGGTACCGTCCAGTTTCAGGGACGAAGCTAGATCAATAAACAGGCTCTTCCTGTCTGTTGAGACTCTCTGTCTCTCAATTAGAAGAGAGCAGCAGCACACGCTGCTGTATTATATAGAGACAGCAGTCAATTCTGGCTCGGTGCTGCGTGGGAAATGCTGGGTTCTCAGACGTTTGTGTAACAGAAACAAGCAAGCATCGCCTTGGTAAGCAACAGGATGTTTCTTAGCCAAATTACACGCACCCGGCTCTTTCTGGGAGGGAGGAAGAGGGCGGAGGTAGGTCCTAAGGGGACGCAGCTGGGCACTGTCCCAGGCTGAAGTGCGGTGATCTACCAGTAACAGCATCCCTGTCTTTAGCGTATTAAAACTCTACTTGGCCCAGAGGTCCTCAGTCCCTGGGTGGTCTGCGGAGGCAAAGTGCCAAGAGGGTACTCCTCTGTAAGAAGGGCTGCCATTCATCTCTTGCTCTCCCTGGAAAACACCATGGGTAAGTGCTCTGGGCTCTCCACCTGGGTCAATACCATGCACTGGCCTTCCTTGTTTCCTTGAAGCCCTTGCTTTGGACTCCTTGGTTCTACATTCTAAAACCTTTCGATTAAAGTTGCCGGAGCCAGTTAGGGACTGCCTTGTTCTTGAGTTTCACGGCTGAGATGGATACTTTGAGGGAGGGAGGGAGGGTGGGAGACTATGAGAAGGGGAAGGAGGAGGTGAGGGCAGGAAGGAGGGACTATGATCACGCTGGGCTGGGCGGAGTCAGTGCTTACCTAGGACTCTGCATGAGAAGGTCTTGACACAGGCTCTCCCCCTTCGTGTGCACATGCGCGCGCGCGTGTGTGTGTGTGTGTGTGTGTGTGTGTGTGTGTGTGTGTGTGTGTGTAACAGGAATCAATTTCTAACTAAAACCTTGTGAGTCGATTTAGAAGATAAATATGAAGACACTTTTTCATGCATGGAATCCAGCTACAACTGAGCCACCTGGAGGCCAGACTTAGCACAAAGCTGCCGAACACACTCACACACACTGACAGGCACACATAAACATACCACACAAACACAGAGACACAGAGATACACAGACTCAGACACTGACAGACACACACACACACAGAGGACTTGAAAGTCATGCATGGTTTTTTTCTGAATGACTCTTGAAAATGGCATAGAGTCACACCCCACAAGAGGGCAACTTTCCTCTAAAAAGGTTCTTAGACCACCTTCCTTTTCTCCAGAGCCCCTTTCTTTATGTCAACGGTTCAATTTAGTCCCCTCAAATGTTATGCCTCATGTTGATCATGGCCTTCAATTTCTTCTTCTTTGGCCCCACCCTCCAAATCCAACATATTTTCTAAGCAGGCATGCAGAGCAGTGCACACCCCCCTTTGAGCTTCTTCAACTCAGTATCTCCACCACTGCGCTCATCTGAGCGGAGCCTGGCATTGCCCTTAAAAGATAGGGGAGCCAGGGAAAACCACACATCACCTATTTTGTTTTTATTATTCTCTGTTACACCTGTACTACTAATATTAAGAATAACCAACAACTCCTAGCCATTGAGCCACTTCTGACCCATATCACCCTTGGGCAGTCACTTCTGACCCATAGCACCCATAGTCACTTCTGACCCACAGCACCCTCACTTCTGACCCATAGCACCCATAGCAACTCCTTGCCATTGAGTCGCTTCTGACCCATAGCACCTTTGACCTGCCTGCCCCACAGGGTTTCTGAGACGGTGGTGTTTACAAAGGCAGATGCCACATCTTTCTGCCCCCAAGTTCTTGGTGGGTTTGAGCCCTTCTCCTTTCCGTTAGCACCCAACACAAAGCCATTGCCTCTCCAGGCCTCCTGAGACCCCCAAAGTAAGAGACTATTACATCCGAAGGATGTCGGAACAGTGCCCAACCAGTACCCAAGCAGTAACATTGTGGTCTCAGCCCATTTAGTCACTTAATTGAAAAGCTTTATATGTCACACCTCAGAAGGAGGTACTTGGGGCTTGGAAACCAAGCTCCCTGACTTAGGGGTAGAAATCTTTCCTCAGGATTCCATCAGGCACAGCCCCTAAAATCAGATCCTATTTTAGAGTTTCCAGGAGACTGGGCCTGATTGGTTTCTCTGACCGTAGAAGGCCTGACTATCCCTCAGTAGCTGAGGAACTGAAGCTGAGGAAGGTTAGGTGCACTTACCCATAGCCTCCCTCTGAGTGGCACAGTCAGAATGAAATCTACATCGGACATATTTCCACAACCTCAAGGCTTCTCTGGTGCTAACACGCTAGCCCACAGTGTGTCCCTGTCTCTCGGAAACTGCCTCCTTGCTGCAGGGAGGGCCTTCTCTATAGATGGCATTTCGTTCATGGACTTTCCATCCACAGTTTACCTTTCAGTGACCTCAAAGGCCCAGAGACTCCAATAACCCAAGTCTTTCCTGTGGCTTAAGCATGGTCAGAAAATACCCAGAACTCCAACTTCTTGCCCAGCTAACACCACTGGATCTTCACAGGCCTGCCAGCCAAGCCTGAGAGAGGTCGTGGAGTCCTCTCCTGGGTGCACTCTGGGAAGCCACCAGCAATTCTATGAGAAGACAGTCAAGGGGAAACCTATTGGTCCAGAACTGAAAACACGAACAACTGTAGGGAACATAGCTACAAGTTACCTGGCAAGGGAAATTCATGTTGCTATGGTTGACAACGCCCTCTTTCGAGAAAGGTTCTCTTCTTCCCGTGATTTCCAAGACAGCACACTCTCCTTGTTTTCATCTTGCTGTGTTTGCCACTCTGCCTCAATTTCCCTGGATGACTCCTCCTTCGGATCCTGACCTCTCAGTGTTGGCACCTCCACCTTCAGCTGAGGGCTGCTTCCACCTCTCAAGCGACTCACTATCCTCATGTGACCACATCAAACCCCCCCTAGTTTAAGCACCAGCATTTGAGCCAGTGGTTCCCAAATCCATGCTTAGAGAACCAAAATAGATTCGCCCTTTAATCTTGGGCTGTGACATCTATGAGCGGCTCAAGCTTCATAAAATGGAGAGATTTCCCCTCCCAACAGACTCCTTCTCCAGCTCAGCGAATGCCACTTTGCCCTTTCCACTCGTGGAAGTCGAAAAATCACTGAGTCTCTGACCACCCTCCCACCTGCCCTCATTTAATCCAGGAGCGATGCTAGTTGACTTTGAATCACCATTTACTCCGAATCTCTCACCCTTTCCCTCTCCCCTGAACCAGTATTTTAATCCACGTCAAGTCAGGAACACTTCACACTTGCACCTATTGTGATAGCATTCGACCTGGCCTGGGACACCTCTCGGGCCAATCTTCAGACAGCAGTCAGAGAGATTGTTTTTTAACTATGGAAAGCGGACATACTTTCTACTCCTATAAAACCTGGCACTGATCGCATTCCAACTTAGAATAAGATCCAAATCCCTTGCTGTGGCGCCTGGGCATGTTGTAAGATCTCTCTCTCTCTGCTATATGCCAGACTTTACCTCCTATAACTCTCCCCTGTCTGCACATTGACTTCTTTCTGCGGAAAAGCCAACTGTGTCGTCCTCAGATTCTTCACAGTGCTGCTTCCTCTTTCTGAAATATGCCCACTCCCCACCAATCTTCATAGGGAGGCTCCTTTCGTCACCCAGACCTCAGCCTAAATGTGCCCTTTCCTGAGAGGCATTCCCGGACAACTCAGTCTAAAGTAGCCAGGCGCATTAGTGTCTTGGGCCCTGCGACAAACTGCCATGAACTGCGTGACTTTAGACAGCAGATATTTATTCTCTCAACGTTCTGGAGATCAGTTGTCTGGCAATAGTCCTTCTTCCTTACTCTTATAAAATTACATATGATGATCTCTAGGGTCCACCCAGTAATCCAGGGAAATGCTTCCTCTCAAGATCTTGACTTAATCATACATTTGCAATATACAGCTAGTTCTCATATTCCAGGGTCTGAGGGTCCATGGCTGGTGCACATGGCTAAGTGCTTGACCACAAAAGGAAAGATGAACAGTTCAACCTCACCCAGAGGTACCGGGGAAGAGATACCTGGCCATCATAGTCCTGACACATATTTAGGAAGTGGCTGCAATGACTCAGAAACTGTTCTTGACAAAAAAAGACAAACCAAATCTCCAAACCACCCCTGCTGTCATTTGGTCATTTCTAGCTCGTGGTCTTTCTCCCTCAGAGTGGGTTTGGAGCACTGAGCTGTGGCTAGCAGCCCAATGCCTACTGCACGGGGCCACCAGAGCGCCTTAGAAAGGGCAAGAGGCACAGAAAACAAACTTCCTTTCCTCATGGAGTGTGCTACTTGGTGGTGGAGACAGAAATAAACAAGTAAGCTGCTCAGGGGAGCATTAGAAAAGTCCAGTTATTTGCTGCGTTTATTCTTCATCTCTGGTTCATTTTCCTAGTATAATATATACCCTAAGGTCTTGACAACCTGGGCTCAGCTCTACTGCTTCCAGGATCTGCTGCTCAAGCAATGCACTGGGAGTGCTGGCCCCCAGCTGCAAGTCTGCTGTAATTCCATATAGGATGAGCATAGCCCATCTCCATGTGGTCTTTCAGGATGATGACAATAATAGTAGTAGTAGAGGAAACTATCATTTGTAGAATTGTTCCTAAGTGGTAGACAACACAAATGCCTGCTATTGTATATACCTTACCATGCAAACCTATGAGCTAAGTATTATTACCATCCCATTTTAGAAATGAGATTTACAATCGGAGAAGTTATGGCACTTGCTCTAGGATGCTGCTCCTGAGGCGCTGATGCTGAGCTATGAATACAGGTCTCTCTGGTTCCAGAAATGCTACCTTCAATCTCGCGTGCTGCCCCTGCCCTCTGGTTTGCCTGTAGGTCTTCCGTGATCACTGTGACCCTCAGTTGGAGGTGCAAAGAGGGCTGTGGTGATACACCCTAGGTGGCTCTGCCCAAGCCTGGCAGATGTCCAGGGGACAGGTCTCCAAGTTTGGAGTTTGGCGCTCCTGTGCCTGGCTGGCTGACCACGGACTGTTTTCAAGCAAGGGATTGCCTGGGTGATCTTTGAGTCTCTGTGAGAATGAGATCCCACTGTCAAGGCTATAGTTTCAAGAAGAGAGAGAAGGCATGGGGCTACCACTGACTGGATATAAGACAAGTCATTTTGTCTCTCGGAACCTCACAGTCCTTGCCAGTATCAAAGGGCACTAAAAACCTTGCTCACAGATTGCTAGGGAGATGAGTGGAGATAGTGTCAGACAGCATGTGGCACAATGCCCAAAAGGTAAAGGGAACCAATAAGAAAGAATAATAGAAAGAGAGCAAGACAAAAGGAAGGGGTGGAGGGGTAGATATGAGATCCCAGCTAGTTATCATCTGGCCTTGGGAAGCTCCAGCTCCCTGGAATGCGGTATCCCCATTTGTCAAGTGAGAGGATTACTAAAAACACTGACCTCTAAAGCCCTTCAAGTCCCAACCCCTAGAAGTCTCTGGATCCACTGCCTGGAGCAGAGAAGAGTCTCTTCCTCCCCCTCATGGCCAAGCCTGTCAATCATTCTAAGGTAGCTTCACCTGCATGACAAGAAACTCCCCCCATATTAAATGCTTTTTTAAGGAGAGGTGATTGGAAAAGTGACTTCTTGAGAGGCTGTCAGGTGACTGTGCCACGAGCCTGGGACAGCAGACCTGCAAGACAGCCACAGAGAGGCTGGTAAAAGTCCCTTGAAATAGTGGATCCGTTACTCATGGACCCACCAGCTGCTTTCCCAGGTGGACAGTCACTGAGGGGCTGCTGAGCCCTGAGTTTCATGATGAGAAGGAAATGACTTGCCTGTGAATGCCAGTCATGGTCCCACTTCTTTTGGGGATGAATCAGAAGAATCGGCCTGGCTGTAGCACATTAGGAGTAATAAACCCTTTCTGCTCCCTCAGGGATGCTTGTTAGTGGGCCCAGCTGGGAACCTTTTGTTTGGAATTCCAGGGTATTTAAAATAAGGTAGATGTAATTTCCATTAAAGTTATTTTATCACTCGATCTCTGGTGCCATTTCTACAACCAAGGATGTATTTTCCAACTCTTGATTCTGTTTGTTTTCTTCTGTTTGATTCTGTTGATTACAGTCAGGAGACAGGATCACTCATCTTGATTGTGTATTTGATCATTTTCAGGATGTAGATGTTGGTAACAATCTTTAACTTTATCTTTGGCATTAGCGGTTGGTGTGTAAGCCTGAATAATAGATGTATTAACTGGTCTTCCTTGTAGGTCTAAGGTCAGCATTGAACCAACACGATTACACTCAGGACAGATCTTGAAATAGTTTTCCCAAAGTCATTCCCTTTCAAATTGCCATTCCCAACATAGTAAATCTGTGTAAGCAAACCTCAAAACCTGAGGAATCTGGCAAAACTCAACTGGCTGACTGGGGTGTGAATTTGACTTTATTTTACTGTAGACTCCCCCTGCACCCCTCACCCCCTGGTTTGAGAGTCATTTCTGTTTCTTACTCACATGTGAACTTTTGTAAAACTTTAACTGTCCTTAGCAAATAAGGGTAGAGGAGGGGTTAGGATTGTGGTTAAGATTACAACTGATTGTCCCAGGAAACGGTTAACCAAAATCTTTTTATGCAAACATAAGAGTGCTTTAGCAAACTACTCCATTGTCAGAAGATAAGCAGAATTATTTCCACAAAGCATCTGCATAGATAGAATCCAGAAAATCAGTAGGGAAATGGATATGTGGAAACTACATGAAAAGCAAGTTGCTTTTGCAGCCATGCTGACCACATTCTACCGAGTCACATAGACCCAGCAGATGTTCATGTAGAAACACTGCCGTCTTGCTTCTAGGAGTATCTTGTGGCTTCTTTCACTCACGCTGCCCAGTTTGAACTGTTCTATTCCTCAATAAACCTTGCTGCTTGTGTTTGTACAGAGAGCCAGGTATTTTATTCTATGATGATCGGATGAGTGTCCAATTCAAAGTGGCCAATACTTGTCCATTTCAGCTCACTCATGGCTGGGGCATCTACCTTCAAGTGTTCCACCTCATTTTTTACAACTCCCAATGTGCCTAGAATCAGACTTCAGACTTCCCAGGTTCTGATTGCTAACAGATGTTTGCAGCTGTTTCTTCTCATTTTGAGTCCGGTCACATTGGTGAATGAAACTCCTGAAAGCTTTGCTCTCCCCATGTTATTATGGTTGACTCTAATTTTAAGAAAGTAGCTGTAGCTTTAGTTGTATTTTGAGGGGACTTATTTTATGGTGCTGTAACACGACAGCATAGCATAGCAACAGAAACAGTGACTTGCCGGATGGGATATCTAGGATGCAACTAAATTACACGTGTAGACAGAGATGATGGAGATGCTCAGCCAGAGAATAGGACCAGGAGCCACACTGAAACAGAACCTCGATTGCACAGACATCGATTCAAGTTAAAGCTGAAGAACATTCAAAGACGTTTATGAGAGCCGAAGTACAGCCTTGCGTATAACCCACCCGAAGTTAGAGTCCTGGCAAGAATAGACTTGGCACAATGAACGCGAATGAATGAAGACCCCACAAGTGATGTCATCAGGGATGACATATATCAAGAAAGGGGAAGCTCTTTTTAAAAACAGGAAAGAATGAAAACACCAACGTAGAGGCAGAAGAGTTTCTGAAACTCGCGCTAAAGCATAGAGACACTAAAGCCACAGGAAGAAATGATGCCGTAAAGAACGGGACAGATGTTAAGAAGAGACTCAGGAAGACAAAGTATTATCATGGAGAAAGGGAAGATGTGGAATGAGGAAACCCAGGGGAAAGAATATGCTCAACATTTCTCAAACTGACAGAACTAAAGGGTGGGGGGTGGGGGTATGTCTCAAATTGCAAAGTATTGAAGGATCCTTTGAGGGGAAATATTGAATGATACAGAAAGCACCAAAATAAGATGGAAGGGATAAAGAGTCAGAACCAAATTCACTGGTTGATGCTCAACCATTTAAGGAAGCAGCATAGGGCCAAGAACTGATGGTATTGAAGGAAGAGGCCCAAAGTGAGATGCAGGCTTTGGTTAAAAAAAAAAAAAAAAGTCCAGGAATTGATGAAATACCAAATTAGATATTTCAACAAACAAATGCAGTATCTGGACCACTCACTAGCCTAAGCCAAGAAATTTTGAAGACACATACCTGGCCAGTTGACTGGAAGATATTTATATTTGTATCCATTGCAAAGGAAGGTGACTCAACGGAATGTGGAAACCATTGAACTGTATCATTAATATCAGATGCAAGTAAATTTGTGCTTGGATAATCCCCCCCATCCTCACTTGGATAATTTTTTAAATATTCAAAAATATTTAAGATAATTCAAAAACTGCTCACAGTAGGATACAGACAGGAAGATGCCAGAAATTCTAGCCAGATTCAGAAAAGGACATGGGATGAAGGATATTATTGCTGATATCAAATGCATTTTGGTTGAGAGCAGAGAATATCAGAAAGATGTTTAGCTATATTTTATTTGAATATGCAAAGTCATTCAACTGTGTGGATCATAATAAATCATGACCAACCCTGCAAAGCATAGGGATTCCTGAATATTAAATTGTTACTCATGCAGGAAAATGGCAGTTGTTCTAGTAGAATAAGAAGATATGGCATAGTATAAAATCAGGAAAAGTGTGCACCAGGGTTGTATTCTTTCACCACATTTAATTGATAATTTAATTGTTGAGCAAATAATAATAATAATAACCCTGAACTATGTGAAGAAAAATGTGGCATCAGGATTGGAGAAAGAATCATTTGTGACCTGCAATACGCAGATGCCACACTTTGCTTGCTGACAGTGAAGGGGACTAGAGGCACTTACTGATGAAGATCAAAACCAGATAGCCTTCAATAGGAATTATACCTCAACACAAAGAAAACACACACACAAAAAATCCTTATAGTTGGCCAATAAATAACATGATGTTAAATGGTGAAAATATGAAGCTGTCAAGGACTTCATTTTCTTGCGTCCACAATCACTGCCCAAGGAAAAGCAGTGAGGAAATCAGTGATGTGTTACATTAGGCAGGTCTGTTACAAAAGACCCCTTTAAAGCGCTCAAGAGCTAAGCTGTCACTTTGAGGACTAAGGTGCTCCTGATGTAAACGCTTACTGTGGTAGTCACCTAATCTGGTGTCAATTTGAGGATTCAGAGTGTAGGGGTGGAGTCTAGGCTGTCAATCTGGAGAGAGATAATGAGACTTCTATGGGCATGTCCTTCTCCTGAGAATTCTGGGAAATCTGGTACTTCCTCCTTGGAAGTGGAAGACACCTCTCTCTCTGCTACTCTCTGGGAGATATTGCAGAAGACAAGCCACATGGGTGCAACCAGACCTCGGAAGCCGGAGAAGCCACAGAGAGACCCCTGTCAGCACTGAGATACTTACAACGCCACTGGACCCAAAGATTTTCTACCCACTGGCTTGTGATCATCCTGCATTTGGCTTCATTGCATGTGTTTCATGAGTTTGAAGAGGACTTTATAGATGATATCGGACATATGGGCTAATATCAGACTTATGGCCTTGGACTGGACTGGGTTGGGATGTTTACTCAATGTTCAATTCCTCTTGTATATAAACCTCTCCCTTATATACATATGCGTGCTTATGAATTTGTTTCTCTAGTCTACCCAGACTAACACAGTTACACAACGAATAAAAGAAGACATGAGAAGAATCGATGCATTTGTTTTACGATGTAGGCAAAGAAGGTTGAGTGTGCCACGCACTACTAGAACAAACAGATTGGCCTTGGGAAAAGTACAGCCAACATGATCCTTAGAAGCAGAGATGGTGACTCTTTATGTGACGTACTTAAGAGATGTTATCAAGCGGGACCAGTCCGTGGAAACAAGATCTTCATGCTGGGCCAAGGGGAACTAAAAGAAGAAAGATGCTCAAGGAGATGGATTGACACAGCGGCTGCCACAATGGGCTCAAAATTAGCATCAATTGTGAGGATGGAACGGGAGTGGGCAGCGTTGTGTTCTGTTGTGCATAAAGTCACTACAAGGACCCACTTGCCAACACCTAACACACACAGCCCTCCTATTATAAATACTGCACTTCCTTCCCTGGCCTCTGTCCCTCCAGCCCACCCCCTCGCCTGCTGTTCGACATATAGCAGGTGCTCATAAAGCAATGTTACAATAAGTGATGCCTTGAGTGATACCTGTAATGCAATGAGTATTGGTGAAAAAATACAGTGATCATTGTAAGGCAATGAAGATACAGTGATCATTGCTACACAATGAGAACCAAGGGAAATTCAAGGTGATCCCAGTCATCAAAGGGTGGGGGGCATCTACCCAGGGACCCAACCCTGCCTCATGCTCCACTTCCAGTCCGCCTGCATCTCCATCTGCACACCGGGCCCTGGCGTGTGCTCACGCCTTCAAGCCTCCAAGTCGGAAGCGGCCGTGAAATGAGAGGGGAGAAACCACAAGCCCCACTAGGGTTTAAAGAAGCACTCACCTGAAATTGCACAACTCATCCTGCGGGCTCAGCAGGAATGTAGCATTTGGAGAAATTACACCTCTGAGCTGTCAGGATGTGTTCAAACAGCCAAGAACAGACGTTGACCCACCTGGGATACATCCATAGAACAGCAAATATGCACAGTGAGCTCGCTGGTAAAGCATTTTCATTTCTCAGGGGACTGTCCAAGAATCTGTGCCTACATGTGGGTCCCTTTTTCTCTTTAGTTCTAGGGTAATTCATAGCTAATAGTTTTCAAAGGCAGCACCTGGGAGAGAGGAAGGAGAGGCACTGTGCACGTGAATGCTCATCCAAGCTTTGGACAGTGGCAGTATTCCAAAATGATCCTGGTTGTTTGGGGCAGAGGGGAGCCGTAGGAGCATGATCACAGGAATTTGCAGACTCGGCTTCAAATGTTGGCTAGGACCCTTATGAACTGCAGAACCTTGGGCAAATGCCTTCGTTTTCTCATCTATAAAACGGTGGTTAATGATAGTATCCTTCACAACATTCATTTGCAGGTTTTAAAGGGCAAGCATCGACGGGAGTGTGATTCTGGCACGCCGGAAGGAAATTCAAGACCTCCCCAAATGAAATGAGTGTCAGCCAGTAGATTCCTGCTCAGAGCGACCCCACAGAGCCAGATAGCTCTGCTCCTGCAGGTTTCTGAGTCTGTAATCTTTACCAGGACAACCTGCCTCATCTTTCTCCCTCATAGCAGCTGGTGGTTTTGAACTATCAACCTTGCTGTTAGCAGTCCTATGAATAACCCACTCCATCTCCAGGGTTCCATCACACAGTATATTAAAAAAATATCAGCTTCTTTGATTTTCTTAAAGGAGCTTTGGTGGGGCTGCGGGTTAGGCATCGAGCTAACTGCAGGGCTGGAGGCTCCATCACACTAGTGACTCCGCAAGAGAAAGATGGGGTTGGCTGCACCTGTAAGTACTTCCAGTCTCAGAAACCCTCTATATTATTGCTACGCATCAAAATGGACACAATGGCAGCAGGCTTGGCTCTTACTGTTTCGTTCAGAATTGACAGAACAGAAGGACAGAAGGGTGGTTCCCGGATGTTTACATTTCATCAACATCGAAAAATTCCTCTCCTTGTATTCTCTAGCATTCACGTTTCTTATTCAGGGGCTTAGAGTGGTGAGCTGTGCCATCTCACTCTGTCAGCCAACGGGCCTTGGGAAACCTGAAGTGTAGAATGGACAGAAACTGAAAAAGAGAGCAAGGTACAGATTCTGTTTTATGGGAAAATAAAAGCAAATCAATAAATGGCTGCTGGTGGGAGCCATATTGAATTAGGGGCTAAAGGAATCAGCAGGTCTGGCATTGTCCACCTGCTCAATTCCCCTGGCAATCCTCCCACGCCCCACCTAACCTTATCTCAGAAAGGGCCTCATGGCCTCGTTGCTTCTCTGGCTCACTCCTCACCCCTACTGGTACTTCAATTTCTAGCCAGGGTATGGACGCCTTCTGGGTATGGACCATGTCCAATAAAACACACAATTCACTGTCCAGTCAATTCTGACTCCGGGCCAGGTCAGGACAGAAATGCCCCACAGGGATCCAGCCAGGCCCTCTTGTCTAGAGCAGATGGACACGTCTATCTCCTGCTGCGTGGCTGGTGGGTCCAGTGCTGGACCTTTAGGCTAGCATTTGGCCATTGAGACAACTGGGGCCACGTTTGTACACAGTCAGTGCTTGAAATATTTGTGGATTCAACAAACAGCCGTCTTTCTTTCCAGCTGGAACCCACTAGCTGGCAAGTTTCATGCGGGGACGTCTCACACCGCCCTCCCCGCCATGCTCCTCCCACAGCGCTCTGCCACAGCCCTCACTGCTGCTCAATTCTCCAATTCCTACGGGCCTCATCTCCCTCCTCCTCACAAAGGTCTCCTCTTGTCCCCACCCTATACATAAATTGCCCTTCATCCCCCTTTGGGTCAGTTCCTCCTCTCCTGCAGAGAGGGGTATATTTATGTATTTGATTTTTTGTTTACTTTCAGTTTCCTCTGAATGAGCAGGGACTTTACTTTGTCTGACTCCTCTTTCCACTCCCAGACTGTTCCTCAGAGTTATACCAACGAAGGCTTTGGGCCAAGCAGGTCATACAAGGTTGCATTAAGCCTCCTGCACGGGGCAAAGTCTATGGGCAGGAATGTAGTATCAGGTGTGTGGATTCTCGTTGCCCATTGCATCATGGGGTTGCAGAGATTAGGCTCCTGGAGGAGAACCTTGACTTCCACAATGCATGGTGCTTTCAGCGAGAGTCAGGGAAGCCAGGGAAGTCAGTCCCTCTCCCACCAAGAGCAGAGGCCATGATGCAGTTGAGATATTGCTGGAAGGCTTGGCTCCCACCGTGGCCTCCCAGCCCAGGGTCAATGATTCCCTCGTCTGGAAGTCTGCCCCAACCCTTATAGTTTCAGTTCTATAATGGGAACAGCTGAAGACAGGATTGACCACTTTGAAGTTCAAAGTCCGGGCAGAACTGGCCTCTTCCCCAGCAGGATGGAGTGGGAGTGACAGGGAGGTGCAAGACAAGGAGCAACTTGCTAAATTACTAGGCAGCCCCACTGTGAACAGCATATTGAAGGGGTTCTTTTCTGGAGAAGCCAACTGGTGGGGTTAGGTCTTCAACAAGTGAACACTTCGCACTTGGCATGAGTGCATGATCATCTGTTTGGAGCAGACTCTCACTCATAGTAACACCATGGGGTTTCCTAGGCTGGCATCTTTATGGGAGTCCACTGCTGCATCTTCCTTTCATGGAGACTTCCACTGGAGAGTTCAAACTGCCTGCCCTTTGGTTACCATAGCAACCAAGTGCTTAACCACTATGCCACCAGGGCTCTTTCAATACTCAGTAAACACACATTGCATAAGCCGGATTTCTGCCTTCTCATGAAGAAAACAATAATAAGAGGCAAATCGTATAAAAAGATAATGTTGGCCTCAGAATACCAGCAGGAACTATGCACCACCCAGACATCTGTATTCCCAGGGGCCTCTGGTGAGAAGCCCCGCCGCGTTCATTTATTCACTTCTTCTGCCTGGTCCCTGGAGATGTTTGTCTCTAGAAACCACCCTGGTCACTGCTCCTTTACAACGCCTTTCTGATGACACCGCCATTTCACTAGGGCAGCAGCCTTGTTGGTTAAGTCCTGGTCCAAACCCTGCCTTCCTCTTTCTAGCTAAATGGGAAGGGAAAAGAGCAAACTCACCACTCTGGTGAGGTGGACATAGGTGTGGATGGAAGCAAAGGTTTAGATCACCCAAAGGTAGTTTTTGAAATCTGGCATCGACTTAAAAAATTGGGATGCTCTTAAGAGCATGTTCCAATGTCCGTGCCATAAGGGGTGGCAGAGTGATCAGGAGGCAGACTAATTCACATCCTTTGAGAGGTAACACCATGGAAATTGTACTTCAGAACTGCTGAGTGATGGACAAAGTCAGATAGAATAAGTGACAGGTTGTCACTACCCACAAAGAATGGCTGTCAATAGGAACTAGCTTGCTCAGTGGGAGGGGGTCATGCAAAAATGAGGGAGGTCAACAGAAAGTGTGTGAAAGCACCTAAAGGCTAACAAATAGTCCTTGAACTAACTACAAGCTTTTATTTCTTGTGTTTTGTTTTGGGTTTTTTGTCATTGGCTTCTTGTTGTTGTTTTGTTTTATTTTGTTGCTTGATTTTACTCTGTCTTGTTTTTGTGCATGTTATTATCTCCATAGGTCTGTCTAAATAAGATAGGCTGGATGAACAATCTGGAGGAGAAGGGATCAGTTACCAGGCATCAAAGAACAAAGAATCATATCATTGTATGCTCACCTCCCTGATACAATCACTGAGGACAAATAGGTGCATAAGCAAATGTGGTGAAGAAAGCCAATGGTGCCTGGCTATCAAAAGATATAGTGTCTTTGGTCTTAAAGGCTTGAAGGTAAACTAGCAGCCATCTAGCTTGGAAGCAACAAAGCCCACATGGAAGAAGCACACCAGCCTTTGCGATCAAGAGGTGTTGAAGGGATCAGGTATCAGGCATCATCAGAACAAAAAATCATATCATTGTGAATGAGGGGGAGTGTAGGGTGGAGACCCAAAGCCCATCTGTAGGCAACTGTACATCACCTTACAGAAGGGTCACAGGGAGGAGATGAGCCAGTCAGGGTGCAGTGTAGCAATTCTGAAAAATACAACTTTCCTCTAGTTCCTAAATGCTTCCGTCCCCTCCTACCCCCACTATCATGATCCCAATTCTACCTTGCAAATCTGGCTAGACCAGAGGATGTACACTGGTACGGATAGGAACTGGAAACAAAGGGATTCCAGGGCGGATGATCCCTTCAAGACAAGTGGTGAGAGTGGTGATACTGTGAGGGTGGAGGGAGGGTAGGGTGGAAAGGGGGAACCGATTACAAGGATCTACATGTGACCTCCTCCCTGGGGGATGGACAACAGAAAAGTGGGTGAATGGAGACGTCAGACAGGGAAAGATATGACAAAATAATAGTTTATAAATTATCAAGGGTTCATGAGGGAGGTGGAAGCAGGGAGGGGAAACAATGAGGACCTGATGCCGGGGGCTTAAGTGGAGAGCAAATTTTTGAGAATGATGAGGGCAATGAATGTACAAATGTGCTTTACATGATTGATGTATGTATGGATTGTGATAAGAGTTGAATGAGCCCCTAATAAAATGATTTTTTTTAAAAAGAAAGAAAGTGTGTGAAAGATCATGGGGAGTAGCTCAAGCATTTCTGCATGATGTGGTGGTCGGCTTGTTCATGAACTATTTGGTTACCTGAATCTGGGGCATCCTGGCATTTCCGAGCTGCCACAGGGACTAAGACCCCAACTAGCAGAACGTCCGAACACTTACAAATATTTTGAAACGAAGGACCAGATTGGAGAGCTGCCAGTGCATTAGATGTCGTGGAGCAATTTTCAGCCTCCGAAATCAAAGCTTTATAGGCAAGTGCACATTAGTAACTTGAGGGCCTTCTTAAAATAGAGATTCTGATCCAGCAGGTCCAGGGTATGGTCTAAGCTTCTGTGTGTCTGACCAGCTCCCTGGGGATGTTAAGGCTGCTGGCCCGTTGGCCACACTTCATCAAAAGCACAGTGGAAATTTAGCTGTAACATTGTGAATTTGAAGTTGGCATTAAAACCAACCCTGTTTGGGTCAAGGTGAGAAAGTCTTTGGGAAACCCTGCAAGCGAGCTTGGTACCATATCGATGATGCTTTAATCATTATTTTTCAAACTCATCCTCCAATTGCATAATACAACAAAGGTGACCACTCCGCTACAGATGTTTCCTGGAAAATCATTGACTGCATTCCCTAATGGCTCCAGTTAGGTATTCTATTAAATGAAGGGTTAACGAGGGATTGGTAAACTCAAGGGAAATGACAATAACTTTGCTTCTGGCAGGTTTTTTTTCTTATTCCCTATCATGTGCTCTTGAGATGTCAAATCCAGTTCCCCTGCAAGAGCCCAGGCAAAAAGCCAGGCGCTCCTTGCCCGTATAGCCAGAAGCCAAGGCAATGGTCACTTGGGAGAGTGTTGCTCTTTAGGTAGAGAAAACTCTGTGGGTGACTCATCTGGCCAGCTCAGGATCCCACTCTTCATAGCTTACAAATATGGTCCCAAATCTACTATCTGGCTTTCAACCTCTGTCAATCCTGAGGGAAAAAATAACCCTGAGGTGCCTGCACTTGGCCTTCTTCCTGAGCTGGGTCTGCTCCTGAACATGCCCAGCGAAGCCCCAGTCCCGCTCACGTCAAGTTCCTTCCCTGTTGGCTTACCTATCAGGAGCCATGGGAGCATCCTGCCAACTTGGTGCCAAAGCAATGGACCTAACTGGAGAGACGTGGGATTTTCTACTCCCACAAAGAGTTACAGTCTCAGAAACCCACAGGGGCAGTTCTGCCCTGTCTGATAGGGTCACTAGGAGCCGCGGGCAGGGAGTTAGTATATCTAGACCTGGTTCTCTCATGTGGGACTCTCTTGATGTTAGAGGTTGACAGTTCTTTGTGGTAGGGGGCAGGGTGTTTAGTAGTATCCCTCACTCTTACCACCTAGATACCAGTAACACTCCCTGCATCCCATCTCAGGACAACCCCTGGTGTAGAAATCTTGAGGTTGTCCAAGTACCCTGGCAAAATTACCACAGGCCAAGAGCTGCTGCTCCAGGATTTGGCCAGGATTCTGGTCCTCACTCTCATGTTGATTGGCTCTGAGGACTTGAAGACATTACTTAGTGTCTTGGGCACCAGGTTACCACATCTGCAAAGGAGGTAGTAGTCATGTTAGACATCACAATATAGTGACCCGGTCAGGTCACTGGGGGATTGGATGAGTGAATGCCATTTAGTTGATGGTTGGTCTGCTGTGACTGCTACCTGCTCGGACTCTTTTCTTTTCATTGTTCCCAAGCCTGATGGTGGCCCATTACTCAAACTGCAACTTGGTGGGGCCACTTTGCCAAATTGTACAAATCTGGACACTTAAGTACCTTAGTTCTCTTTCTATATTGTCTGACAGCAATGATAGTGAGCCACATGAGGAAAGCTTTCCCCTCGAGTTCAAGGAGGCAGTGAGAAAGAAAGTAGAGAGGGGAATGAATTCCCAAAGAGTCCATATATAAGAAGTTCTTTTTATGCCTAAACCTTTATATTCAGTTTCTCTTAGAAACATGGACAGATCAGCTCTCTCAGCACAAGCTGGGACTGTGCTTGTTCCTGCTAACTCCCAGAACCGCGCCTCTCCCTCTCCCTTACTCCCCCGACTTCTCCTTCTCTCTCTCTCTCTCTCTCTCTCTCTCACACACACACACACACACACACACACACACTTAGAAGCAGCAGAAAGGGGAGGAGACTTAAACATTTTATGTTGCTTTGGAAATGTTGCCACTGATCCCAGGAGATGAATTGTATTGGTTTGTTGGCTTCAGAATTCAAAATGGGAAAGCCACTTGCTCACAGCCCACTGTTTGCTCATGACTTCTTCCACTTTGGCTCTTGGAGTTGCCCGGAGACAGCAAAGGCATTGGCTCAGCTTGCCATGTGGCGCCTTTGACCCTCTCACATACTGCCAGCCTGTCTTTTTCACTTCTCAACCAGCAGGAGCAACATCACCTAGCCTGCGATTCTGTCCTCACCAGGTGCCGAAATCCCAGGTCTTTCCGCAAATCCCCTCAGGGAGCAGTGGGACTGTGCTGCATCTCCAGAGAGATGAGAGCGCGAACACCATGCCCGCAGCATTCCCATCCACAAAGGAGAAGGGAGGTCTGGAAGCTCTCCAGGGAGCCTGGGAAAATCAGCACAGTGTCTGGGCATATTTTCTGGAGAGGCAGGATAAAATGGAAAACAGAGTTTAAGGAAGATAATGACCCAAGAAACAATATCAGCAAAATAAACAAGAGATTGCCAAGCTGCAATTGCAGGTTGGAGGTTAGGCAAATTCTTATACATACCAAACAAGCCATTTAAATGACTCCTGGACATTCTCTGAGGCATCATTTGAAGTACCACCTTGAATTTATTTTGCAACGGTTACCATGCCAACGGGAAAACTATATTCCAAAGGGTAACAGGACACTCCAGCCTGCCAAGCTGCCTCATACCTGATGCTTCAAACATGCCAGGGTTCTCAGGGCACCCTAGACCCACCACGTCCCCCATCAACTTTCTCATGCCTCCAGAGGATAGCTCTATGGGGAGGGCATCTGGGCAGTGAGTCCCACCCTCTCTGTTGACCCAAAGCGTTCTGTTCACACGTGCCTTGATGCTGCGTCCTAACACTCAGGCCAGATGGAGAGCCCCATTCCCAGTGTGGCAGGGAGTGCTTCTTGTCCATCCTCAGTGCCGGCACCACAGTAGACTGTGCAGGACGTTGGAGTAGGGAATGCCCATAAATGCTTCTGAAACCATGGTGTGGCTTTCAGGTTAAATATACTAAATGCAAACACACACAAAAGCATCCAAGAAAAGGCATGAAACCAGAGTGGATGTTTATGAAATATTTGGCAAATGGATGAATAAGTAAATAAATGAGCGAAGGCCAGATAAATCAGACTTTTACAATATTTTGCTTTTTATTCATGTGTACAGTTTGCCTGTTCGACTGAGCACTATTCACAACAGAATTCCTCGTTCAAATCACTTCATTAACTACCAGTGTCAGCTATAGGCAGTACTGCTCTGACCTCCTCCTTCAAATTCGTCCTAATTTTCACAACATCCAAATGGCTGGATCTATTTTCAATTGAGGAAACCGAGACTCAGAAAGGGAAAGGGCACTCCTTATTCCCCAAATTTACCATGTTGGGGACAGGGCCTCAGAGTTCAGCCTTAGAGTTAGCATGCAATATTGCAAAACCTCTGAATAGAATGCTGTGGTTGTAAAAGAAAGGGTGGGATTCCGTGTGTAGGAAGGAGCAAAGCTGGGCTTGAATCCAGGCCTGGGGGGTCTCCAGGACTTTCTCCTCAGTCTCAGCACAGAGGCTTAAATGCCCTGTTTTCAAGATCTGACAGTCACAATGTTGCATCCTCCACTTGACTCAGACCACCTGGAGAAATTGCACATATCACTTAAGCCAGTGGTTCTAACCTTCCTCATGCCGCGACCCTTGAATATAGTTCCTCATGTGGTGGTGACCCCAACCATAACATTATGTTCGTTGCTACTTCATCACTGTCATTTTGCTACTGTTATGAATCATAATGTAAGTATCTGATAAGCAGGATATATTAGGTGACCCTGAAAAAGGTTCCTTTGACGCCCAAAGGGGTCACACCCACAGGTTGAGAACCGCTGGCTGTAGTTCTTGTCCAGGATGAAATGACCATCTCCTGCCCAGTGGAGTCACAGGCTGAGTGAATTGTGACATCACTCTCTTGGAGCTCTTACTCTGAGTCCAGCACAGAGCAGACTGATGGGGAATCAAAAAGCAAGAATTCTCATTGATAGGAGTAGCACTTGCACACAACTGAACCGATCTTCCAATTTTAGACATGCAGACGGCAGCTTACAAAGAGGCAAGGGTCAGCTCTATATTTATAACTTCCAAACACAGGGCACATGCACATACACATTTAGGGAGTAAAATAGACTATTCACAAATATTTTATCCTCTCATTTACTTTCTCTACAGATAGAAAAAGAATAAATTCTATTATATGTATTCACACTTAAGTAAGCAGTTATATATGTGAGTGTGTGAGAGAGATGTGTGTATGTGTGGATCTATGTGTGTGTATACACACACACACTCATATGGTGCTTGGTCTCTTTATATTTTTCTCAAGGCTTTAAACCTTTACTCTTCAATTATCAGTGAAGAAAAGGATCCCCCCTATCTTCAGGAGACCTCATTTCTGTGCTCTTCATCTGAGCTTCTGTTGGTATCATAGATTCCTATCAACATTAATTCTGACTTCTTTAATTAGTGGCCTTGTTGGAAAGCACAAGACAAGGACAATATCTTAGTTAAGGGGAGTGGGAAAAAGAGAAAATAAAAGGAAAGAATTTGCATTCTCAAACCATCCCTCTTCCTGCCAGTTGGGCATGAGGTCTTTGAGGTCAAGTTCTCCTGGGATGTTGGGGGAGGGGAATTTTTTAGGACCCTGCAGTACAAAAAATCCTCTATCAATGTCCCCCAGATTCCAAGACTCGTGTCAGATTTCGTATTAATCCACTTGAGAATTTGGTAGAGCTCAATAGCCCTTGACATTTTTCATTTGGGGGCATTCCTCAGATGCATCAGCTGGGCATATACACAGCAGCACAAAATTTTGATATGAGACGCTTCTTAAAGGTTCTGTAACTAAAGGTAACTGTACCACCCATATGGATCTTCAGGCCGGAGGTATCCGCCAATTGACTTCTGCAATGGCATCCAACTCCCTTAAAGAGGACTGACTAGGAGGAGGAGCAAGTGAATTCCTCAAGGGCAATTTAGGAAGAGCATATAAAAGACATGAGTGTCTCCATGTTGGATCAGGGAAACCAAACTAGAACAAAGGTGTTATCGATTGAATTGTGTCCCCCTCAAGAAGTTGTGTCCAAGTCCTAGTCCCAAGTCTAAAAATAGGCATCTGTTTGGAAATGTTGTTAGTCGTCCTGCCCTTGGCCCTTGGATCTTGGCAACTCCAAACACTGCTTGGTCCTGAACCAGCTACGTGACTGGATGCAAATCAGACTGCTGTGATGTCTTGTATTTTACTGGGCTGATTCTCACCAGGCTTTTCTTTGTCTCACATTGAAATGTCACTGAAACCTGTACACACAGGTGGTGGCTCATATGAAGTGCAGGAATCCAACCTCATCTTTCATGTGAAAGGTGAGAATAGCGATTTTCTTGTGTGATGTTAATGAGATCATAGTGGAAAGGAAACATTACAGTTTGACTAATCCTTTCCAAAGGTTATTTTATACAAAAGCAGAATAAACACACACACACACACACACACAGCCAAGAGATCATGTGAAGAATGTCAAGAAATGGCAGGGGCTACAAAAGAGAAAGACGAGGATCCTTCTCAAGAGCTGATTCCTAACAAGGACCTCTAGTCTCCAAATCTGTGAAACAATGAGCTTATATTCTTTAAAGTCACGACTTGTGCTATTCTTGCTATGGCAATAGTAGGGATCTAAGATAAGGGATGGCAAATATTCAGCTTGGTTGAGAAGCCAGTCCTCTAACTATAAAACTGGGGTTTATGAGGACTCACGAAAACCTGATCACATGAGAGTTGTAGAGAAAATTAACTGGGGCTCAGAGGTCACTTGGTGAATTTGTTAGTACCCAGTACAGCAAGGGTATAGCCAATGAACCATAACTATTGCCTAGAATGTTATTTTTTATAGTAGAATTTTTATCTCAATGAGAAATTTTGAGTGCACTGTAGTAGAGAAGATAAAGTAGAATAGATAGGTGCAGGAATCCCCATTGATTTCGTAACCATATAACCTTAAGAAAATGAGGTCACTGCATTCTCTCCATCTGTAATGTGGGCTAACACAATGGTTTACTTTGCAGAGATGAGGTAAGAGTTAAAATATGGAAGAGCACAATGCATAGGGTCCTGAGATAATGTTTATTGTGCCAACCTGGCCAATAAACACATATGGGGTTAATTGAAGGATGGAGAGCTAAATGGCTTGGTGAGCCTCGCTTTTGTAGTTCTCAGGTCTCTTGCTTTCTGATGGTCGGACCAGGGTGCAACTGCCCAAGCCAGTTCCCAGATTCAGCTGGCAAGACTCACTTCCTGCAAGACATCCCCAAGGAGAAGCTGCATGGACCTACCCCGATGCAGCCCTGAGTGCTAGAGCAGTAGTGTGGAGACTCCTGCGAGCACTGAGATGCTTACATGTTCATTGATTTGGCTTTCCTCCTACAGCCAGAATCATTGCGTGTGTTTTGTGAGATGGAGGAGGACTTTGTGGATTAGTGTTGGACATATGGGTTAATGTTGAACTTGTGGGCTTGGGCAGCACTGGGTTGGGATGTTTTCTTGATGCGCACTTATATACATGAGTTTCTGTGGATTTGTTTCTCTAAAGTACCCAGACTAACACAGCTCCAGAGCATAGTGTTGCTCAATAAATGCTGGAGATAATAATAAACAAAGTAAGAATTCCAGTAATTGGGGTGGAAAAAGAAAAATATAGATATTATAGAGTTTACTACATAAAGAACGTGTCCAATACTCTATTTCTGGGAAACAAGACATTTATCTTTCAGAAAAATTGACTTAGGTTTACATAATGGTCATGTTCCATACAGTAAATCTCTTCACAAGAGAAAGTTATACTTTGCAATAAATACACTGGTAAATGTTCATCAACTATCTCTCCAAATATATATATAATTGTATAGGACACAATGTATAATACTAATCAAATATGCAATGCCATTTCTTTAAATTTCCAATTGATTGTCACTAAACTACTAATGGTTTGTGCAAAACTCCTGCATCCATACCTATTAACCTTGATTTGACATATAAGTATAACGATGGGTACAGATGCGGCACATTATGAAGTCTAGAATCTAGACTCTAGGCAATCAATTTAACAAAAAAAATCAAGACCTTAAGTGTAACCTTTGCCAATTTCCACGGTGCAAATATTCTCACTGTGGCCACTTTCAAGCTACCAAAGCAAAGTGTCGGAACGTGGAGTTGGGAAGAGATATGCACTAGCACATCATTATTTCGTCTTTTTCCATAAAAATACAAGAGATATAAATAGCTTTAACATTTCGTTAATAATGAAATTGTTAACCAAATGGTGGTTTTCTCATTGGAAACGGATTCTGGGTCATTAGGAGCCGAGCTCTGTAGGAAAGGAGCGGCTCCCTTGGAGAAGACGCCTCCTGTCTGCTACTGGAGCACCTCCTTGTGTTTTCAAATAGGTGTGTCTGTTTCATCGTCCATCAAACCGGAGTCTGATATGCCTCTTTGACAAACCCTGTCGCTCCCAATAGACTTTCATTCTTTTACAAAGTGGCGTGGGCCTCTTAAACTGTACCACAGAACCATCACAGCACAGAGCCTTGGGAGAGAAGCGTCGGTCTGACCCACAAGCCTACTCTTTGTGCTTCTGAAGGACATTTCCATTACTGGTATCCTGTTTCAAAATCTCAAATCATGCTTGATTTCTTCCGAACCCTTCCTTTCTCTGACCTTCTAACAAGGCCCTGCACACCCTCTCCATCCTTCCTTTTGACTTCTGCGGTCAAGGCCATTGAAGCTTCCCTCCTGGCCCGTGGTTGTCTGCCTTCTGTCCTTTGCCCTGTCATTAGTCTCGGTCCTCTTCTCGCACCATCTTCCTCCACTTACCACTGAGAGGGCACACGGCCCAGCAGAGCAGGAGGCTGCTAGGAGTCAGGGACCACCTCAAAGGCAAGCAACAATAATGCAAGGAAAATTGCCCCCTTAGGGAAATTTCCTGCCTCAAATACTCCAATGACCTTTTAAGACCTCCAGGATATAGTTGTTCAAAGACAACCAAATCACGAAACAGTCTGTATTAGTTTAGGGATTATTAAACACATCCTTCATTTCTTTTGTTGCTGTTATCAATTTATGCCCATTGATCTCATGTGTTGGGGATCATGTTGACCCATCTACATTTACTCCTCAAAATGACTTAAATGACGTAAGTACAATTATTGCCACAATTTTACAGACACAAATATCGAGGGAGAAACATCGGGATAAAGATTCCACCTCCTATAGCGTTGACTGGCTGCTTGTGTAAGTACTACGCAGATGAAACCGATAAGGTAGCACCACTTCTCTGTGACGTTGTTTCCATTTTAGGACTGGGACACGGATGTGGCAAGTGAGGCCCTCGTCATGGGTACAGTGTCACATGGAACAATCAATGTAAATAACATGCGGTCAGGATTATTATTTTTTAATTAAATGAATGCAAAAACCCCATGAGCAACAAAAATGTCAAATTTCAAAACAAAGATGGTATCTGACCCTACGCCTGTACAACTCTGCTGCATGCACCTTACCCTCACCATTGTCTTGGTTCCAATAAAGCTTTGATTGTTTTAAAATACTAGATGACTTACTGAGATTGTCGGAGTCCCCTTACCTTGTGTGCCTAAAGCAAACAGCACACTTGCCTCACCCTAGCCCTACCTCTATTATCCTATAAAAAGAAAAGCAAAAATCGCCTGAATGTTTCTCTCCTCTTCACCCCAATTCTATGGCCTTCTCACGCTCCCACGATTGACTTTCAGCATTGGTTCTACCACGGGACCTTTGGCCATAAGGAGATTTTTTTTTTAAGTGGCTGAGAGAAAAGTCTCTATGAGTAAGTTATTTTATTTTTGTTGTTACAATAGGACATTTTCAGGACCCACATTCTGTTGCCTCAGTTTACCAATAATTGAGACAACGGTAGCACCAAGTCCTTAAGAATGGCCTGCAGTCAAGGTTTTCATGAAAGCTCACTTATGCATTGCTTTGATACACTTTAAAGGCATTAACCCAGCAGGGGTATGATCTACTTACTGCTGAAAACAGACCCAGTGGCTTATGGTGTTTTATTTGTGTAGTGATTAAATGAAGGGGGATGCTGCTTTCATTTAATTTGTGGGGATTTGAAATCATCCAGAGGTGGTGTGTATGAAGGAATGCCTTCTAGTTTATCCTCAAGGAAAGAAGGCATCTGGTTTAAAAAAAAAATCACTCGGTATTTTTAAATGAGGACTAAGGGGTGCCTCACCCATGGCATGGTATTTTCAATTGTTTCATACACATGTAAAAGCTGGACCATGAGTAGGGGAAACTGAGGAGTAATTGATGTCTTTAATTGTGGTACTGGCAACAAATATGGAATATACAATGAATTTGCCAAAAGAATAAACTGATCGGTCTTGGAAGAAGTACAGCCAGATGCTACTTAGAAGCGGGGATGGGGGTACCTCATCTCATGTACTTTGGACAAATAACCAGGCAAGACCAGTCCCTGGAGAGCGACTTCATGCTTGCAAATGTAGAGCGTTAGTGAAAAGGAGGAAGACCTTCGACCACCCGCCTCAACACCGTGGCTGCAGCAATGAACTCCAACAACGCAATGCGTGTGAGGACGGTGCAGGACCGGGCAGTATTTACTCAACGGTGCACCATGTGGCTCTGAGTCAAACCGACTTGATGGTAGCCAACAAGAACCTTTTTAAATGATCCAATACCTGAGCCTTTTCCACAAGACAGCTGGAATGCAGGACATCTAATTAAATGAAACAAGTAGCATTATTGCTTTTTAGAAAACCAAAAAGCTCTTGAGTTGTAATGAAGTATTGAATTAGTTCTGGGCTAACTGTCTTAAGTAGGCACTTGCCATGAGTTCTACCTCGGAGGGATTAAATGGAATACAGCAGTGAGCAGGGCTGTGTAAAACAATAGACTTGTAATAAGCCAGCCCACTGAAGTGACAAGGGGTTCCTCCCACTATAAACACAAAGGATGGAAGGACAAAGCAACAAAAACAAATAAATACCCATATAGCTGAGCTTTTGAACAAAAACAAGCAATCCCAATGTCCAGAAAGGAAGGGAGAATGAGCGTGATTAGGGAGACCCGGTGCTATCGTGAGCGTTTGGACTAGAAGAGGCTTGGAGTTGAAACTAAACCCATAGCAAACTATTAGAGTCTTGGAAAATTATCCTTTCAATGAAAGGAAGACTTGAAAAATTCTCTGTTGGCCTAAAGTTGCAGTACTGTATATAATAACTTCAATCTCTCTGGAGTTGTAAGTAGAGAAAATAGTAACACAGAACTCACAACTGATAACCTGCATCACATGATGACCAGGTGAGGGATTCAAATAATATGTGCCATGAACACGGCAGTGAAGAAACACATTCAAGCAGCAAATTGCATCGGACCAATCTGCAGCACACGTGTGCTTCACAGTGTTGAAGAGCAAAGATGTCACTGTGAGGACGAAGCTGCGAGGGACCCACGGCATGGTGTTTTGATTGCTTCATCTGCATGCGAAAGTGGGGCTATGCTAATGAAGAAGACCACAGAAGAATTGATGCATTTCAATCCTGGTGCTGGTGAAGAACATTCAAAGCACAAATAAATCTGTTTGGGAAGAACTAAAACCAGAAGGCTCCTGAGAGGCAAGGATGGCAAGACTACATCTCGCGTACTTGGGACAGGTTACGAGGTGAGCCCAGGTCCTAGAAATGGACATGCTTGAGAAACAGAGAAAGAGGACGACCTTAAAGACGATTTACTGACAGGATGGCAGCAACCGTGGGTTAAAATAACGGTCGTGAGGATGGTGCAGAACTGGGCAGTGTTCATTCTGTTGCCAAAGGGCCTCTGTGAGGTGCCCCGAACACCCAGAGCACGGCAACACCTGGCGGCAGCATGCGTGAGCATTGGACTGCAAGGGGCTAGATCAATGTTGCAAACACCAGCCCCTCAGAGATAGAAATATAAGACTGCCTGCTCCCGTAAAGACTTACAGTGACCCTCTGCAGGTCACTGTATAGGGCCACACCATACAGGTCACCATATACAGGGTTACCTTATATAGATCACCATATAGGATCATCATACAGGGTCACGATAAGTCAGAATCAACTTGATCACAATGGGTTTATAGTAATTATGGTATCCTTGAATGCTCTAAGCAGTTAACACAGTTGCTTGCTAACTGAAACGTTGGAAGTTTGAGTCTACCTTAGGGTATCTTGGGATCTACTCCTGAAAAGTCAGCCAATAATATCCCTAGGAAACACAGTTCTACTTTGACACACATAGTGGCAGGGGGTGGGGGCTGTAACCAGGAATTGGGATCTCTTGGACAGCACCTGGAATGGTACCAAAACTTAATAATTGAACATAAAAGCAAATATATAGGAATCAAATATTTAACTCCTTGAAGATGTATGTTTATCAAACAAAACACAAAGGAAAGCAAAGAAGCCTCACCACATCCCAAACACCAGTAATAAGCTTAACAACTAAAAAAGATAATCTGCACAAGGCAAAAACTACCCTGAGAGAGAGAATTAGCTGATATGCTAGAGAAGAGAAATAGCATGTCAAGAACCCGGGATGAATCGATTGACAACAGTAAAATAAATGTATTCAAAATCATCAACGATAAAGAAGGCATAAAAACCCGAGGTAAAGAACAGGATATTATTTACCAAAAAAATCACGAAGCTCTGAAATCAAGCCACATAGGATATGGACCACAGGACAGTGTCATTAAATTTAAGACTTTGATTCACAGGCTCAACACTATATTAGGGAAATCTGAAAAAATAATTAGTGAATTGACTTCAAGGTAAGCACCCAGGAATCAGCACAGATAAAAATGACATATGAAAATAGTTTAGAGACAGCAGGGACAGATTCAGAAATCCAAACTTGAATTTCATAGAAACCCCCAAAGAAGAGTGTAGAGGCAGGAAATTTCTAAAGCAATAAAGGCTAAGACTTTTCTAGAATTGAATATTCAGTTTGAGAATACACTTCACATCCCACACTACAAAGACAACATTTTGCTTAGAAGATTTTTTTAATCAATTATTAGAAAATTCACTGCTATCCAGACCTTTCTGGGTCATAGTGAGCCTCTACAACAGGATAGAATGGGCCCTGTGAACTTCTAAGATTGTTACCTTTTATGAGAGTAGAAAGTCCTGTCTTTCTCCAGTGGAGTGGCTGGTGGTTTCAAACTACTGACCTTGTGATCTGCAGCCCAATGCATAACCAAGAAGAACATCCTATTGTAGTTGATTGAGTCCCTAAGAGCCGAACCATGGCTAGGACCTGTCACAGCCGCCATTTTTCTTCAGAACATCATGGTTAGAGCTCTGAAAAACATAGGCTCAATTGTAGGCGATTGTGATAGTTAGGTTTTTTTGTGCCAACATGCCATGCTTAAGAAGATATAGGTGGAGTCTAGCCTGTCAATCAGGTCACAGCTTGATGACCTCATTTGGAAGTGCCTCCGAGATAAATGGCTCTCTGGAGATGGGCACACTCTCTCTCTCTGCCTTCACCTTCAGCCATGCTGAGACCTGCACAAGCCCTGTGATGCCTCCTCCACTATTGGATCCACTGGCCGGTGCTATTCCTGCATTCTATGTCATTGCATGTGGCTTTGGGTGTCGGAAGAGGGACTTAAGGACTAGTATCAGACATACGGACATAAGTTGGACAGGGCTGGGATGTTTTCCTGATATGTAATTACTTCTTGATATAGAGCTCTTTCTTAAACATACACGAGCGTCTCTGGTTTTGTTTCTATAGTCAACCAGGCCTAACACAGCAATCTATATTGTAATGGTTAAGAAACCCAATTAAGATCAATTATTTGTATTGTCACTATCACATTGAAAGGGATATTTCTAATATGCCCGTCAAATTTCTTTATGTATGCCATTCAACAGAGCATATTTATAAAATATAAAGATATTTATAAATGTCAATGATATGATCTAATCATTGCAACTTAAAAAACAAACAACTTATTACCATCAAGTTGATTCCATAGTGACCCTGTCGGAGAGAGCAGAACTGCCCCTGTGCGTTTCTGAGACTGTAACTCTGTAGGGGAGTAGAAAGACGAGTCTCTCTACTGCAGAGCAGCTGATGGTTTCTAACTGCTGACCTTGTGGTTAGTAGCCCAAAGCATCACTACTATGACCCCAGGGCTCGTGGATCATTGGTACCAGCAGCTAATATTTATTAATGTGTTCAGTCCCACAATTAACATTTAATGAATGTTTTCTCTCTTAATCTTCATAATAACTTGTTAAGATAGGTGTTGAGGTGCAGTAAATTATGTATATGGCCCCTCTAGCCATATGTGCTGTATGGTAAATCCTAGCCTCTACCTTTCATAGTCCTCTTTTGGCTGAGTTGTCAGTTATGCTGAGGCGGCAAGATCAAGGTGGGATATATCATGAGTCCTAGTCTTACTAAAAGATATGATTCAAGTCGCCATGCTTAGCTTCCTTGGGGGTGTGATTTGCAAATTAGCTATCACTTTTGATGTCTACTTTAAAACATGGACCAACTTCCTGTGGCTTCCCTCCTGCTTCCTGGCCCAGTATGCAGGGGCCCATCTTGGTTATATGAGCCCCACGTTTGCTTGGTGTTAGCCAGGAAAACGATTTCATTCTCAGATGTCTTGCATCTCTGTAGTTGGCAAAGTTGGCTCTGGGGTAGAGCTTCCGGCTTGCCTCCACCTGATCTCCAGTTCTTGACACTTGATAGAGCAGCCTATTTCCTGAACTGATTCACCAACTTCTGAAGCCCTGTAAGCTCCCAGTCCTGCTTGGTGTGAACGCATTACTCAGCCAGGACTTGTGTACTGCTGGTGCGAAATATCGTTAACAATCTCTTCCTGGAGGTTCACAAATATTGTTCCGAGGAAAAAGGGAAAGAGGGTCTGTTTGGCCATGCGTGCATTAAATTCATTTATTAAAATGTCAGACATCAGCACGTAAGGTGTTCCTGTCTTCCAGCAATATATTTTTCCCACAGAACATTGAATTAAAACATAAAATGCTAATGGAGACACAAGTGAACGAATCAAAAACAGAATAAAAGGAACATACCAGCACTTTTTCCTAGCTGAGTAGGTCTAGCGGGCTTTTCTCTGGGAAGGGCATGACTTCAGGGCAGCCAAAAGGGGCTTCTTGGCGCAGGTGGGGTTAGGCGCTACTGGCAAAGTCTACTCTCTCCACGTGGATGCTAAGCTGTGTTTTGAAGCCAGTCCTTTTAGCAAGCATCCCATTTCTCACTGCACAGAAACCCAATTTATTCTTGGTTCAAATAAAGAGTGGAGTCACAGTCATCTCGGCGGAAACTGATGGAGACTGGCGAAACTTTCAGATAAGAGAGATCAAATTGTTTACCAGTCCTCATAAGAAAAAAGAAAATATAAATAAATGCTCGTTCCTATACACTCCTTTTTATTTTTTCTCACCAATGCTTTGAAAGCAAGCCATAGGGAGAGGGGGTGGGTGGGGCCTCTGAAGTGCTTTCTTCAGGTGGACAGCCTTTTAAAAATGCAGCTCAGCGGGTAGGAAGGAGGGAACCGATTACATGGAACTGTGTGTGACCTCCTCCCTGGGGGACAGACAACCGAAAAGTGGATGAAGGGAGACGTGGGACAGGGCAAGATATGACAAAATACCCATTTATAAACTATCAAGGGCTCATGCGGGAGGGGGGAGCGGGGAGGGAGGGGAAAAATGAGGACCTAATGTCGGGGGTTTAAATGGAGAGAAAATGTTTTGAGAAACGATGTACAAATGCGCTTTACACAATTGATGTGTGTATGGATTGGGATAACAGTTGTATGAGCCCCTAATAAAATGTTAAAAAAGGAAAAAAAAATGCAGCTCAGCATTTTACTCATTAAACCAGATCATCTGAAACAAACAAAAAACCCAAAACATTTTTCTTTCTTTCATCACTCCACGCTGGTTTCATTTCTCCCCCTCCACAGAAACCTTGTGCCCATGAGGCCAGCTATTTACTCGGTCTTCCTGGGAGAAAAGTAATCTTGTTGGCTTTGTTTTTAAGTGATATAAACGGGAAAGTTTCAACCAGGAGATATACTCAAGTCAGAAGTCAGAATGACAGGACCAGCATGCATTGCCAAGGAGCCAAAGGTCAGGATGTGAACCATTTGTCCGTGGGAAGAATGTGTCAGGATGTAAACAATTTGTTCCCATGAAAAATGTGCTCAGGACTGCAATCCTGTTTAAGCAAGCCTGCAGGGAACTCCCCCCCACCCCTTCCTTCCAACCCAGGGGCCAATCTTTACATTTCAAAGGATTTCAAGCTGAGGCTTGATCTTGCCAAAAGTCAACCATTAACCCCTTCCCTTTCCTTGATTCTCTCCACCGGAAGGAAGAGGGCTTTATAGTTTTCTGTACTGCTGCCCACCTCCAGAGCTATGATTGCCCCTCCCTAAAACCCTTCTCCTTTCTCTGCAGGGGATTCGCTTCTCTGGCTATTCTTACTCTTTGTCCGAGGCCCCCTGTGTGCTGGAGTGAAGATTATAGGTTAAACTCTACTGAAAGACACGGAGGTCGTTTTTCCTACATTTCTGGTCAATACCCCTGTCTGTGATGCAGTGGCTCCCCTGGAAATCCTGCTTTCCTTAGCTGCTTCCAGTTCCAACCTGGTCGTGCACTCAGATGTAAGAGCAGTCGATTGTCAGCTTAGCAGTAAATAGGAGCAGAGCAAGATGAACGGCCTATCCTTCGTTTTTATTTCTAAATAAAAGGCAAGAGTTACCCTTAATGATCGAGTCCAAATGTTCTCCGTTCAGCATGACTTAATGCTTCCTTGTCAGAGAAGTTTGTTTGTGTTTTCATAAAAGGTTCAAAGGTTTTCATTGACAGAGTTTGCTGTAGCCAGAATAATAATAGTGATACTAGCCATTGCCTGGGGAGTGGGACAGAAAGGAGACAGAACGTTGCCTTCAGTGCCCAGAGTTGGTGCCACCCTGTGGCTGGTTTCTAAGGCACTTGGCTTGCTAGGAACCGCCAGGGAAAAATGGAGGCCAGGCGGCCTCAGTACGAGTCAAGAAAACTGAGTCGTTCACCCTGCAGGGCACAGTGTGTGTGACTTCGCAACAACCATGACACAAACGGGGAAGCACAGTGGTTCTCAACCTGTGGGTCGCAACCCCTTTGGGGATCGAATGACCCAGAACACACATATCTCCAATGGTCTTCGGAACCGAGTCACCGCTCCTCTATCTGTCTCCAGGCTAGGCGGGTCTGCCCACATGCAGATTAGCCCACCTATGAGTACCTGCACGATTTCATTTCCTTGTCATTAGAAATAAATATTTCACAATATATAATTACATATTGTTTTGTGATGAATCATTATGCTTTGATGTTGTTCAGTTTGTAACAGTGAAAGTACGTCCTGCGTATCAGATATTTACATGATGATTCATAACAGTAGCAAAATGACAGTGATGAGGTAGCAACGCAAATCATGTTCTGGTTGGAGGGGACCCCAACAAGAGGAACTGTATGAAAGGGTGGCGGCACGAGGAGGGTGGAGAATCACTGAGCTAAAAGGTTGGCGGTTTGAACTCGCCCAGGGGCTCCGGCAGTGTTTCCTCCTGTTGTGTATCTGCTCCCTGGTGTTCGGGACCGACCTGAAGGCATCTAATAGTAACCCCAGGAGGCTCCTGAGAAGACCGCCTGACAGTCTGCTTCCCAAAGGTCACAACCTGGAAAACTCCACCATTCTGCTCTTCACACAGGAGGTTGCCTGGAGTTGAAATCAGGACATGGCGATGGACAGAAACAGCACGCACTCTGGAGAGAACTTCTGCCGACCACTGCACAATTCTCTCTTCAGCCAGGACGGGGCCTTACGTTCTTTCTCGCGGAGCACTTACGGCAACTTCTGCCTGCTATCTGTGCACCTCTTCTGCGGTTTGATGTTCTGCAATCACATTCCCTTTCACGCCTCCGCATGCACACAATGCGCTCACTTTACAGGAGACTAAGTGAAGCCAGGAAACAAACCATCACTAGTTGTTGGGCCAACTCATTTTTCCTTCTAACAGTTAGAGTTCGTTGAGTTGGATCAGAAGATGTCCACCACATCTAAGGACTGGGAAAGGAGCGGCATAGTGAGTTACTGTTTTAAGTTGGTCATCCCAAGGTCAGTAGTTTGAAACCACTAGCTACTCCACAAGGAAAGTGAGGCTGTCTCCTCCTGTAAAGATTTACAACCTTGGAAACCTGAAGGGGCAGTTCCGCTCTGTTCTAGCGGGTCACGATGATGCAGAATTGGCTCAATGGCAGTGGGCAGGGGGCACAAAACAAATGGTGGGAGGCACCTAATAAATGCAAGAGTCTCGAATCCATAATATTCCAAGCACTGTCTAAATATTAACAAGTGACATATCTCACACACAAATGGGTAACTAAGAGTCCAAAGTAGGTAGACAGTAGGGCAATGAAGAAAATGAGAATTTATTTTCAATTTCTATGGGATTTATAGCAGTTTGTCACTATGCATTTTTCTTATCATGAAGCTATTCTACTTACAAACCCAAACCAAATGCATCTTATTTAGCTCCTTAAGCTTCAGGTTCTCCATTTGTTGATGGCATTTAAAAAATAAGATTAATTTCATAAGATAGGTGGGAGGATCAAGTGAGGTTTAAAACTGAAACCAATTCTGGAGGTAGGACTAGAGGCATTTTATTCTGCCGTACCGGGGGTCTTCACGAGTGAAGGTCCACTTGGCGGTAGAAAACAACACATGTGAAGTAACTCACACAAGGTGCCTGCATAGGCCCTGCCTGGAGGGTAGCAGAGCTCCGCAGGCACAGAGCAAGCAGGTGAATCCTCCAGTGTAGAACCAAGCAGGTGTTACTCAATCTTCCCAGGTGCTTAGCTTCTCCCTTGGATAGAAGTCTAAGTGTGAGTCAAGAAGTAAGAAAGTGTGTTTTCTTTCAGTACTTCCCTAAATTTAAGCGCTTAAGGAGTTCTGGGATTCCGTTTGAATGCCAGTGATATAAACTCTGGAAGGTAATAATAGGTTTTGCAAATACCCTGCTGTTTTCCCAACTCCAGCAGGATCATAATTGCTGTAATTTCTCCTACCCCATGTATAACAGAGTTTTAACTTTTGGTATTATTAGCTGGTTAAATTAAAAAAGTAATAATCTAATTCTACAGAGGATGGGTGTTTAGCACCTTCCACTCCATATCTCATTTAAAGGAAGCAGACAACTATGACATCATAGGGAGATCCACAGTCTATTGTAACAGAGACGTCCCAGACTTTAAGCGGTTGGGACCAAAGGCTCAAATGGTCTAGAAGTTTCCTTCCAGTGACAACATAATGGATTTTAGAGGTAAGTGTGTCCATTATATAAAAGGTAGTTTCAAGAAGTAGGTCCAGTTCTGATTATCCCGCAACTTCCATATTACAAAAAAAAAAGTGGACATGGAATACCAATACAGAGTTAGGATGGGAAGGACGTTTGTTTCCCTTCACAACACTGCCAATGATGCCAAGGTTCACCAGTTTCTCACATCAGAACCTAGGAATAATCTTTTATTTCCCCATTTTTGTCAGTCCCCCAAACAATCTCTCAAATTAATTTTAACAAGTGGGACCTTCTACACCCAAATGGAAGAGACTCCAATCAAGCCTCTTTAGTGGCGCTTCTCTGGTGGACCACCACAGCTTCCCAACCGAGATCCCTTCTTTATCGCCTACCAGCCCACAAGTTGCTCTCCAGTTTGCAGTCTAACTTTTGAATTCTATATCAGATTGATACTCTCCCACTTGAGACCCTCCAAGAGTTACCAGTGTCCTTCACAGTGCATAGAACCCCATATGATTGATTCCCCCTGTCCTTCATGACACCACCTTGCCCCTCTCTTCGCCCTCCCCAAGGTTCAGCAATACCCGTCTTCACTTGGTTCTGCAAGCACATCAAGCTCCTTCCTGTCTTGAGGATTCTCCCTTGATGCTCTCTCTGCCCATTAGGAGCCCTTTGTCTCCCACCTCTCTTCTTTTGTATCTCACTTCCTAAGCGAAGTCCTCTGGAACCTTTCTGCCCAGAGGCTCTGTCTAGATCACTCTCTCAAACTCTGTCTCTATCTCATGGCTCTGGATGCTTCCTTCAAACACTGACGATTTATTTACAACTACGCATTTATTGGCTTCTTGATTTTCATTTGTTTCTGCACACTAGAAGACAAATCTCCGATTGTAGGGGCCTTTCCAACTCTCCCTCCCCCCCCCGCCCCCCCGACCCCACTGGGATATCTTCAGGGTCTATGGTGTTTTCTGACACTCAAGAAGCCAACAGTAAATATTTGTTAAACCAACAGATGAGATCAATATGATTACCTCTACTGGTAACTTCTCACATTGGATATGTATAATTTTGAGTGGGTTATCAAGAAGCTATGGAATCCTTTATACTTAGAAGTCACTAGTACTGCATTATCCAATAAAGTAACCAATAGCTCTGTGTACCCTCTGGAGCAGCGGATCTCAACCTGTGGATTGCACTCCCTTTGGGGGTTAAACGACCCTTTCACAGGGGTTGCCCGATTCATAACAGTAGCAAAATTACAGTGATGAAGTAGTAACGAAAATAATTTTATGGTTGGGGGGGGGGATGTCACCACAACATGAGGAACTGTATTAAAGGGTCACGGCATGAGGAAGGTTGAGAACCACTGCTCTGTAGTATTGGGTACTTCTGTCATCACAGAAAGTTCTATTGGACAACACTGCTCTAGGTTTTGGATTGAGTGAAGTCAACTCCTTCTAGAGAACATAGACATAATGAATTGACTCTTCACTTACCTCCTAGCTATCATACAAGAGTTATCATCTGGGGCCTTACAGTAGTACCCTCCACGATGGAACTATTCTATTTACAATCCTCAGCCAACTTGGTTTAGTAGGTATGTCAAATGTGATTGACAACGAGGAGTGAGTCTCTTGCTGAGAAATATGAACATCAGAAGAACCCCTGTAATTCCATTCAAAGGCTCTCTTTTCACTTCAGCTTCAAAAGCCCTGTAGAAAATGCTAGTCTTTTATTACTAGACTATTGTTTAATATTTATCCAGCACCAAAAACTATGCCGAGAGCACGAGTTGGAGCTCACGCTGGTCTCTGCCTTTTGGGACTTACCATTTAATTAGACAGATGGGGAAAAAAACCCAAGTGTGGTTCCCAATCACATTTATGAATAATAAGCTGGATTGCTGCTTCTGGCAGGATGTCACACTGACAGGCAGATGCAGAGCACAGCATCTCTTACTGTGCTGTGCAATGAGCCCCCGCCACCTCTGCTCTCTGCTGCTACCGGGACTCAAATACTGCTTGTAATACAACTGTCTCTGGCTTGCACTCAATTTGGGGCTTTCAGAGAACCTCTTGTCTTGGGACAGTTTTCCTTTCTTTTTGATGCTTCTAATGCCTTCTCTGTTCACCCTGTGAAGACTGATATGATCCAGTTTTATTTGATTTGCTCTCCCTTAAGCTGGAGCTTCCATCTCAGAGCACAGACTACCTGGTCTGCACACCAACTAGCCACCCAGGGAGGAAACTCTGCCTTGGGAAAATGGGCGATATCTTGTTAGGCTTGTGAGGTGCCGCCGAGTCAGGTCCGACTCATAGCGACTCTGTGCACAACAGAACAAAACACCACCCGGCTCTGGGCCGTCCTCAAAATTGGTGTTATGTTTGAGCCCATTGTTGCAGCTACTGTGTCAATGGGTGCGACCTAGTTGAGCGCCTTCCTCTTTGCACTGTCCTTCCACTTGACCAAGCATGATGTCCTCCTCCAGCGACTGCTTTCTCCTGATGACATGTCCAAAGGACTTATGCCAAGTCCCACCATCCTTGCTCCTCAAGAACATTCTGGCTGTACTTCTTCCAAGATGGATTTGTTTGTTCCTTGGGTACTCTCTAAATTCTTCATCAACATCACAGTTCGAATGCATTGACTTTTCCTTGGTTTTCTTTATTCAACGTTCAACTTTCACATGCAAACCAGGCGATTGAAAATATCTTGGCTTGGGTCAGATGCATCTTAGTCCTCAAAGAAACATCCTTGATTTCAATATAGTATAGAGGTCTTATGCAGTTGGTTTCCCCAAGGCAATGTGTCGTTTGCTCTCTTGACTGCTGCTTCCATGAGCATTGATTATGGATCTAAGCAAGATGAACTCCTTGACAGCTTCAGGCATTTCTCTGTGCTCTCTGCCCCATTTTATCGCCCGTCTGGAAAGGGCTGAAGCCTATGCCCCTCCCTTTGCTCCAAAGGGTTGGTCCAGTGTCATCTAACAAAAGGTGTTCCCCTTTCTTAATTTTAACAGGCTTATTGAGAATAATGTCGAGACCATAAAATGCTTCCATTTTAAGCATGCGACTCAATAGTTTTCAGCTTATTTACCGAGCTGTGTGACCATCACCACAACCTGATTTTTAAATGTTCTCCTCACGCAAGAGAGAAACATATGCCCACTAGCAGTCACTCGCTGTTTTCATCCCTAGCCCCTGACAACCGTTAATCTACTTTCTGTCTCTATAGATGTGTTTGTTCTTCCAATTCCATACCAATGGGATGCTACAAGAGGTGCTATCTTGTGTCTGGCTTCTTTCACTCGGCATTATCGTTTTGAAGTTTATCCGTGAAGTAGCACAGAGCAAGACTCTATTCTTTTTATTGTCAAGGAATACTATCCCATTGTATGTCTATACCACATTTTGTGTATTCATCCACATTCCCTTTTAAAAGAACCTGAATTATTTGGGCGGGGGGTCTTCATTAAATAGCCAACTGCGTTTTATTTGAATAAAGCTGAGAAAGTGATTTTCCTTATAATGATAAGGTTCCTTGAGTTTCTACATCCATATGATAAGCCCTACCCTTATTATGAGCACACACGGTTGTATAGCTTTCTGACTTACTTAAAAGCAAACACACCTACTGTGTTTACCAATGCATGACAATGGATTTGCTAGGCAAGATCATCAATCCAATTGCCAACAAGAATGATCACTGGGGATTTGACCAAATCGCATCAATCTTAATAAACGACTCGCTATTGCAGAGGACAATGGAAACGTTGGCAACAGTAAAGCATTTAGATATGCAGTGAGTGAAGGTGTACTATGGCACATTTCTGTATGCAGCCATATCAAATATTTATAGCTATATTAGTTATTTATATTTAATAGGCTGTGTGTTCCCCAAGTCTCCTACTCCAGTTCGAACAGATGGATGCTGTAGCACCCATGTTGCCTCTATGTTCAAATAGTGCCAGCGACTCCCACATTGCAAGGAAGAGTGGTCGAAGCACCATGCAGTATGCTCGGATGGCACCTTTGTGACTGCCTCTGACTCCCAGATGCCCTCTACAGGATCTCATTTCCACTGGCTCTTCTCCTGCCCCATCCTAGTTATTAGAATTCTTTTCTTTAATTTCCCTTTCCCACAGCTGGGAGCCTCCTGCCTGTCTCCCTTGGCCTCATTGATTTTTTTTCTTCCTTATCTACATTCCCAGTTTGGCTGAAAACACATACCCACACAGCTCTGCTCATTGGCTCAGAACTGCCTATCTTCTCCCTTCCTTGTGTCATTGATTAACTTGTAAATATTTGGGAGATGCTGCCATTAGCCTCTAACTCTAACACATCATCCCAGACAGTTATCCACCGGGCATACTCAAAAGAGTTGTGGAATAATTGTAATCACTAGAAAATATGATTTATCACACTAGGCTCTTACTCTTTTTCAGGTGATCAGTCAATGCTAACCAGAATAAATTTTTGAGTTTAATTGTTGACGCTTTTTTATTATGATTAGCATACATTGATACGAAGTGTCAACACATCGATTTTGGCACAGAAAAACCAGTCTATGTGACCGAGTAGAACTAACTCTTAGGGTTTGCCTGACCATGAGACTTAGGAAAGCAGACCATCAGCGCTTTCTCCAGAAGAGCCACTGGGTAGATTTGAACCACCAACCTCTCGTTTCCCAGCAAAGTAAATAAACATTGTGACACCAGGACTGCTACATGGATTGATTAGAAACTAACAAACAACAAATGAACCCCCTGCCATCAAATTGATTCCAATTCATAGTGACCCTACTACATAGGGTTTCCAAAACTGGAAATCTTTACGGGAGCAGGCGGCCTCACTTTCTCCCACAAAGGTGCTGGTGGCTTTCAATCACTGGCCTGACAGTCCAACGTGTCCCCACCGAATGACAACTATGCTGCTGGCTATTGTTCTAAGGGATTCGCTTTCCCAACCTAGAAACCAACACTCACTGAGGTGATGTAATTATGCCAAGACCACCAAACTAGTAGTCCGCAGTTGATTTCCTGCTCAGTTACGTTCCTCACTCGGAGCTGCAGGTCAAAATTCCTTCATTGATGGCCAAGGGATTGACTGCTGACAAATGGTCGGACTTCTCAATGCTCTGCTCATTTTTGGATAAAATGGTCGTAGATTGAAAAATGCAAGAAGTTTTAAATAGGTCTATTTCTGGAACCCCTCAAAAGTCCAGTCTTAGCGGAGTAGAAGGGTCCCCTGCAAGATCTGCCAGTAGGGCGTTCCCTCCCGGTGGCATCCTGGAGCCCTTGCAACCCCACTGTCCTCTCCGTTGCCCCCAGGGCTCTGGGCCTCTCCCAACCATAGATCCACAAGGATTTCTATCTCCTTTGCTGTCTCCAGTGCCCTGGGGAATCAGTGTCTGCTGAAAGTAAAACCACCAAGGTCCTGCTTATCAGATCCGGTGGTAATGAACTCTTTCCTGGGCCTGGCAGTGCCATCACTGCATGTCTGTCTTGCTCCGCATTTCTTCCTTCTGCACCGAAGAGCTTGGAGATCAGAGGCTTGGTGACCTTTACACTGAGGTCACCCAAGTCCTGAAGATACACTTGATGTGAAGTGATGTCACCACGGCTGTTGAACATTTATTAAAGATACACTTGGCACCGCTCCAAAGGACAAGGGTCCCCAGCGCCCCTCCTTTCTTCACCACCATAAAGACTGACCCTGTGGGGCTTCACTTGTTCTGAAATTCTCTGCTTGCCGGCTTCTTTAACCTTGAAGCACTGTCCCCTGCAGGTGTCCAGGGACAGTCTGGGTGGCGTCAGACTTCTAACACCGGCCAGGCCAGCATGATTATGGAGGTGACCTCAAGCACAGACCCCCACCACCTCGAATGAGTCTAACAGCCGCCGATCCACTTCCCCTGTGGGAATGTCAGCGGCCCTGGATTCCTTTTTGCGCTTTTGCCCTTGGCATTGACGGTTTGAGCTCAGGAGTCCAGCATCCTGTTATTGGTGGCAAGGCTCACGTCCAGTGTCAGCCTCTGTACCCAGACGCCTTCACACTCTTAGGCTCTCTGGAGCATTGTTTCTTTCAAGCTCCGGGCAAGTGTCATGAGAGCTGTCTTTTAAAAGTTTGTCGGACAACTTGCTCGGCACTCCCCAGGGGCCGCCTTTCTGCCTCTCACACTTGAGGTGAGCTCTGCTCTAATCACCTTCTCCGCGGCTCTGCTACCTCCTCAGTTTCAGCAGCCTCTTGCTTTAACAGCTTGTTTAAGATCCCTCGAACAAGCTGTCGGCCTCCAAAGGAAGGACGGTGCTGGAAACAGTGGGGGGAGCTAAAAATAAACAGCTTCTGCAGATAGGGACCGACATGCTGTACAAATAGATTACCTGGCCACCCTCCAGACCTGATTGCATTGGGGGCCTAGTTGTTTCCTATTAGGGGACGCGGGGAAGTGTTTGCATACGCAGCTCTGGATTTTACAGGTACTTGAAACCATCTTTAAATTGCCCATCAGACTGGCAGTGGCAGGCAGAATTCCATTGTTTGTGGAGTGGGAACAGGCTTCCCAAACGGTCTCCTTGCAAGTTAGTCAGCACCCAGGACAAGACACAAGTCATTCGAGTCTAAAAATAAGCACTAAGATGTACCTGCATTTGTTTGGGTTGTTTTTTTTCAGGGGGGGGGGGCTGTGCAGGGAGCTAAGAGACTCTGAAAGCAGTAAATGCCTTTGTCTGTGAACACTCACGGTCTTCTCCCATAACGAGCACGGCCTCTGGCCTATTTCTAGAGTAGAGCGCATTGCAATAGTTGTCACCATAATGCCAGCAGACCCTCGTACGGAGACTGCAAATTGGACGCTTGATGAGCGCTTCAACTCTACCAGCCAGCCTCAGAGAGAAAGATGGGCGATCTGCTCCCAGTAAGATTTACAGCTTCAGACTCCCTGTATTGGATCATTATGAGTCAGAAGAGACCCCCACCGTAGTGTTCTGGGGGGTGGGTCCATTCTTTATTTCACTAAGGGAAGTCCCGATGACTTCCATCTTGGGTGTACTTGTTGGGCTTCTTATATCCCCTATTCCATTTCTCACAAGAGGGATATGTACAATAAGAAAACTGAGATTTTTGAGCAGTTAAAAAACTTACCCCAGTTCAGTAGCCAAGTGGCCAACCTCATAAAAGACTAACCCCTTAAGATAAAGGGTCTTGTGCCAGATATGGTACCAAGGGCATTATGAATGTGATCATGGGGACAGGAAGGAATCCTATGCCAGGTCCCAGAAACCCAGCAACTATGTTCTGCCCCTCTTCTTATTGTTGCTCTCAAAAGACTCCCTGCCACCAAGTTCATGCCAACTCATAGCAACTGTACAGGACAGGGTAGAGCCGCCCCTGGTTATACATTGGGCCGCTAAACTGCAAAGTCAGCAATTTGACACTACCAGCCATTCCTCGGGAGAAAGACAGGGCTTTCTACTTCCATAGAGAGTGCTGTTGTTCAGTTCTGACTCACAGCAACCCCCTCTGCAACTGACTGAAGCACTGCCTGCTCCTGCGCCTTCTTCAGCGTTGTCATGTGCTAGCCCATTGCTGCAGCCATGGGGGCATCCACTTTGCTCTGGTTTGTTTACCCAGAGCTCCATCAAGCATGATGTGCCTTTCCAGGGACAGACCCTTCCTGACAAATGCCCAAAGGTTGTGAGATGAAGTCTTGCTCTCCCTGCTTCTATGGAGCGGTGGGGTTGTACCTCGTCTCAGACAGATGTGCTTGCAGTCCAAGGGGTTTCCATCCTCTTGGCCAGTACAGTCATTCACCTGCACTCTTCTGTGGTCTTCCTGATGAAGTGTCCAGTTTTCACAGGCATGTGAAGCAACTTGAAATGCCATGCCTTGGTTCCAATGAACCTTGGTCCTTGAAGAAACAACTTTGCTATTTAACACTTTAAGGAGGTCTTGTGCAGCAGCAGAATTGCCTAGAGCAATATATATATGATATTTGACTACTACTTTCATGACTTTTGATTGTGGATCTAATTAAAAAAAATTCTCGACAACTTCAATCTTTTAAGCCCTGACCATCTCCCTGTAGAGTAGTCAGGGTGCCATCTCGGGGAAGGAGAGGGTCCGGGTGATCAGCAGGGGTCTTACAGAGGTCAGAGCCAGAGTTGGCACTGGGCAATGTGAAGCTCTTTCAGATGCAGTTCCACTTCTATAGACAGGCCAGGGCTTACACGTTTCTAATGGGGGATCCACGTTGAACAACCCGGTTTCCAAGGAAGGTCTGTTAATGAAATCTGCTGTGTGAACAAAAAATGTTGATCAGCAGAGAGAATTCTTTGTTGTGAAATTCTCACCACCAAGGGCAAAATAGTCCTTTTGAATTGATCCTGAACACAATTTGGAAGGAGGATAGATGGGCTCTCCCCTCTGTGTATGATTTCATACTTTTAATGCAAAGTCCACCATGCAAACGGATACATCCCAAGGTGCTGTTGGTTAAAGATTTTCGCTGTGTGGTGGTACTAGGATTGTCAAGCACCTGAAGTAGCAGTTAATTATAATAACTGTTTTCAGTTATTATAATCTGTTTTCAGCAGATGAGCCCCTCCTGGCTCTCGCAGGTCAGCAATGCTTGGGACAGGACACAAGAAGGACTGACCAGCAAAGAAAGCTGGTGCAGGCTGAAGAGGTCAGACTGACTCATGGCTGGAATCTGGGTCAAGCACAACCGGCATGAACTAACCTTGTTTGAATGACTCATTTTGAACCTACTAGAGAGTTCTTCTGGCTGTCAACTCATGCCAGGAAAGAACGGAGGTTTTCTAGATCTTAGCAGAAGCCACAGTAGCTGTCTCATTAGAACTATTAAAGGAAACAAGCAAAACCTCCAAATCTGATGCCTTTGAATTGATGTCAATTCTTAGTGTGTTGGAGAACGTAGAACTCCCCCACCAGTGGGGTCAACGAGGCTAGAAATCATGACAGAAGCAGACTGCATCATCTTTCTCCTGCAGAGCACCTGGTGAATTTGAACTACAGACCTTTCAGTTAGCAGGTCAACGCTCAACCCATCGTATCACCAGGGCCTAATTTAAAAAGAAGAAAATGGTTCCATTTCCCATTTTCCCAATCCTGCATTTTTTGCTTTGTCTATGCATGGTGGGAGTGGGAATAAAAATAGTCCTGCTGGCATAATGGGTAACCCACTGGCTGGCTACATGAAAGGTTAGTAGTTCAAGCACATCAGCATTCTGTGGGGCAAGTACGAGGCTTTCTGCTCCTGTGAACATTTGCAGCCACAGAAACTCAAAGGGACTCTTGTATTTGGTCCTACAGAGTCACTAAGAGTCACAATTGCCATCATCATCCAATGGATGGATGGATTGTGATAAGAGCTCTAAAAGCCCCCAATAAAATGATTTTAAAAAATACATCAGCTTAGCCTAACTTACCGAAGAATGTTCTAGAAAGAGGTCTAAACATTAATATATATTATTGGGATGGGTAAGAAGGGTTACAAAAGAAGCAAGCCTCTTACTCTAATATCCCATGGTACTATAGACTGTTAGAAGACGGAATAAAAGGGTAGAGCTCTTATTACAAAGGATGCTTATCATGTATAGATTGCTATAAGAGCTATAAGAACCCCCAATAAAATGGTTTATTTAAAAAGAGAGTCAAAATTGACTGGATGGCAATGGATTTTTGGAGGGTTTGGTTCTGACTTGCTAGAGGTTATCTAAGTTAACCCTCACAAGTCTTTGAAGCTGGTATTAGTACACCTGCCTTGTCAAACTGAAACAGAGGCTCAGAAAGGTTAACAAGCATATCTTCGGTCTGGAAGTTGGACTCTTAACTACTCAGTGGGGCAGGATGAAACAGTTTAATCATTACCTCAAGACACAAGGGTCCCTGAAACTAGTCCACATTCTCATCAGTGTCTGACCTCTTTCTGTGATCACACACTAGGAAAGATGTCAGCCCTCAAAGAGGATTCCTTCCCTATTGTTGTCCAGTCCGTGCAAGGACAAAGCCTTAAAAGAGCACCAAAGC
>NW_022103928.1:22068814-22070170 GCF_000313985.2 Echinops telfairi
GTATAGAAGTATGAAAGGTGACAAAAGAAATAAGAAATCGGAGTGATGTAGGGAAGAGATAAGAGCCGAGAAATGCAGGAAGCCTCTAAAGTTAGTCAAGGTAAGCAAAGGCTTTTCCCTGGAGTCTCCAGAAAGAAACAGCCCGCCAACACCCAGACTTTTGAGCCCAGTAAAACTGGCATTAGATGCCTAGGCTCTGGAACTCTAAGAGAGTCCATCTGTGGTATTTTAAGCAATCAGATTTGTGGTTATTTTTTATAGTAGCCATAGGAAATTCATATAGGAAGTAAAGCTAAAGAAGAGCCATGGGAATGACAGTTACTTCTAAAGTATTTACCAAATGCCAATGCCTTGACATTTGCTTTATATATACTTACACACAGTGTCATCATCTGACATTTTGAATTTTTGACAACAACAACAAAATATACGCTCTATTTTGTGCTTCAATGAGGAACTGACCTGAGAGAGGAGGAGGGCAAGTTTTGTGAAAGAAATTTCCAGTAATTTGCATTAATCTGCACTTAGTAGACAAGAAAACTGTCAGGTTATGCAGGGAACTCACTTGCTGAAAATCACACAGATGGGAGCAGAGATAGAAATAGAAGTTCGCTATTCGTAACTCTACAGGTAGTTATGGTCTAGTAAGTGTTTAACAATTAGCTCTTGAAGAAGGGGTCCGAGAAATAGCAGCTGGAATCTTAACTTGTAGAGCTTGCTAATTTCTGTGGAGTAAATACTCCCACCATCCTTAACTTCAAACAAACTACCTGGTCTCACCTGGCTTTCAAAATTCCTGGAAATTTAGTGTGGTCTAGCCCACCACCATGTCTCAGTTCAAGAGAACCTTAGTCCTCAAAATGAAATCTTTGCTCTTTAACTTTAAAGAAGTTAAAAAACTTTAAAGAAGGTTTTTTGCAGAAAAATTTCCCCCTGTAGTATTTCATTTGATTTCTTGACTTCTGCACCGATGAGACTGTTTATGGATCCAAGCAAAATTAAATTTTTGACAACTTCAATTCCTTCTCCACTTATCATATTGTTCATTGTTCCAGTTTTGAGGATTTTTGTTTCCTTGTCGGTCTGTGTATCTGATCTCTCTGTCAGTTTGTAGTACTGGGGTGGCTTGAGCGTTGCTGTGATGCTGAAGGCCATGTCACTGGGATTTCAAATAGCAGCAGGGTCAAACAAAGTGAATAGATTTCAGCAGAGCCTCCAGACTAAGAACAGACTGCAGAGAAGGAACCAGGTGTCCAATTCAAAGGAATTAGCCACTGAAACACTTTGGAGAGCATGGAAACACTGTCAGTTACTGAAAATCTAATGAACCGAAGGAGCACACAGGCAGAAGACAGT
>NW_022103928.1:22070421-22072318 GCF_000313985.2 Echinops telfairi
ATACTGGCCATTTTGAATCAGAAAAGCATTGATTTACAATGCTGGGACTGATACTGTTGAGAAGAATGGTGTTGCAATCATTGGCAAAAACGGATATTTGAAGACCTATCTTGAAAAATAATGTTGTCTCTGATAGGATTATGTCTACCCATCTACCCACATTCAAGGAAACCCAATCAATACAACTATTATTTCAACTTAAGCAATAACCACAAAAGCTAGTGAGACCTAAATTGAAGAATTCTGCCAAGGTCTTCAATACAAAATTGACCATCCCTGCAATCAAGATGCATTGATAAGGATCGGTGATTGGAATCCAAAAGTTCAAAACCAAGAGGAAGAAAGAACAGTGGTTGGAAAATATTGTCTTGGTGAAAGACATTCAGCTAGAGATTGCAAGACCAATGACCTGCTCATCATAAATCCTTTTTTCACTCGATAGCACAAACAGTGAAGATACATGTAGACTTCTCCAGATGGAACACATAGAAATTAAATTGACTACATCTGTGGGACGAGACTGCGTTGTGTTGGGTGCTAACAAGTCATAACAACTCTGTGCACAACAGAAGGAAACACTGCCCTGTCTTGCACCATCCTCGCTATTGTGCCTGTGCTTCAGCTCACTGCTGGACCGACAGTGCCCACCCACCTCCTTGAGGGAATCCAGGAGAGATAAAGCCCTCGGGATCAAAATGAGAGTATCGATGCTTGAGGGCCTTCCTTTTCACTGCCCCTCCACGTTGCCAAACCTGATGTCTTTCTCCAGGAACTATCCTGTCCTGACAATATGTCTGAAATATGTAAGATGAAGTCTCACCAGCCTTGTCTAAGGAGCACTCTGGCTGTACTTCTTCCAAGACAGATTAGCTTGTCCTTTTAGCAGTCCAATATTCTTTTCCAGCACCACAATCCAAATGCATTGACCTTTCTGTGGTCGTCCTTAGTCACGGTCTAACTTTCATATGCATTTGAGGCAAGTGAAAATACCATAGCTTCAGTCGGGCATAACCTCATTCTCTAAGTAACAGCCTTACTTTTCAATGGTCTATAGAGGTCTTGTGCAGCAGATTTAGCCAATGCAATGCACCATTGGTTCGTGCTCATATGCCACCTCCTGAAATGCTGGAATGACAAGTTCTTTTTGGCACAGTGACTCTGTGTATTCTTTCTATCTTCCTTTGATGTTTCCTGCATCATTCAATATTTTGCCCAGAGAATCTTTCAATATTGCAGCTCCAGGCTTGATTTTTTTTTCTTGAATTCTTTCAGCTTCAGATTTGCTCAATGTGTTCTTCCTTTTTGGTTTTCTAACTCTAAGTCTTTGCACATTTCATTATAATATTTTAATTTGTCTTCTGGAGCTGTCCCTTGAAATTTCCTATTCAGCTTTATGACTTTATCATTGCTTCCATTTGCTTTCCTACTCTAAGATCTTTTCTCTCTTTCCTGTCTTTGCAGAGACCTTTTGCTTTCTTCATGTTTGAGTCACAGTATGTATTAAACCATGAACTGCCAGAAGAACACGTGGATCTTCCGTGGAAGAAGGACAGCCAAAAAGCTCCTTCGACGTGAGGACATGGAGCCTTCATCTTATGCACTGAGGACAAGGGATCGGAAGAGAGCAGTCCTTGGATATGGAGACCATGCTCCGTTAAACAGATCATCAGGAAAAAGAAAAAGAAAAACCCTCCATAAGATGATGCATGAAGACAAAGCGGGTGCATAAGCAAATGTGGTGAAGAAAGCGGATGGTGGTGGGGTGGGTGTGGGAGGCCTGGTAGGGCATGATCAAGGGGAATGTAACAAAGAGGAATTGCTGAAACCCTGGTGGGGACTGAGCATGATAGTGGGGCAGGAGGAGAATCAAGGGAAATAGAGGAAAGAGCTGGGAGGC
>NW_022103928.1:22080833-22082132 GCF_000313985.2 Echinops telfairi
GTGATAAGTTGTAAAATGCTTAAAATTAAAATGAAAACAGCACATATAGGCTGTAGCTGCTAGATGACCCTGAATCTATTCCTACTTATGTAGCAACAGAGCAGACCAGCCCCATGGGATTTTTCTAGACTTTAACAGTTACTGGAGCAGATGCCAGATCTTTCTCCTGTGTACTGATAGGGGTGGGAGTGGAGATGCTCAACTGCCAAATCTTTGGTTAGCAGGTAGGAGCTTTGCTGTTATGCAATTGTTATCACCAGGGCTCCTGATGCACAACTGTACACATCCTGTGCACAACTGGATGAAGCAAGGGCCATTCCTTCTCCATCCTAACGAGCCTGTGTTTGAGCCCATTATTGCAGCCACTGCGTCAATCCATTTCGCCATGTTTAATATTTTACCTGAAATGGTCCCTGGTAGGCACCAAGTGTCTGAAGGCCTTAGTCAAGACTGCAAGAGCCTATGAGTTTGTGACTTGGGGCTCATTGAGAAGGAGGAAATGTCCATCACACGCTCGTCACTCAGACACAGGATTATAGATGCCCTTTGACCAGCCAAGAGCATTTTATGTTTCAGTTTCAAGTTGGCTGGTTTTTAGGCAGGACTTTAAAAATACATCAATAGAACCCTCCCTTTCCCATAATAAGAAAATGCATAGTGTGAAAGCCTTGTCTGAAATGACACATCACAAAAATCAAACTGGTTTCTTATCAGATGTGAGTATCTTCAGGAAGTGGCTGAAATGAAGAATTTGCATTTAAATGGAAAGATTAATGACTAATACACAAAGCCCGTATTTAATCACTTTCTGTAACGAAAATAATTTATATTTTTATACAGATCATTCACATTAAGTCAGCAACCAAAAATGATATGTGTAGTATTCTATAAAACAATTTCTGTGCCATGTTTCTCAGCTATAAATACTTCTGAGGCTGCTGGTTTCACACTGTTACTTGGGAATTATCTAAATGTTGGTACAGTAATTTGGGTGTAAATATATATGAGAATGTGTGACTCTCGCCTCATAGAAATATCTCAAATGAAACGGAGAGAATCGTTAAGAACAGACTTGCTATGCGTGGTCTACTCATTTGCTCTTTCCTTTCAAACTCGAGCTAAGGATAATTTGTACCTCTTTTCAACTTTAGACCATTAGTAAAAAACTAAAAACAAACCCCTTTCTGGGGGACTTTCTCTCTTCTGAGGAACTCTAACAGTAAAGCATAAAGGGAATATATTTGCTTCTGAGCTAAGGAGTGTCCTGGAAAAACCTTCCACTGCCCTCTGACTTACAAT
>NW_022103928.1:22082508-22083157 GCF_000313985.2 Echinops telfairi
GTGGAGAATTATAAAGAAATGACAAACTTGCAATAAATAATCTTCTTAATGGGGAGCCAATAACAGAGTTAGCAATATAGACATCAACAGAAAATATAGACTTACTATTACCTGGGGTGGTCTGTGATTGTGATCTGTGTCGCCAAGTGGGAACGATTCTATGTACAACAGATTGAAATCTTGTCTGGTCCTATGCCATTCTCTTAATGGTTGTCCGGTTTGAGCCAATTATTGCAGCCAGTGTGTCCGTCCATCTGACAGAGGGTCTCTCTCTTTTTCTCTGCCCCACGACCTAACTCAGCATCATGTGTGACCTTTCCCGATAGTAAATTGACTGTGCGTGAGACAAGTCTTGCCATCCTTAATTCTAAGGAACATTCTGACGATACATCTTCAAAGACAGATTTGTTTGTCCTTTCAGCACTTTGAGGCAATTTCAATATTCTTAGCCAACTCCATAGTTCTGATGCATCACTTCTTCACCAGTTGTGTTTGTTGTGCAACTTTCACACGTGTATGAGGCAGTTGAAAGCAGCATGGCTAGAGTAAGGCTCACCTTACTTCGCCTTCAACAGAATGCTACCTAAACACAGGATGCTACCTAAACACAGGATGCTACCTAAACACAGGAAGCTACCTAAACACAGGA
>NW_022103928.1:22083404-22184123 GCF_000313985.2 Echinops telfairi
AACTTTTCCCCCCTCCCCTGGCCCCTTTCTTTTTCTTCTTCACAACTCTTCTGCCTTTCCCTCTAGTAATACGAGCAACTTACATTTAGCAAACAAGACAGTAATAAAAATTGGAAACCATAAAGAATGAAGAGTTATTATATATGGTTTGTTCATTCTTTGCCCTTAGAGACTCTATTTAATTCTGGAGTTAAATGTGCTGTTTAAAAGAAACACCTTCCCAGCAAAATGACACAGCCTATTCTCTATTGATCTCTTCTGATTGCTGACCAGTAAGGTTAATAGTACATCCTTTGCCACTCCAGAACCAGGTAATGCAGAGGAAAGTGTTGTATATACTCATGTATAAGCTGAGTTTTTCGGCACATTTTTAATGCAGTTTTTGTGGTAAAATTAGGTGCCTCAGCTGATGTTCAGGATGGCTTATACTCAAGTATATACGGTATAAGCATTTTACCGAGAAGAACATGCTGACAGCCAGTTCTATGGAGCTTGGACTTTTTCAGCTTCTGAGAGCCACGATTTGTGCCGATGATGAATGAATGATTGGATGTGGGGTATGTTGCAATGACAGTGAGATTTTCCATGTGGGGAGTTTGGGCTAGGTCCTTGGTAGAAAACTTAGTTTGTGCTGGGGAATTCTCATTCAGAAACTTCCTGCAACACTAAGTAGTGTTATGGGGAAAACACAAGTGTATGAGTGGTTTTCTCATTTCAAAAACGATGAAATATTGATTGATGACAAACCTTCCTCTGGACATTTGTCAACCTCCCAAACAGACAAAAAGAGTCACTCGTAGTACATTTGGAGTTTGTTCCACCAGGTCAAATGGTTGATCAAGCTTTCTGTCTAGAGCAGTGGTTCTCAACCTTCCTAATGCCGTGACCGTTTAATACAGTTCCTCAGGTTGTGGTGACACAGATGAGTTTGAAAAATGTTTCCAAGAATGTAATCTCAGATTTGACAAATGCATTAAGTGTAATGGAGAGTACTTTGAAGGTGATAAAGTTTGTACAAAAATTTAAATATATAGCTTTGAAAAAATATTCTGATGTTTTGGGTGCCCCCTCATGTATGTGCTGTACATATACATTCATGTACAGCATGAATATATACACATATGTTCATACACATATGTTTATGTGTATATATGTCCTTATATATTTATATATATACATATTTAATTAAATGTTTGTATATATGAGTTATATGTGTACATATACACACATATTTAATTACCCTAGTATATATTGACTTATATTTCGTACACTTAATTTATATTATGTATATATTATACACACACATTTAATTACATATATACATACATATACATAATACATGTATATTGACCTACATTTCTATCAAATATGACTTGATAGTTCCAGAAGCCTAAAGGTCAGAGTCTAATGGGTCCCCCTGTCTTAGACGGCAAGAGCTTTCACTGCTGTTTTACATAAGGATCCCTGGGGGATAATGAAAAAGATGTGGTCCAATGGCTAATGAAACCAGAACAGGACAAAAATAAAGCCCGCATATACTTTAATTTATTGTCCCTCTGTTGCTTCCAACCAAAAGACCTTTTAATTAGAGTGCTCTCGGGAGGGAATTTGTCTGTCTTTTCAATAGCACTCGGGTAGTAGGCGAAAGGAAAACCACCTCTTTGTTTCTTTCTAGCAGTCGATTCACTAATCCTCTCCCCCAGATTCAGCTCAGGCTCTGCCCGAGTTCATTTCATCTTCATCAGCATTGCCATTTTCTTTCTCATATTTCAAAGAGCAATTGGAAAGCAGATATTTAATCAGAAAAGTTTGGGATTCATTTTTCGGACATCCACTCTGTCTTCAGAGGTTTTGAGACAAATAGAATTGCTGTTGATGACAGCAACAAGGGGAGGCTGTGTCCTTGAGAGACTTGGGAGCCGATAGGAAATGGCAGGAACTTTAACAGAAGCCAGAACTAGTGGAGAGCCCAAATCCACCGAGACTCTGGGTGACAAGCCACATTTTCAAGAAGAAGGCAGCTCTCAAAAATTTCTACTTGTTAAGGCTTTTGGTTCTAGTACAAATGAGGAAAAATCAAGTTGAGATCACATAGGAAACGGAGAATCCTCTTCCAGGAGTTAAACAGAAGCTCCACAGGAATACAGTAACTGTGGAATTTATTGGCTAAATCAGTGAAATTTGCACTGTGGGAAATAATCTCTCAGGGAAACCTAGATGGTGTTACCACCCTTCATGGGTCAGCCAGACCCCAGGAAAGACTGAAGCTGCTGCCAGGAACTCGTACAAGCTCCCACCTCTCCCCTGGCCTCTATTTCTTCCTGGGGGTCTACACCACGTCTCTCTATCTCTCCGTGTAGATGGCTCCTGTTACGCTAGGCTTCAGGGCAGAAGATGACGTCATTGGAGCTCCTGAATCTAGCGATCACCTGCCCGGGCGCCTAGAGACCAAGCTCCAAAGTAACTGTGGATCTAAAGTAAAAATTTCGAGGAAAGATAGTTTGACTGGTCTAGCCTGGTAAGGACGATACCCAAGCTTGGTCTAGACTGATGATGTTGGGGCAAAGACTCACAGTCTATAAAATGATTACCGGATTGGGGGTCCACAGCTTAGGATAGTAAGGCCACTTACTGGGTGATTGGTGGGTAGGAAGTGGCCAGAGACAATACCAACTCAGGGGTAAGAATACATGTGTTTGAAGGTAAGCCAGTAGCTGGCAAGCAACAGGCCTTGAGTAAACGGTAGTTAGAACGTCCTGGCAAATGAGTTAGCTTTTCCAGGCTGATTGAAATTGGCCTTCTATTTTGGATCTGCATCCGGCACTTACATTCTGAATGTCGTTACTCTTCTTAGGAGTCATGGAATCAGTCCCAGCTCACCATGGCCCGATGAACCACAGAAGAAGGCACTGCCTGACCCTAACCAATTCTCATGATTGCTATGCTTGTATGTTGGAGCCCATTTACAACCGCCGTGTCAATCCACCGTGTGGAAGAGGCTCTTCTTTCTCATGGGCCCTCGACTTTACCAAATATGATGTCTTTTCCAGGGACTGGTTCCTTTGACAACACATCCAAAGTCCATTAGACACTTTGTCCGAAGGAGCACACTGGCTGTAATCTTTGAAGGAAGATTCGTTTGATTATCCTGACAGTTCGTAATTTTTTCCAGTGCTATAATTCAAATGCAGCCTTTCTTACGCATCACCCAGCGGTCAACCGCGCATGATGTGATGGAAAAGACCAGGGCGAGGGTCTGGCTCATCTTTGTCCTTACAAGCTGCTCCCGGACATTTTAAAGAGCTCATGTGCGGCGGCACAAGTGTCCAGTGCAGTAATCGTTTGCTTTTTTGACTGATGCATTCATGAACATTGGTTGTGAATCCAAGTTAAATAAAACACTTGACAACTTCTGTCTTTGCTTTGCTTATTATGGTGATGGATGTTTGAACGGGATAAGGAAATTGGTAACTTGAAAGTGAAAATGTTCATCAATGAGGTATTTGTGTTTAATTTTATTATAGCAGTATATGGATGAGCATGACATAGGATGTTGTTGTAAGCATTTTGAAGTGTACAATCCAGTGGCATTGATCACATTCACATTATTGTCCTACCTCTACCACTATTTACAAGTTTGTCATCAATTCAAACTCTGTACCCATTAAACAGAAACTCCCCACCGCCTCCTTTCCCCAGCTCCTGGTAGCCTCTGATAGAAACTTTCTGTCTTTATGCAACAGCCTATCACAGAGACTTAGTACTAGTGAGGTCGTACAAAATGTGTCCCTTTCTGCCTGGATTGTTTTATTCATCATACTGTTTTAATGTTCACATTGTAAAATGTATCAGAACATTATTCCTTTTTATGGCAGAATGATATTCCACTGCATCTATAGGCCCTAGTAGTATAGTGGGTTTTGCACTGAGCTGCTAACCACAAGGTTGGTAGTTCAAATCCACTGAATCCACCAGCTGCTCTGAGGGAGAAAGATGGGTCTTTCAGCTCCCATAAAGAATTACAGTGTCAGAACCCCCAGGGGCAGTTCTGCATTGCCGCGTAGGGTCACGATGAGTTAGACTTGACTACAGGGCAGTACGTTTGTTGGTTTTTTGTGTGTTTGCTTTTTGATCTATGAGATGCTTCAAAAAGTTCACGGAAGAGTAGAAAGAAATGACAATGAACGTTTTAAGCCCCCCTCACATATAACCAGTTTTTATCTAATCAGTTAATGGATATTTGAGTTGTTTCCAACTTTGGCCACTGTGAATAAAGTTGCAGTGAACATCTTACCCCTGAGATCTCAACACCCGTTTCGAAAATTCAATTCAATTCAATTTAACTCTGTGGGTTTGAGGAGTTTACTTGGACTTGAGACTGCTGTATGGACTTCTGGTGTGTTTCTGGCTCAGAGACACACAGGCTGTTTTTGTTGGCCCTAGAGAATCGCACATACTCCTTGTCCCCGGATGATATGCGGTGACTTCCTGGCCCTTATCCCAGGGCATGTTGTTTTAGACATGACATGACTCTCCTTTACCAGGGGCTTTCCTACCAGTGGTGCCCAGGTATCCTGCCCATGAAGGGAAAGAAAGAAAAACCCAGAAGTAAAACGTCCGGGTGTTCTCCTTAAGGAGTTGGTTGTTTGGCCGGGTGTAAGCCTTCTGTTTGAATGAAATACGCACAGTGTTACTTGCTGATGCAGGGAATGAATGACTGATCTGTCTCACCACTAAGGAATCCTAAATGGGGCTGTCTGTGTTCTGCAGAACCCGAAGCTCTTTCATAAACTATATGTTCCCAGGAATCACTGGGCTGCTACTCTAACAACAAACTTGTAGCCCTTGCCTGGAGAGAAAGACCCTTCCTTCACATATTTCTTCCTTCAATTAAGGCTTCAACCAGAGCAATGACCCCTCTTCTCAACAAGTATTTCTCAGATGCTCCATTGAAAATTCACTGTGGTCTAACAGCTTCCTTCTTTGTACATTCCTCTTTCTCCTTCAGGCTCTTCCTAACTTCTGCCAATGAATCCGCTCTGCCCCGTCTCGCCCCCAATACTTGTTTTTCACAAACTAACATCATGGGGAACATTGTTTCTTGAGTATTTTTCCCCATCTTGTTTCACCAACATTCAGCAACATTTCCATAACCCGGTGTTAGATTGGAAGCTTTGACAGAAGCTATGAAAAAGTCCCGTGAAAAAGATCAGACTCCAATAGATGGCCAGACACAAACATTCCAAAGGGAATGTCTAGAAAATTGTCGCCTGAATTATTTTGAATCCCTCTTCTATGACGGAAATACAAGAGGGGCTTCCAAAAGCTCATGGAAAACATAGAATGAAAAGATGATGTTTCCCCATGAACTTTTTGAAGCTCTTTGTAAAAGGACTGAGCAGGAATTGCACCGAGATGGTAAGATGAGGATTGACCTCCGTTCCCAAAGACAGGGATGTAGAGATGTGGGAAGCATGCCTCCTTTTCAGGAGTCAGATGTGACTTGGGTAATGAGTGCTGGGTACGTGGAGAAGTCTGACCAGGAGTCATTTTAATTCCTTCCCGGAAGAGCAATAAAAACCCAAACAAACCAATAAACAAAAGTCCACTAGAAAAAGGCTCTGTGGAGAGGCTGCAAGTAATCAGTGACAGGTGGAAGTGTGACCCAGAGGAATAACACCCCATCACTTATGTCACGAGGGCCCACTTGTGGTCATGGTTTCACCTGGGAAAGACTCAGCCTTCAACATGCCAGCCATGGGCATCACCATGCTACCTCACAACGGTGCCAGCCAAGTGAGAACCTTTGCTCCTCTGCCCCCATCCCGCTGGAGTTTTCCCAGGCTCCAGCCGTGAGGGGGTGGGTACTAAGGCAGCAACTTGCAGGTAGCAGAGAAGGTGAGAAATGAGAGTCCTGCTACGTCGCCCTCCCCAGACTGCACCCTCAGATGGAGTGGCAGGTTGTGACTACCACCTGGGACTGAAAAATGTCAATAACTACTGTGGAGCGGTGTTTGTGATCTTCAAGTGATTCCAGGGCTTTCTCCGCAACCGGCTGAGTTTCCGATGAGAAAGTCTTGCACTGGAGATATTTTCAGTGCACAGTGGAAAAGAGAGAGAGAGAGTCGTCCCCACGATGATGTCCCTGTTTGTTCAACTTTCTAATGACCTCGAAAGACAGGACAGCAGAAAGGAAAATTGAGAGCAGCCTCTTAAGTCGAAAACAAAACAGAACGAACTAAACGGACATCCACCCTGTACACCTTTCAGGAAGCTTGTAAGGCCTTCTGTAACCCGACTTCACCCAGCTCTTTCTGCTTCTCTCCTTCAGCAACAGAGGCTCCAGTGTGACCAAACCGTGTTAAATCCTGATAGCACACGTAAGATGCACTCTCAAGAGAACAGGGTCTGAGTACTGGGTCTTTGTCCAGGTGGCTCCCTCTTCCAGAGACAGGATTCATCGATCCATCCTTTACCCGCTCAAGTGTAACACATGATCTAGGCCGCAGGGTAGGCGATGTTGCTTCTAGGATACAAGGCTACAGCCTTGAGAGGGGGACCTTCAAAAGGGCTGTGGCATGGCTTACGTTATGTGCCCTACCCGCCCCCACAAATTATGTGTTGGAATCTGTGGTAGTTAGATGATTGTACGTTCATTTAACTCTTATGAATGTGTAAGGGTGGAATCCAACCTGTCACCCAGGTCACAGTCTGCGGATGCTTCCTTGGGGGTGTGGCTTTCTTATAAGTGGGGAAAGTGGGACGCCGCCCTCCTGCCTTTCTACCTTCCTGTTTGCTGGGATTCCGCTGCAGACCCTGAGAGTTGTCAGGGCCCTGCCAGGATGTCGCTGGCGTTGGAGCCACACAACTCTACCTACCAGCCTGTGATCTGCCTGCTTCCCAATTCACCCTTCAGCATCACTCAGCTACTTGCGTCTGACGAGGGACCTAGAGACTAGGATCGGACTTAGTTGGACTGGGCTGGGATGCCTTCTTGATTTAGGATCACTCCTGGATACAAAGCTGTTTCTTATAGGTGGATGAGTGCCACTGGACTTGTTTCTCTAGCCAACCCAGCCTAACACAGAATCCTAGCCCGTGTCCCTCTCAGTGTCCTCCTTTCTGGAAATACCCATTTCTTTGTTCTATAACCTAGGATAACACAAGTCCATGGACTCTAAATCTAATGATGCCTAAATTCTAAAAAGAGCAGAATTCGTGCAGAGACACACACAGGGGGAAGAAAGACATGGAGTGAGGATCATTCTCTAGCCAAGCAGCAAGGAGCTACCGACAAGGAAAGAATTGATAGGAGTAGGCCAAGTCCTATGGTTCTCTAGCTTTCTCAGCTGCAAATTACATCTTTGCTCTTTAAAGTCCCTGACGTGTGACCTTTCAGCTATCATGGCCCTGCGGAAGCGAGGCAAGTTCTTCAGACCCAGATGCGGCAGGGCTCTCACTCTGGGGTGGGGCTGTGGGCTCTCCTCTTGGCATCCTTTGCAGACCATCAGAACCAGCACGGTGGAAACCTTGCCCCAACACTCACCACAGGGCCTGGCAGGTAGTAGAAAACTCCACAAGGTTTTTGAAAAATTATGAAGACAAAACATGGCCGAACCTGATCAGTAGTAGACAGGAGTGCAGTTAAGTTAAAAACAAAACGTTCACAAGCTACCACTGAAGTCCAGTTCGAGGGAATCTCAGGTCAGGAATGCTTTGTTGTCACTCTTCATTGATCCTTGCCCGGTGGAGGTGGAAATGCTGCTTTTAGTAACTGCACCAAGCAATGATGTGTATAAGGCACAAGGTGTCCACCCAGAAAAATGTAGTGGCTATGAATTGCACTATGTTCCCAAGAAAGAAATGTGAGATTCTAACCCCTTGCACCTATGGATGTGAACTTGTTTGCAGATAATAGCAGTTAAATTAACAAGGTCATATCAGACTAGCATGGGTCCTATTCCAAATCCCTTCTGGGAGTGTGGGGGTGTTACCAAAATGAAAGACACAGAAATATAGAGTCACACGCAGCGGGTGGAGGTAATTTGAAAACCCTGGGAGCCCCTGGGAGGCGCCCCAGTGGCACTGTAACTACCCATTGGGCTGCTAACTTCCAAGGTCAGCAGTTCAAAACCACCAGTCTCTCCAAGAGAGAAAGACTAGGCTTTCAATTCCCATAAAGAGTGACAGTCACTGAAACTCACAGGGGCAGTTCTGCCTGGTCCTGTAGAGTCACTATGAGTCAGTATCGACTGGATGGCACAGAGAAAGATCCCAGCCCTGGCAATGCCCTGAACTCAGACTCCTCATTTCCAAACTGTAAGAAAAGATCTTTCTATTGTTTTATATTACTCTTTTGTGTGTATGGTATTTTGTGATGATAGCCCTAGGAAATTGATACCCTAGTGTTAATCTTACAAAGGCTAAGTTAGGGAGTGGAAAGGAGGCAAAAGAGTAATTGTGAGTTAGCCCTAACATAGCCCTTTAGGAGCATCTGAGACACCATTGGCCAGGATGCCAACGAAGAAATGAAACCGTATTTGGGAATTCCTCACAATAGCATAGTTTAAAATTACCAGGCTTTTCCCCAGAATCAAAAACATGATAAAGTGCAGGTCACCTTGATCCCTCACAATATTACTTTGCCAATTCTTCATTTTGCAGGCATCCTTATTTATCCATCCCTTCAATATATTTTGTCAGGGCAAAGTCCTCACTCCACATAGTGCCCAGACAGCACGACTTAATACCTTAGAAAATGGTCCATGCTGAACAGCTCCATTCGGTGATATTCTCTGTGGCCTGTGAGCAGGCTATCGACTTTACTTCGCACTGCTGTTACTCAGAACTTCTTAGTGGGCCCTTACATTGTAGGTGCCCAAGACCTACTGATTGCTTGGGTGAAAGAATAAAGGACTTGTAGAATGTGATGCATTCCCTTAAACATTTCCTCCAAACACGGCAGCACAAAGCCACTGTCAGGTCTCTTTGGAGAGAGCGGAAGCTTACACTACCATGAAGTCCCAGTGGCATAATGTGCTACACGTCAGGCTACTAACCACAAGGTGGGGGATTCTGATGCTCTGAGGGAGAAAGATGAGACTCCACTCCTACAAAGATTTGCAATCTCAGACCCCTCGGGAGCAGTTTGGCCCCGTCCTATAGTGAGTTCTGTCACTGTGAGTTGGAATCAGGTCACTGGGAGTGGTTTGGCTTTTGTGTGCCATTTATGGTTTTACTATCGGGAAAGTCTTTGATTAGGAACACTCATGTACTATGCAAACCGAGATGTAGTCGACTACTTAATGTAGCCCTGCTAGCTAAGTCTTGTTGGCCATAATGCATTTTGTGATGTGTTATAGATTCTGGCTTCCGTGCTGTGTTCTGATCCCACTTTGGAGGGAGCTCTCTGTTACAGATGTATGGTGGGATGCATTCGTAGACCCTACTTTACGGGAGGGGTAGCTTGTCGCCATCCTTTGTTCTGCTCGGGAAGTATGTTCAGCTGAACATACTTCTGTGTGTGTGTGTGTGACATCTGTTTTGCCTGACTGAGCTTTGATGGAAGCAAGAAGATATACTTTGACCTTTGGACGTTTGGCTTCGGACTCCGGATCCTGCATTCAGTTCATCTCTGCCTGACCTCCGCATTTGGGACTTAACGGTCCCTACAGCCACGTGAGGCATTTCCTCGAAGTTTTGTGAGAGTCTTGGGGACATTGCTGTGAATTGCAGAATCCAAGAACACGAGGGACTACACTCCAGGAAAGAGTAGGGGGGAAATGGAGTGGAATAACATGTGGAAGAGTTATACATTTGGGACATCTTTAATCTCAAAACTTCAGACTCTCAAAAAGGAAACAGTAACTCACCGCCATCAAGTAGATCCAGATGCATCCCCGACCGGACAGGGGAACCCTGCCCCTGTTGGGTTCTGAGCCGATGACTCTCTAGGGGACTAGAAAGCCTGATCTTTCTGATCTGGCACTTAGCAACCCACTGTGTAATGACTATGCCAATTCTTCTCAAACAATATATTACCAGCCAAATCCTGTCCAGATTTAGAGCCTCAACATGGGAACTGTCTCTCAAGACAGCACTTGCCTAGGAACACCAGACGAGCCTCATGGAAACGTGATTCCTTCTGACCCGGGCGCAGACGCAGAGGCTGCTTCTGTAGAATCCCAGTTTGCAGGCACCCCGTTGCCCTTTCCTTCTGCCTGGCCGCTTTACAAGACAGCAACAATCAGGTCTTGATGCTGAAGGTCACTCACATCCACTCTGTCGGTAGCCACTGACCTGGGGTTCAGGTTCCTCCCAAGCTTGCCAAGATCACCTTCTATCTCCGGCCAAAAGCTGACCTAGAATCGTAATGAGCTACATTCAGACTGAACCTGCTTTTTCTAGTTGATGCTCTGGCCATCTGTTGACCCTCTGTAGCTCAGTCAAGAAAGGCTAGCTCTGACAGTATAGATAAAGAGATGTGGGTTGTATCTGCCAATCTGCCTGTATTTTTGCACTACCGTTTTCATGTCCTAAATTTAGGAGAATTTGAAAGCACATGCGGCATGTACTACACACATAGAGTGCAATTTGCTATTTATTTCTTTTGATTGTAGGGTCAAGGCTATTTGGGTTTCATCCAAGTCTGTTCAACATCAGTGGAACAAATGAAGGGATGGATGGATGGGATGGATGGACAGATGGACAAGTGGGAGGATGAATGGTATGTGGATTATTTATGTGGCTCTTAACCCATGATGAATGTGGCTGTCATAGAATTGTCCCCAACTTGACTATTCCACAGGAATCCTATGACCCGATTGAACGTATCTGCTCTGAATGTGGCACCAGGCCCCGCGTTTGTCAACTGCAGCTTCCATTCTTCCAGCTGTGGTGAGAGAGCCAATCAACAGATCATTGGTATTATGCTAATTAGCACATAAACGGCCGGTTGATCATTAAGAATTCGTTGTATATTTGCATAATGACCTCTGCCCCAACTTGGTGCCTTTCTTCCCAGTCTCCTGCTCCGGCGCACCATGTGCCCGTGAAGAACGAGTTCCAGGTAAGTCAGTGCCATCTCGGGTCTGAACTGCTGTCCCCCGTTCCTTCCTAGGTCTCCTTGGGAATCTATTCCTGTAATCACACAAGAAGGCCTTCCCCTCCCCTGGTACCTTTCGTGACATCTCCATAAGTGACCCTCAGTGTTACTACCTCCAAGTACAGGCCACAGGCCATGATTTCAGGTCAGCTGCTTCTCCGGTCCTCCACGTTCCTATCTCCGAGCTTGGCCTGCCCCTTAGTGGGGAGGGCCTAACAGCCTGACATGCAAAGGAAAGGGTGAAATCCGTGACTCAGATAAAAAACAAAACCACATGGACTTGGACTTGAGCTATGACCGGAGGCCATTGATGGGCCGGAGCTCTCAGGCAAAGAGGATCATGCACTTTGCAGCCATTAGTGTCACTGCATTCGTGGGAAAGGAACTATTTCCTGACACACGGTGAAATGTTGTACAATAAAAATAAGACTACATATTTGGCACTCTCTATGTCCCAAGCTCTCAATTACTCCTCACAAAACCTCCTCTGGTAAATTTTGTTAGGTCCGTTTAAGAGGCAGGAAAGCAAAGTACAAAGGGATGATGTACCTTGCCCCAAATCTCAGAGCTGGTGACTCCTAGACCCAAGAACTGGACCTTATTTTATTTAGTGACTTTAACCACTGAAGCTCACCCCAGTGTCCCCAAGTCACTGAGGCTCCCTAGGCTAAGGTGACCTGACGTCCCACTTTTGGTGAGACAGTCACAGTTTTTAACAATTTTCTCCATATCCCGTGGCATTTTCTAAAAATCCCGATTTTTGGAAAGAATGCACAACAAGCTAGGGTATACAGTTTTTGGCTGCCATGTGGCTATTTCGCCAGGATATGAGTTTTATAAATAGTGTCCCGCTTTACCAATGTTAAAATCTGGTCACCTTACCCTAGGCAACAAAATCTTCCTGTTTACAAAATAGAGAAATAGCATTTCAGGTTTTCAGGAAGACTGCAACTATCAGGAAATGCAATTGTTGTCAAGCATTTCGCTTATAGGAAATGCTAAATCAAACTAAATTAAATTCTACAGAGCTCTAGACAGTTAACAAGCCTTTATTAAACCCCTGCTGTGCAGGGTACCCAGCCATGACGCAGGTTAAGCCTAATACTACTTAATTTATGAAAATGCAGTTATAATTATTCTGTTTCTTAAATTCAGATATCCTCAAGTATAAACTACATTTCGCAATTAAATATAAATTATTTATCCCAATTCTTTGTCTTTCATTCTGTGTACTTTTACAAAGTATCTCTCATAGTAGACACATCTTAGAGAGTCTGCAGGCTCACGGTTGCTCTCCTTATTTACAATCAATCACTCCCCTATCCACATCCATGGAAGTGTGTTACCTGCACCACATTTTCCCAAGTGGCCCCAAAAGATCCCAGAGGATCTTTCTTCTGTGAATTTGGGCTTGGAATTTAGAGCCTGTTCATCATGCTTGCAGTGGCTGGCCATGTATCACATGACCGTGGGAAGAGTAGAGTACATGATGCCATTTGAACAGAGGCAGTAGGGCTCAGGGTTCAAAGAGGAGAGAGAGAGTAGCAGGTTTGCAGGAGAGAAGCAAAGAAGCATAGAGACCCAGAGAGAGGGAGACAAAGACGGATATCAGATCAATGATAGTAACTGCGAAATCGGAAGCAGGATCTACTCCTGGCCCTGTGCACCCATGGTGTGAAGTCATCCTCCCAACCCTGCCCAGCCATCCACCACAGCACACAGACGTGTCCGTCCACATTTGCCTTTCTGAACAGAGTACCTAGCTAGCATGCCATCTGCTAGCATACTCCAAATCTTTCCATACCCATCCACTCCATCCACACCCCTAAGAGGCCTCCTCTAGATTCCAATTCCTCAGAAAAGTATTCACTGCCACTGAGTCAATTCAATTCTGTCTCATAGAACTGCCGCTACGGGTTTCTGAGACTGTAAATCTTCATAGGTGTAGAAAGCCTCATCTTCCTCCTACAGAGGAGCCAGTGAATTTGAACTGCTGACCTTGCTGTTGGTGGCCCAATTCATAGACCATTATGCCACTGGGGATCCTTTGAAAGAGATCACCAGGGAGCAAAACATAGGGAAAAAGTAAGTCATAAGTCAGGTTCAGTTTGCTTCATAGGATATAGAAGAACTTAATACTTTGTACACCGGGTGTTTCTTTTCACCATCTCTGAGTATAATTAAATATGGGCCATTTGAAACATACTGTCAATAAAACAGAGTGTTGTATACTAGTGGGAAGAGAAATGAGATGAAAAAATATGCCTGTGCCATTATTCATTTGTATTGATCTAGATGTACAACCCTATGCATCACACTTTGATGAAAGGTTAAATATTAACAGAAGAATCATTAATCTAACAAAATAAATTAACACAGCAATAGCTCTCCTGGGTGGCTTGATGCATGTGTACCATGGAGCTCTGGATGGTCGTGGAGCCCTGCAGACTGGGAGTGAGTCCTCTGTGTGGTGCCTGGAAGAGGTCATAAGATACATACTAAGGGGGTTTGTGGGTGGCAAAGGTCTTATTATAAAGATAGGAAGTTCTCCCTATGACGTGTCACATCAATTGAAACTACATTGGCCCTCTTGCCAAAAAAGAGAAACATCTAACTTGGCACACATATTTTTAAGTTAATTTTAAATTATTTTAGGCATTACAGTTTCTATTGGAATGAAGGAACTTGTCCATAATTGTTAGCAGTTTCCTCCAATTTGATCTAAGTACATTTTTTTCCATTGAATTCATTCAAATTTTATGACTTTGGATGTGCTCCTATCAGTCCTTTTAATAATTCTAAATCCATGAACACATTCATGTGCCCAACCAGGTCTCCATGCCGGTGCCTTCCGGGCACTCATCCACATACCCATCTATGACCTGTCCATCCATCCACAGTGTAACTTTTATACATGCACCCAGCCATGTAAATGTTCATGCACCGGAACACATAGCTGTCCAGACACCAAACAGTACATGCGGCTGTGAACCCATTCATTTAATGGTTGCATACCCATTGGGTCAATTATCTATACATCTGGCACTGGGGAGGATACGTTTTAAGGAGATGATTTGAATTTTAGAAATTGGGAAGACTGAAACCCGGGGATGTTAAATGACTCTCCCAACTCACTCAACCCATGTACAGTCTAGAATTTGAACCTTCTCAGGCTCCTACCGGGCTCCTTATGTATATGTTATGAATAAATAAACTACCCCAATTTTTAGCATATTTTGAAGATCAAAATATTTTACTGCATTACTAAGTCAATCAGCAAGTTCCACTTCAAAATTGGAAAAGAACTAAATGTACAAATTTCAAATAAAAATTATAAGGGAAACCTGAGAACTCTAAAAAATTATAGTCTAAAGGCTATAATGGAAGAGAATATGATCATTTTCCATAAAAAAAATCATTCATGGAGATAAGTAAACCCATTTGTCAGAGAAGTAGAGAAATGACACTTCCCCTTTACCAAGTCATGCAAAACAGTCCCAATCAATCCTGAAGGCACATCACTGTGCAAATCAATTACATTTTTCAATGATCCTATGGATTTTATTTTATACCTTCCTGAAAATTATTGGCCACGTTAACCACAACTTGCTACTCAACACATACTTATGAGCACAAATACACACACTAACATCCTGAAGAGGAAAGTAGATTAGGTCCGCGGGGTACTTTTGTAACACCTCTTCCAGAAATGTCTAAGTGATTTGATGGTATTATATTCAGCAACCCAGAACCCTTGTGAAGTTAGTGGTAGCTCATCCATCATTTAAACAGTTCCTAAATTCCCTCCTCCTCCACAAAGTCTTCCAAGAGAGAAGGGATGGTTGTCTTTTGCTTGACCTTGCCTGAGTCTGACAAAGATCCAGAGCTCATCTTTTTTTTTCTTTTTTCCTCTCTATCCTTAAAAAATGTACTGGCCTTGAATGACTCCTAAGCTGAAGTTCAAGTTCATTGACATCACTTCTGTAGGATCAGACAGAGACTAAATCAACAACATGCAGATGATGGAGATACATGGAATCCTGGAAAATGTGTGATGCAGAAAAGACTATCATCTTTAGTTTGACTTTGAAAACAAAGTAACTGAGTTGGTATGAGCAACCGATGCCCAAGGAATAATAAACTACTACAGAGGAGATTTGTAAAGATTCTTTGAGGCATTTCAGAGGGGAAAGCTAGCTCAATTTTCAAGCCCCGTATATTGGAGGGGAAAGTTTTGTCACAGAATCTAGATGTGCTAATAGCTACTTTCTAACCTCTAATTTTGAGAAGCCCCCCTTTTTTTTTGGCTCGCCTTTTCAGTCTTTGCAGCCCTGGCCAGCTCCAAAGATTGATGAAATATGTGAGTGGTATTACATTTAACACCATTTCAAGATGGCTTTAAGCTGAGTGAGAATGAGCTTCCATAGGAAAGGAAATAGGAATGAGGAGAAAGGTTTTGAGAGATGGAACTTTGGTCCATGGCAAATAGAAATCATATGATTTCAATCCCTTGCAGAAGTCTCTGAGGTGGTTCGTGCTGCTCTAAGATCATGCTGTTTCTGTAGGTGACATCAAAATATGATAGTTTGGAGTGAAATGAATTTGTAACTGTGTGTGCCATACAACCAGAATGAGAAATTCTCTAAAATTGGTGTCAGGTTAGGACATTGCCCCGCTTTACCATGCGGGGAATATTTGGGGCTCTGCTAAGTAGAGAACCCAGTTAGATTGGGTCAGCATCTCAGAAGTTATTTCTTCCAAGAACTTTAGCTTCATGGTACACAGGATCAGCTATGGACTACTGATAGCAGCTTAATGATGTCTCATTTTGCCTTCGGGGCATCGTCAAGATCTTCTTGTGATTCTATCAGAAAGCAAGGTTTCAGGGGGGCAGCCACATAAAATCTCCATAAAATAAGAGATGCAAAATGAGACTGAAATGATAAAATGTTTAGAAGTAGCGGTTGATAATTTGAACAACATAGAATAAGAGTTGAAAATCATGACCTCTCTAATGATCCCCCAAATTAATATCCAATATAAATTCTTTCTGATAGGCTGGCAATTCAATGCCCATTCTGTTTGGTTATTACTGAAAAATGCCAAAGTAGTCTTTTTTTTTTACCTTTGACAGCAGCGAATGAAATATGAATGAAAACTCTAAGGCTATAAGTTGGGCTTGATACACATTTAAAAGTGAATTTTTTCATGATATGATGGAGACTTGTGAGCTCTGGCGTCCATTGTGCTGCGTGGGCACATTGACTCAGGGACATATTAGTTATCTTTTCCAACTTACTCCACTTATTTTCTCAACTGTAAAATGGTGGTAGTATCGACTATTTTCACAGTGTTATTATGAAAATTAGAGATAATGCATAGAAGGCCCTTATTATAGTACATTTGTATAGTAGACCACAAATACTAGTTATTTCTATCCTTGTTATGCGTTGAATCCTCAAATCTTTCCAAAGTGGTTTGATCATGCCACTAAATTTTTAAATTAAAAATTTTGGAACTTGAAAATCAATTCCTCTACTATTTTTGGGGTAAGCAAGGTATAGAAGGTCTCCTAGTTGACATCCAAGGATATTTGAAAAGGCATTTCTACAAATCATAGTAACGTTTATTAAACAAAAGACTCCTTGTGACACGACAGTTTTTCAACATGTCCTCCATCGAGTTCTAGATACTTCTGAATGTGGTGTTTCCGTCTCTCAAAGGTTTCTCCCAATGAATCTGTGCGCTTCAATTGACACCATACTACGATTCCAGTTTCAGTATGTTTAAAGGACTCAAGTCGTGCTCCTTTTTAAATGTTCTTTGAGTTTGGGGAACAAAGAGAAGTCTGAGAGCAAGAGCAGAACTGTAGGGTGGAAGGCAAGGCTTCCCGAGGAAATTCACATAAGAGGGTTCTTTCTGTGTTCAAAGAATGAGTTCTCCTTGTGGTTGTGGAGAACAATTCCTCAGTGCAATTTTCCTGGCCTTTTTCAAACCAATGCGGTTTTCAAGCCTCTTAAATGTCTTCATAATAAGCTATCTTAATTATCTGGTGTTCTTGGAGGGAAAAAAAAAATCTATCAACATGGACCCCTTCAGAATCCCAAAAAGCAACTGGCCTAGCGGCTCTCCTCGGAAGCCACTGATGTGCTTGGACCTTTGTTCTGAAGGGTTTTGGGGAGAACAACCAAGGCGCTTTCTACTAAGATAAGAGGGTCTATCTTGGGAACTCAAAGGCACTTCTATCCTGTCCTATAGGGTGGCCGTGAGTTGGCCCTACTGGATGTTTTTAGGAAAACTTTTTTGGTTGTTTTAAAGGCACCTTAACGAGAGTAAGACAAGTGCCTTTCTAAGAGAACTTGGCTGACAAGGTACGTAGAGACTTGGCTCATGGTTTGTAGAGACATGGTTAAATTTGTTTTTCTTAGAATCAATCCATGCCTGTGTGAACCGGAACCCCTGGAGCCATCCTCTTTCCCTTACTCCGTATCTGTTGAAGAACCTGTGTCATTTGTCCCAGAGTTTCCCACAGGGTGGGTGTCATGGCACACCAGTGGACAAGTCAGCATGTGCCTGTGTCCTTGGTATTTCCTGTAAATTATCAGCCAGTGGCAATCAAATTCCTGCTTGAGCCCATGAGCAAGACTGATGGTTACCGTGCGGTTTCTCACCTTGAGGCATATGTTTGATTTGTGCTCTTGCTTGATGTTACCAAGAAAACCCAGACTCCCTGCCATCCAGTCAATGCTGACTCCTAGCTAACTGCCTGTTGGCTCTGCGACGGTCACTGCTTTGGGAGTAGAAAGTCCAGTCTTTGTCCTTCCGAGCTGCTGCCGGTCTCCAACTGCCGACTTTGGTAATTGCAGCCCAACACATAACTGCTGTACCACCAGGGCTCCTTAGTGTTATTGATGTTCAATGCCTGCGTGCTTTATGGATTATAATAATAAAAGCTTTGATGAACTATAATATTCTTTTCCTCACAATCCATGTGCTTCTTTTGCCTAGATCAGCGGTTCTCAATCTGTGGGTCACGACCCCTTTAGGGGTTGAACGGCCCTTTCACAGGGGTTGCCGGATTCATAACAGTAGCAAAATTACAGTTATGAAGCAGCAACAAACATAATTTTATGGGGAGGGAGGTCACCACAACATGAGGAACTGTATTAAAGGGTCGTGGTATTAGGAAGGTTGAGAACCACTGGCCTAGATGCTGAAAATGTTTGTTGCTTTTAATTCCAAAAATTTTAGTGGACTATATCTTGGTTTGGGTCAGCATCTGCAACATTATATAAAAATAAAAATAATCTATAAATTATCAAGGGTTCATGAGAGTGGGAGGGTGAGGGAGGGAAGGGAAAAAGATGAATTTATAACAAGGGCTCAGGTCAAAAGAAAATATTTTGGAGATGATGATGGTAACATATGTACAAATATTCTTTATTCAATTGATGTATGGATTGCTATAAGAGCTGTAAGATCCCCCAATAAAATGATTTGTTAAAAAAATTTAATTAAAACATATATTTATTCAACTCCAGGGCATTTTAATGATAATTTTTAGTATTTGCTCTGTACTTCTTCAACTTTCTCTTTTGGGGTTTCCTACTGTTTTTACATTGTCTGTTCTTTGTCTCTCTTTAATAGTTCTCAATTGCATGTGAATCTTTTTATACTTCTTTATGATTTGAAAAAAAAATTCCTGGCCAGCTATTTGTCTTGTTATCATTTATTATGTTTACTTACTTATTTGTTCCTTCCAGTAGAATTTTTTTGAGCCCATGTTTTTGACATGCTTTCCTTATCTATAAGGATATATATAGATATTCTACTACTTATTCTCTTTTTCTTACTACTTTGCAGAGGGTTTAACTCTATCATTTCTCTTCTGCTCATTGTTATGTAATGGTGGTTTCCCTGAACTTTCAGAGGGGGACTTGTTTCAGAGAAGCTTCTTAACTTCACAGAGCTGCCTTTTCAGTTATTTTCATGTAGTATTAAAAATATGTGGCCCACTTTTTGTAATTCTTGGCTCTCTGGCTCCCCGCTATTTATGCCTGGCCCTTGTATCTTTTGTCTCTATTGGCCGTGTTCTGCTCAATTTTGGTTGCAGTCCCAATGTTTTCTGCAGGGTTCAGGGCCCTGTCTTGGAAGGGAATCCTGGGTGGTCATGTTTCCAAGGTCATATTAGAAAAGCTGCTCTCCCTTCTTCAGCCCTACCAGGCCCTTCCCCATTGCAGGATGTGGTAAGCCCCCTGTTTTAACTCCCCTTTCCCTTGGCCTGCCATGCTTCCCAGTAAGTACTGACTGGCTCTTTTGGGGGTATCCGGTTCTTGGGTCTATCAAATGTCCCACTGCTTTCCTGCTCTTTCACTGGAACAGATGCTGAGCTCTACCAATGTTTGGAAGTTTGAGGGATAGTGTGCCACCCCATTTTGTTCCAACGTTAACCATGGGTTGGTTGTTCTGCTACCAAGTCTCTGTGCCTGATTTTACACAAGAATTCTGGGCAATCCAAACATTCTGCTGTCACTGCTGCTATGTCCTCCCCAAATCTCCCAATTCAAGGATTGTAAAGATCAGAGATGGGTATTTCATTTCATTTACCATGAAGTAGATTTTTAAAAGGAAGAAAACAGCAAAAGTGAACACGAGTTTTTGCCTGGAAACTTGAAATCTGTTGTTTTGTTTTCAGGAAGGTGATGGGAGTCCCTGAGTGCAAATGCTATCAAAATGATCTTAGGAGACCCAGGTGTGGAATCAATACAAAAATCAAGGAAAAATTTTTCATTATGCGGTGGTATTTGCAATTGATCCCAAGGCCGCTCTGTTGTCTGGACTCCCTTCCTCCCTGTGAAAACTCAGTGAACGGAATGCTGGGAAGCACTTAGAATGCTGAGCCTGCTCCCTTCTGATACGACTCTAAATGAACCACAGCCAGGGAATTCTCCAAACAGGGCCGTGCTTGTGTTCTGGGCAACCTGTTCCTGTTTCCAGCAAGAAGCTGAGGTTTTCTTAAACTTGACTCTTTCTATAAGTGCATATTTATTTACAAAGCTCAGAGAAGTCAACTTACTTTATTGCAGGAAAGCAATCAACTTAGAGAAAGAAATACTGCCAGGTAGAGCTGTCCATTCGACTGTAATGCAAGCTCAGGTGAGCTCACCCAATGCAGTATTGGGATAAAAGCATCTTGGTTTTATCCTAGTAATACTTTTTATTTTATTGTAAATTTAAGCTACCATACTCAGGGCTCTCAGAATAAGTGATTTACAATCTGTAGAATCATTACGATTGATTAAGATATTGTCAATGGTTTTTTGATAGCATGGTGTGAAGACATCACGTGAATCTATTCAATGAAGTCTTTGTGGATTCAATCTCTCTTCTGTTTCACCTTAAGTCCTGCTGCCACAACACTATTAGAGCGGTTATAGATGATTTGTCTCATTTTATCGACATGATTCTCAGTCCTTTTTGCTGTCTACCCAGAAGCTTGAATACTATCTATTAAGCAAATGCGTTTGGATGATGCCTTTTGGCAGAAACAAAACTGAACTCCTTTTGCTTCTTTCTTTTTAAAAAGAAAACCATTAGGATTATAATGAAAAGCTGATACCCAGGCATGTAATAATTTTCATTGCAGCTGTTGGCTGCTCACGGCCCCTTGTATAGAAAGCAAAGATGAAAATGTACACACCTAACCAACCACTGCTACTGAGTCCATTCTGTCTCTGAGACCCTGGGGGACGGAGTCGACCTGCTCTTTAGGAGGTGAGCAACAGCAAATCCTTATGAAGTGGCACTGACCTCACAGTTGGCAGTCCAACACTTAACCCTCTGCACCCCCAAGGATTCTGCACGGGATGGAGGGATTGTTTCTAGAGTGAGATACAGCCCTAGAGATCTAACCATCTCCATTCAGAGTTCTACTGTGTTTCCCCAAAAGTAAGACATCCCCTGAAAATAAGACCTACTTACAGTTTTGCCTCTCGCTGAAATATAAGGCATCCCCTGAAAATAAGACCTCCCCAAACATAAGGCCTCTCCGATAATAAGGCCCCCCAAAGCTACCGTAACTCTGGACTCTGGACCATAGTGGCAGGCACCGCCGCACAGCTCACTGTTGGCCGCAGCGCAGCCAGAGCAGACAGGAAGTGCGAGTAAATGTACCATAGATTATGAGTAAATGTACCATAGATTATGAGTAAATGTACCGTAGATTGTTGTACATGGAAATAATGATAGTAACAAGGATTCAGTTTGTCTGGTTATGCTGGTTTGTGATGACAACTACTACCATACTGTATACAGGTAATAAATTTCCTTTTTTGTTGTTCAACAATAAATGTGTACCGTATTCTTCTTCATGGAAAAATAAGACATCCCCTGAAAATAAGACCTAGCGCATCTTTGGGAACAAAAATTAATATAAGACAGTGTCTTACTTTCGGGGAAACAGGGTATCTACAATCAACTCCTGGTGTCTCCTTCCAAGAGCTGCAGCTAAAGCTTCAAAAGTGAGACAGATAATTCTAGAATCCTTTGGTGTGAGACCACCAAGGTGAGATCTCTCTATCATAACATAATTCTAGGGAGAGACAAGTTCTCTCCCCAAGCCTCCTGGCCTTACCACGGACAGAGATATGTTGTTGCTATTGTTGTTAGGGGCTATCAAGTTGCTTCCGCCCACAGCTATCCTGTGTCCTATCCCGGGCCTATGCCATCCTCCCAATTGCTTCTGTGCCTGAGCTCATTGTTGGAGCCCCCATGTCAATCCATCTCCTTGAGATGCTCCCTCTTCTTCTTCTTTTTTTTTTGGTTTGCTGTCTTCTACTTTCCCAAGCAGAACAGGAATAGAGAGGAATGAAAGCAACGCGAACATCTCAAGTAGGAGATGATTCAAACCAAGCAGCTCCCCCCCCACCGCCCCCCGGCGACGTCCGTCACCTGCCGGTGTGCGGATCCTGGCTGCGCCCATGGAAGCCTCTGAGCTACGGTCCCCGCATCTCCCAAGAGTCGTGCACCCACGTGCCTCTCCCAGCACGGCTTCGCCACGGTAGGTGCTTTGCCCACGAGTGAAGGAGGCATGCCAAGGCACCAGGATGGAGCGGTCACTTCATTTTCCTTTGTAAAGCCAAGTCTCTCCATAATTACCAATCAATTTTTACATAAATAGCAAAATTAAGCCCCAATTATTCTCATTTACCACAAAATTAGGGGAATTCATTAAACACACGGGGAAAGTGCAGATGCCTGCCAAACCGGCACTTCCAGCAGCCGGAGGTACGTCTGCGTGGGCGTCCGGCGCAGGCGGGAGAAAGACGGCCTGGAATCCCGAAACAAGGGCCAGGGGGTGCCAGGGCAAGATGTCAGAAGTAGGCAAGTCCCTGAACCCCAGGATGTCTCCGCGATTCTCTCCGGAAACAAGGGCCAGGCCAGCCCGCTCGCTCACACAGAGCGGCTCTGGCAGCTTCTGTCCAAGGTAGGCGTGGTGGTGGTGAGTGCTAGCGGGGAGCGAGCCCGCAGTCCGGGGAAACAGGTCCTCGGATCCGGTTCTCACAAGGTCTCTGGTCCGCTGGGCATGGCTCCTGCTGTGATCACCCCACAGGAGAGTCCCTGTTCTCAGGAAGGTCAAATGGGGCTTAGGATGCAAGGCCCCCCTACTTGAGGCAAGCCTGAAAGGGGGTGGCTTGGGGAAGGGTCGGCTTAGGGCCTTGTGCTTAGAGCCTTAGGGCCTCGTTTTACTATCGGCCCAGCAAGGCCCACATCTGTTAGAAAGTTTAGACATGACGAAGCCAGGAATGGTGGGATCATTGTCACAAAAAGCAAAACACGGAACTGGAGATAAGATCAACGTGTTCTTCCAGGATCGTCTTACCGTTATTTCCATTATGAAATGATGAAATAGATACCATTCTCTAAATAAACCCATCAAAATGATCCCCCCCTTTCACTGTTGGGCTGCAGTAAAAAAGAACTTCATATCTTCCTTAATGAGATTTTTATTACGCGTGTAAATTTGTCTTGCACTGAATTTTTGTCTTGGGAATCCTGAATTATGTTACCTCGAGTTCTTCCTGGGGAGCTTGCAAGCTTCCACCCAACTTTTGCTGCGAAAATGCCTCCTTGTGGCAAAGGGAAAGCAATTGGAACTCAGCTTAATGAGCTGCCTTCTGTAAATACGCCATTAGTCTTCTCGCTCCGAGCTGGAGTTATATTTACAAAGGGAACAGATAGCAATAATTATTTTGGGTTGCAGTTAGTCAGTATTAGTTAATGCCTGTGCGTAATTGAGAGGAAATTAAGACAAGTGGAGATTATGGGTATAAAATCGAGGATTAATGAGTGGCTGTCAGAATAGACATTTTACCTGTGTTTGTAGGCATGGATTGGAAACCAGTCTGCATGGACCGGGACTCGTCGCTGCATGGAGAAGCAGCAGGTTCTTTATGTAACTCCTAGTTGGCAAGTCTGGAGTTGAATCTGCATCATCTATTTCTGAATGATGCCCCTGTTGGGTTTTCTGTTACAGATGTTCATGCCCAGGCTGGCTTTCCTGAGTCAGTCAACAGGCTTCTGAGTGACTGGTGCCCTGATTGGACTCCGTGCCACCCAGGGCAAGGGAGCATAGTTTAATACCAGCTAGAGCCAGCCAAACAAAGGGAAAGAGCCATGCCTAAAACAGACCCTAAACCAAAAGGGGTGGATCAGTTGAGAGTTTTGCTGGCATCCGCTACACTCCTGTAAGAGTGGAACTGTTGTTAAAGCTTCATCCTTAGACTTGTAAAAACCACCATCAGGCTAGATAAACAGGACTCCCGAAGTTTTCATAATCCCTTCTCAGAGGTACAATAGGAAACAGGTCATTCTGGGGAGTCTTCCCTAGAACTTAGATACCGGGAGACAACATCCCTGTCTCCATTCATCTCTGTTGCTAAGGGTGTGGTAGTTAATCATTTTATGTCACCTTGAACTTTTATGAAAGTGTCAACCTGTCAATCTGATCACAGCCCGATGCGATGCCTTCTTGGGGAGGTGGCCTTCTTCTCAGAAGAAATTGGGAATTTCCCTGTCTCTTTCTGCCCCTTCGCCTTCCTGTCTGCTGGGACTCTGCCTCCAGAGGCAGGCTCATGTGGGTCACCAGTCCCAGAGAGCTGTTGGGCACTGCCACGTTTCCACTGAGCTTGGTGCCTGTGACTCTGCACCCATCAGCCTACGCCCTTCCTGCATTCCACGTCACCTGGCCACATCTTTGGCCTTTGGCTCTGTGAGTCTGAGGAGGGCCCTGCCTTTTACCTGACATATGGTCCTGAGTTGGGATGCCTTCTTTTGATCTCAGATTACTTGTGGATACATCGCTCTTTCTTACAGAGACGTGTGTCACGGGATTTGCCTAACACAAGGGGCAATGGTTTGGAATGGGCATTGCTGTCAGACATGTCCCGAGAGGTTCTCAGGTTCTTTTGCAACCTCCCATTTCTTCATACGAATGATCTGGATAATCCTAGAGCTTTATGGTTGAAAGATCTAATGGAGATAAATCATAGCACACGTTCAATAACAAGCTAGACATAAAAGTCCATTGAGATGACAACACATCTTCTACTCTGATCTCAAAGCTACTGCCTTCTCCTGAGAGCTGTTTCAATCCACAGGAAAGCATAGCAGGTCTGTGGTCTGTGTGCTGGGGCTACGCTGGGGTGGGGTTGGGGAAAGTCCTGGGGGTGGTAGAAGAGAGGGTGGGGTCTGTTTCCAACTAGGACCACAGGCTTCATGTGAAATTGCAGATGTTTGGAATATGGATCGAAAGAGCTCCACTGTCTGTATGTTTTGGATGTTTTATTTTTTCATCATGCGAGGTCTGGTTCAACTGTAACTCAAAGCAGAATCACTGTCCTTGAGCTCCATGGAGACATTCTGGCCATGAGCAGGGTTGCCTGAAGGTCCAAGAGACAGAGTACCGTTGTCGTTGGGAAGAGAAACTCGTTTCCCCCTTGCGTGGAACCAGCCGTGCCCTGGCACCTCCGGGGCTTGGGGCTCAGAGGCATTCTCTCTGGAAGTCTCCAGGTGGACACTGACATTGGACAGTTCCACGGGGGCGGGCAGCAGCTGATATGGTGAGTTAGACAACGGGAGAGAGATCGGGGCTGAAGAGACTATAGATGACAGAAATTCACAGACCAGGCTTGGGGGCAGCGTAAGGCTTTGGGGAGCGGGGGGTAATCTGGATGGCCAAAGTATAGCCGTGAGCACCTATCGTGATGATGTGGTTTGGCCATTTGCTTTGTAGCATGTCTTACTGTAACAATCATAGGATGGGGAGATCGCAGAATCCTGGGTGACATGCCATTCTTCTGATCTCTAACAAAGGTGCTTGTTGTTGGAAGCCACAACGTCAGGGCAACCTTACACACAATTACACCGTGGCATAGTACTTTGATCTAACCTGCGGGCCACACTCCGGTGTCCACAGTGGTTCCAGTTCCTAGTCTTAGTCTAGATGCTCCACTCAAACTTGTTCAACATCATAGCAATACCTAGGCCTCCACTGACTCACGAGTAGTGGCTTTGGCTGAGATGGGGACCAGGTCAGAATGCATAATGACACGCAGAATTCTTGATGTGAGACCAGATAATCTGCTCAAGTCCCACAAAAGTAGCCGCTGTGATACATTTGCCTTCTTCTGGCCTCTACCCTCAGTGAAATTTGAATTCCACCCTGACCCTAAATGGCTATTCACTCCTCACAGCGTTCCGAGGAGGAACAGAACCAGGCCCTCTCTCCCGGACCTGCTCAGAATGCCTGGCTCTTCCTCCAGCTCCCTGTGTGGACCGCAAAGGGGTCTTCACAGAGCGACTGGGCTTCCCACGCCTGGGATCTGACTTCTGTAAGTTCTCAGTTTGGGGGCTGTTTGTTGACTTGTTTCCCCTCTCCGAGGTGGGCCCTGTCTATAAACAACGGCCTCATAGGACAGCAGTTTGAAATCATCAGACGTACAGAAAAAACGGCAACACCGACACAGTGAACGTAGAGAACGCTTACCCAGATTGACCAGGGTTTGACATTCATTTCTCATACATGTACACATAAACAGTGGTTACACATTGGACTGTGATCCGCATGGTCAGCAGTTCAAAACCACCAGCAGCTCTGGGGGAGAAAGAATGGGCTTTCTACTCCCGTAAATAGTTACAGCCTCAGAACCCCACAGGGGGTCGCTATGAGTTAGCACAGGCTTGATGGCAAGGAGTTTGGTTTGGTTTCATATACTGTAAAGCCCCTTCACCCCTTGGTCATTCATTTGGGTGTTGCTCAGGAAGAACACTGGGACCTTGGGGAACCACAGTGCAGTTCTCACATTAGGGAAATGGAACCGTGGCATAGTACTTTGATCTAACCTGCGGGCCACACTCCGGTGTCCACAGTGGTTCCAGTACTGCCCGTGGCACATGATCTTCCTCTAGTAAAGGACCCAGGTCAGGATGTTGCCATCACATATGGCTTTTGTGTCTGGACTGGTTTCTGAGGGACTCCGGCCTCTGCTCATTTCCTAATATTCTGTCCCTAGGGGAGATTGGAGTTCTCAGTCTATACAGGTCCCGCTGCACGATGTACATCAAGCATTCTGATGTGTTGGACACGTGGACACACCGGGGCAACAGCACTGGCCGGCCCTGCAGCTCTCAGGTGGGTGGGCAGGTGGCCAGGTATACTGAGGTCTTACAACAGCGTGGGATCCTCTCTGTATTTGCCTTGCTGCAGGATGGTGGGAACCAGAAAGGGATGGGGATGTCATAGATTTCCTCTAGTAGGACCCATCCAAGCCCATTCTGCCTCATGGCAGCCTTACAGGATGGAGTTGAACTGGCCCCCAGGGTTGCCAAGGCTCTGAATCTCTACGGAATCAGACGGCCATGTCATTCTCCCCAGGAAGACATGGGGGTTGAACTGCTGACATTCTGGTTCGCAGCCAAGCACTTGAACCACTGCCCCAGCAGGGCTCCTTCTCTCAGGACAGGCATAAGAAAGAGTGAGTTGATAACAGCCATAGGATGATGATATTTATCACCCCCAGAGGCTGGGCCAAAGATTCCTTACTCTCACTCTCACTACTCTTAAAAACACCTCAAATCCACCACCTGCCTTTGAACTTTGATCGCCCTACTATCGTATCGTGAAGCGGAGATTCTTTTTTTTTTTTTTTGTATGAAAGCTATGCTAAGAGGAAAGAATATCTGGTCCTTGGGGCCTCAGGTGACCTGACGACATCGTGCTGTGAGGCAGGAGATGCAGAGGGCAGCAGGCCTTCACATTCTGTACCGGACGTGTTAGCCTCTTAGACGTTTCCAAGCTTGGGGGATCCTTCCCAACCCCAGCCAGTCTTTCTAGAAGGGTCATCCCCAGATGCTTGAGTGAAGACCATGAGGCTTGGTGGGGGGGATCAGGCCACTCCCCAGGGCCTGCCCTGGCCTCTGCATTCACTGCTCTGGCTGGACCGGTTCACAGCACCTCCTCTTCCCATTTGCCTCTCTTCAAGGATTGAGTTGGTTGGTTTATCAGAGGTAGGACTTTTTCTGCCTTGGAGAGGAACTGGAATGAACATTCGTATCTCAAGAATGGGCTTTCCACAAGTAGTTTCCACCAAATAATCTGCCAGAAAGGCTTCCTGGGCCCACGGAATGTGAAAACCACTCCAAGCTGTGGTCCAGTTTGGGAAGGAAAGATCCTGAAAGAAAGGCAATGGAGGCAGAGCTTTGGAACTTGCTTGACCAACCGGCATTGTGCTTCCCAGAGATGGCCCTGGGTGTGGAGGTGCGCCTGGGGTGGGATGCTCAGTCAGCTCCCATGGGACTACATTCCCTATGCTCCGGGGACTATGTCTCTGGCACCACTGACGGAGCAGGAGACAGGCCTTCCCATGTCCCAACTCCTCAGCCGCCTTCTGCTCCAGGCCACGCTCTGCTCCAGGCCACGCTCTGCCGCTTGGGCCACTCTCCACATCTCTGTGGGCGCTGGCGGTGACGGCACATTGGAGTGGAACCCCTACTAGGAAGAGCCTTTCTGGCAGAAGAGAGACGCGAAGTCTCTGAGCCTTAGGAATGTAGATGCTCAGGAACGGGGATGCCCAGCCCCTGGGGAGGGCTGATGGGGAAAACCAAGATGGCAGCCTGCAGCCCCACGTCCTGAGGCAGCAGGAGGCTAACAGATGTTAGGTGCTTTTTTTTTTTGAGTAGTGAAGAGACAGCTGTCTTTTCCAGATAGAAATTTTTTGCACTCGGTCTAAAAATAAGCCCTTCTGGCAAAAATCTGTCCTATGAGAGGGCCTCAAACAGTGCATGGAGAAATGGAACTCCACGTGATGAGGCTTTTTCCATGAACCTTTGAAGCACCCTTATATAGGCCAAATCCAAATGCTGTAGAGGAAGTTTGACAGCTCTTGAGAGGCTGAAATGCACAGCTTCCCAGTCTGTTTACATCCACGCGGAGCCCTCCTCCGGAGTGTGTATGAAGCTGAAGCAGCATCAGGCAAGGAGAGGGCAGCAAATGAGAAAGAGCGACTGCCGCCTCCACGAAGGCTCCAGGAACACGAGCCCCCGCCCACTACTGCCCCGGGTAGTACTGGTTCCACAAAGCAAAGCACCTTTTGTTTCCAAGACACAGAAGAGGGAGATGGACTCAAAAGAAGACACAGACTAACTCGGCAGAGGCCAAGGTCTTGCATGCCCCTTTGTTCTGTCATTTGATTCTGTCAAATCCTGGTAATAATTTAGAACTCTGGGGTTGCTAATTCAAATCCACTCAGAGGCTCTAGGTAGGATGCCCTGATAATCTGCTTCCAAGAAACTACAGCCTGGAAGCCCCTCCGTTGTGGAGGTACACACACACCTCAGCACACAGGCTTGCCATGAGCCAGAGTCCACCCATTAGCAACCGGTGGCTCACAGACAGGCACTCTTGTTGTGGTGGTTGTTATTGACGTCATATAGTCTCTGTCCTGCCTTACATTTGCCTCTATCTGCTGTCAAGATAGAAGGAAGCCCTGCTGGTGTAGTGGGCTGCTAAGTGCAAGATCAGCAGTTCAAAACCACCAGCTGCTCAACAGGAGAAAGACAAGGTTTTCTACTCCCACAAAGCATTACAGTCTTAGAAACCCACAGGGGCGGTTCTACTCTGTCCTATAGGGTCACTATTGACTCAGTAGCAGTGAGTTTGACTCTCAGAACTATGAGGAAACAGTAGTTCAGATACTGGCTAAGCAAAAGGGGCAGGTTACCATCTTTGTATTCGACAGAATGAGTGTTGCTGTGAGCTAACTCCTTATCCGTCTGGTGATGCTGGCTGCTTCTGGGACAGCCAACATGGAGCTACAGGTATCATTCCAAGGTTAATAAGTATAAACACTGTGCAAATTCTGCATCATAGTGTTACATGGATTAAACAAGATAAATGTGTCTTCCATGGTGGCATTCATAAATCGTAGCTATTGTTTCTGTTATTGTCCTTATCAATATCATTACAGAAGTAATGCAATTGTCACATAATCCAGGGTTCAATGATCCAATTTAAAATTTAGCAATCCGATACTGATGGAGGACCCGGCTGCAACCTACTTATTTTCCAACAGGTAGGGGTTAAAACAGGATGGTGATAGCTTTGGGTTCTGTTTTCCTTTGGTGAAATAAATGCAAACGTGTTTCTAGACTCTGATTTACAACAAATATTTCATCTTGAGTCTGTGAGTTTTTAAAAAGCCTTCCCAAGTTACGATCTCCAACATATTTTGCCTGCTATACGTTTTATTCAAAATATTAGGAGTGCTATTATCCCGGGCTCTGAATGGTGAAAACACGTGAGTAGTTGAGAACTTCGGGTGGGAACACAGGAGAACCTCCGCCATCTGCTGGCCGCGAGCGCGAATTGCTCCGAGGAAGCCGGCGCATAGATGCACCGGGACGGAGGAGGAGGGTGAGAGCCTCCATGCAGTGGTCCCAGGGCCAGGAGGTCTGGCAGAGGCTGGAAGGCTTGGCCTTCACTGGGTTTCTGGAGGATCACAGCTTGCATCTCGCTGTCAAGCTGCTGTTTTTGTGGCAACTGGTGGCGCAGCGGCTTAGGCGTTCGTCTGCAATCAGCACCAGCCGCGGCGCAGGAAAAAGGCAGGGCTTTCTAGCCCTGTGGAAAGTGGCAGTCTCAGAAACTCACAGGGGGCAATCCCGCCCCGCCCATAAGAGTCATGTACGTGTTAGGCTTGATGAGAGCCGCGAGTTTGGTGTTTGGGTTGCAACTCCACAAGCCGACTGTGGGTCATTCGCGGGGAGCCTGATGCACTAAGGATAGACTAAATTCCGCTGCTTTTTAGAGTAAGAGCTAATATGACCTCCAGTCTTCCTCCGTTTCCTTTCCTCTCCCCAGGACCCCAGCCATGCGTCCCAGGAGCCAGCCCATCTGGGAGCCAAGGCACAATGAATGTGGTGGCCATAGGCCAGCAGCGCCGGGCCAGGCAGAGATTCCCATCCTTGTTTTGCAGCTGAGGAAACTAAGGCACAGAAAGTTCCAGCAACTCCCTCAAGGCATCGCGCGCAGTGAACAGCAGAGCTACAAACCCAAGTGGTCTGGCCCCAATCAACATACTTCTGGTCTCCGGGCTTGATTTGGATACGTAATTAGCCCCCGCAGACCCAATAATGCCCTTCATGGCGGAGTACTTGGTAGGATGGAGATCTTAGGATATTTAGCGGTGAGTCCCAGAAAATACCTCTCCCAACTCGGACCATTGGGGCAGAGCGAGCAAATCACGATGAACAAACTCTGGGCTGAAGGGCGACGAGTGGGTGTGAGAAAAACCAGGGTCAGCCATGAGGTCACAGCAGTGAGTGAGAGGACAGGAGAGAGAGGTGACAGCAGAAAAGCCGGGATGTGGTGACCGAAGACTTGACTCGCCCTGTTCAGAGTCTTGAAACTGAGTACGCTCAGCACAACCCTGCACCCACAGGAAGCTGAGCAAGGGGACTGCTGACGCTCGCGTGGCCAGACACAGGGGCTGAATGCTGAGGCTGACGGAGTGTGCTGCATGACAGGGTGGAGAGGCTCTCTTATAAATATGACAGAGTGGCGAAGATTTTGTGGGAGTTGATATTCTAGCTGGAAGAGATGGGGAGGCAGGTACATAGAATACAGGTATACGAATTAAACAAATAAGTTACAGACTGTAAAGCGTGAGTGCTCTAAAGGAAATGTATAAGACACAGTGCTGGGAATGATTTTACAGGAAAGACAAAGCACTACTGGCCCCAGAGGAGACCCAGGGAGTATTTGATCCGGCTCCTCACTCCAAAGCTGAACTCTCACAGCCATCCAGTCAATGATGAGCCCTAGTGGATTTCTGAGATGGTAACTGTTTATGGGAGTAAAAAGCACAGTCTTTCTCCTGAGGAGCTGCTGGTGATTTCGAACTGCTGACCCTGGGATGGCAGCCCAACACAGAAGCACTACGCCATCAGGGTTCCCCCTCTCATTTACAGAAGATGCACGTGGAAGCGCAGAGTCAAGCTACCCAGGAGGAAAGAAGGCCTCAAGGCGAAGCCCCACCATACAGACCTGGCTGTGCTGCAATGTGCACCTCAGAAAAGCAAACCCACCCTTCCCCCTCTTGTGAACAGATAGTGAACTCAGGTTTTATAGTATTTTCTATTGATATGCATAAATGGATCATTAGTTTATGTTTGGGCTCTTGGTTTGGTTTTCTTTTATTTCCTTTCTCTCTTCTTTTAAGGTCATCAAAAAAATTGGCCTCCATTCTCTCCCGCTGAAAGCAACTTCCGGAGGGCCCTGGACAGGGGAGCTGAGCCCTGTGGGTGGAGGCAAGAGTTAGGGGGGTGGTGGGAGCAGGGGGCACTCCTCCAGTAGCATCAGTGAGTGACTGCAAACGTGGAGAACAAATGCATTTCTCTAGCAAGTGCCACGGCAAGAAGACGCAAATACTATCAGGACATAAAGGTGAGGTCTGCGAGAAAGGCTGTCGAGCCCAAGACAAAGTCGGGGAACAAAGACTGTCTCTACTGCTTCCTGCTTCCCTCCAGCAAAGCTTCTTGAGATTCACCAGGAAGCAGTTTTAAAATGGAATCACTGAATTGCAAGAAGCTAGGTCAACCGGCAAACCGTATGTCTCCGATACAACCTGTTTCTGAAGACAGGCACTGAGAACTGCAGCCGCCCAGAGAAAAATGCCAGTGGAGATGACATGTCATGACAAGCCTGGGGGCAAGAGATAGCACTCCTTGCCGACCAAGGAGGAGGGCCTTGATCTCCTGGTGACTGCAGCCTTCACAAGTCTCCGCCAGAGTTCCCCTGGGTGGCACCGGGCAGTAAACATTCTCACTGAAGCTGGGGTGTGAGTGCGAAGCATCTTATTTTGCCCGTTACTCTGTGGACTTTGCAGGCAACAAACACAGGAGCTAACCCATCAGTTGGTCTCTATGAGACCAGAGGCAAAATCACAATCTGCCCATTTGGGGAGAACGCGTCTGTCTGTCTGTCTCCGGGTAAAGGTGTGTGTGTGTTTACAGTGAACAATCAGAGAGAGTATTCCATTGGCTTGCCCACTCCTCCCTGGTGTAGAAGGGGAGTTGGACCTTCAGCAGTCCTCTCCTCCAATTTTCACCACTTTAATAAGTGGTGAGCTAATGTCTCTTGCTTCACTAAATTTGGTATTGTTCTTCCTCTAGACAAGAGTTTCCCAAGAGAGAGCTCAATGGTCACCTTCTACATCATACTTTCAAACATTTAGTCCACTGTCTGTGCATGTGCTGCAGAGGTGATTCCATCCCATCATGTTGGAAGTCCCATAGGGCTCCTCAGGCTGTCTGTCATCTGTGCTAGAGCGGAGCCACAGCTTTTCTCCTTTGGAACAGCTGTTAAGTTTGAACCGCTGACCTCTCATGGAGTCACCAAGGCTCCTTTCTAAAGTGTTACCCGTATTCAATGGTACTTATTAAATGGCTAAACTACCAGATTGTTGAAACCGGTATCTCTTTCCACAGACGTCTCTCTAGCAATTGTGAAAGGACCGGTTGCCCTGATCTCAACAAAGAGGCATTGAGAATCAAGCATCAATGAATTAAGGTCACATGGAGTATTTATTAAAGGGGCCCTGGGGGGGGTAGTGGGTTACCCTTTCAGCTGCTTAACACAAGATCGGCAGTTTGAGCCTCCCGCTAGTTCATGCCCAGGAGAAAGATGACGTTGTCTGCTCTGGTAAGTATGTAGAGGCTTGGGAACCCTTTGAAGCAATTCTACTCTGCCCGATGGGGTTGCTAGGAACAGGGATTCGAATCAATGGCAGTGGATTTCATTTTTTGGTTGGGAATACTGACCCTCCATCCACAATGGGTCAACCAACTTATGAGGATTTTGGAGACAGTCGTGAACAAAACAGACAAGATCTTGCCTTTTCGTAGGGCAGACAGTGAGTGAGACCAACTTGAAGAAACATTTTCTATAAAAAGCAGAGAGCAAACACTTGAGGTTTGGTAGACCACATCTCTTGTCGTAGACTTTTGTTCTTTCTCCCCTTCGCTTCTCAAACTCATGACCCCAAACCAAACCCCTTGCCACTCAGTTGATTCCAGCTTATGGCAACTCTCAGGTTTAGGTAAGTACTAACTTATTTCATCTCGGTGCATTTTATATAAGTGGTGTCATACAATATTTGCCCTTTACTTCCTGGCTTATTTCAACTCAGCTCAATGTCTTCACGTTTCAGCCACGTGGTTGCATTGATCAGAATTTCATTTTTCTTCTGGCTGGGGCGTATCCATCTCATGAATAAACCACGTTGTACTTACTCATTCACATAGGGTGTTTCCACACACCACTACCTACCCACCTTTTTTTTTTTTTTGGGCAGAAACCATTCTTAGCTCAAGCTCTTTCCAACACAGATCCATTGGCCATAGTTTGCCAAGCCCAGGGTAAGACAACAATGCAACAAGTAAACAGCTAAAGATATTCAGCAAATAAACACCCTGAAAATGACATCAGTGTAAAAGTGATGCGCTTATAGAAGAGGAGACAAGCAGGCTGCCTGGAATATGAGCTTGGAGGGGTCAGGGAAGGTTTCTTGGAAAAAGAAACATCTAACGTGTGATTTTATCAAGAAGAACAGCAAACTCGGGCAAAGAATAAGGGGGTTGGCGTGAAATGTGGCTGTGAGAGCCCTAAGGGGCCACAGTTAAGGCTTTGAAGCAGAGGAACAGGGCAGTCAGTCTGAGATGAGCCGGGAGCTAGGCCAGATCCGATCACACTGCACCTCGCCAGCCAAGTCAAGGAGTTTGAGTTTTACCGTAGATGTCTGCCTCCCGCATAACTGGAAGGTTTTCAAGCACTACAAGGCACATGGTGCTGTGATCTGATTTACACTGCGAGAATGCCAGCCCTGTGCGGATTCTTCTGTGTTGAGAAGGTGAGAAGGGACATGGTGGGGAGGCCAATTGTCCGTCTTCTGGTGAGGAGGGATGGTGCCTGGGACCAAAGGCATGCAGGAATTTGAAACCACCCAAAAGGAAAGAAAACAAAAAAGTAAACCCATTACCACTGAGCCATTCCTAACTCATTGCAGTCCTTGATAGGAGTTCTGAGCCTGGAAATCTTTACAACCTCATCTCTCTCCCTTGGAGCTGCTGGTGGGTTTGAACCGTACCTGACAGTGCTGTCCAGGGTCCTCAGTTGATTTGACAGTGGTCTCAAAAGAACTTTGTGGTGCACTGGAAAAGGCAAAGAGAAGGGGAAATGTTAAAACTGGTCCTTAGAAAGATGTAACATAATGTTCACCAATCTGTTGACATTGGCTACCTTCGGCAGGGCAGCGGTCGAGGAAGGTCTGATTCAAAAATTCTAAACCAAGTTCACGGCCATTGAGTCAATTCTGACATATAATAATTCTATGGGACAGGGTGGAACCGCCCGTGTGAGTTTCTGAGACTGTAACTCTTCCCAGGAGTAGAAAGCCCTGTCTTTCTTCCAAGGAGCGGCTGGTGGTTTCGAACTCCGGATCTGGCAGTTAGCAGCACATCACTTAACCATTATGCTACCAGAGATCCTACGGTCTGATTAAATAGGATATAAAGAAGAGTATTGACTTTTAAAATGTACCCCCTCTGACCTCTGACTTGTAAAAAGTGGAGGTGTGCTGTTTCCACCTTGTTCCGAGGGCTGCCCTAACAAAATGCCCCCCAGTGGTCAGAAGAAGTTTGTTTTAAATCTCCGTCTCACACTTTCAGAGGCCGTGCCTGAGAGCAGTGTCAGCTGTGTGGATCCTTCTGGTGCTTGAAGGGAGAGCCTGCCCCATGCCTGTCTCCTGCTCTGATGGTCTCAGGGCTTCCCTGGACTGTAGCTGCAGCATCACATGACCATGTGTCTACTCTTTGTTGCAGGCCAGCACTCAGCTAAGGTTAGGAGCAACCTTCCTCTAGTGTGAGTGCATGCTAATTGATATCGTCATCAAAGACCTCAGTACCAAAGGAAGTTTCATTCATAGGTACTTAATATACTTCAATGTGTCTTTTCTTAAGGGACACAATTCAATGCACAATCCAAAATAATAAAAATTTAAAAAAATAAAGAAGAAATGTTAAAAAGGGAAGTAAAGAAACCAGTCCCAGATATGGCGTGAAGATCCACGTGGGTAGATAGTCCATGTGGACAACTTGGTGGTGCATAGGGAAACTAAAGTCGGCAACGGGTAGATGTGGGGCTGGGGATCGGCTGGGGCTCAACCAAGACTTTGGTGGGAGGCTTAAAGCTGAGCTACCAGGGAGAGACTAGATGAGGAGGCACTGCCTTGCCTCAAGGGGTGTCTACCAGGTCTCAGGAAAAGGAAGCAGGAGGGGAAGTGACAGACATCCAGCTATCTGGAGGGAAGCAGGGATGTACAGCGACTACCAGGCAGTCCCTGGAAACCTGCGGGTGTCGTGGATTGCATATTGGGCTGCCAACTGCGATGCCCGTAGTTGGAACCAACCCGTTGCTCCAACACAAAGATGAGGCTTGCTGCTCCTGTAAAGACTAATGGCCCCTGAAAGCAGACACAGCCTCTCTCAGCATCTCTACTGGACTGGCAGGGAGGGAGGGGGGGAGGGAGAGAGTGAGTGAGCGAGCCAGTGAGTGCAGGCAGCCCCTGGGCAGTTCAAGTTCTGTGTGGCTCTGCTTGGAGTAGCAGTGACTGCTTTTGGAGGCAATGCATTAGCTTCAGACACCTTCAGAGACTCACACTCCTGAAGAAATAAAAAGGTTGAATGTTATTTTAATTGAATTTGTTTTCAATTTATTCCCAGCCGTCTAGGGAAAACCCTTTTTACACTCACATCATTTGGTTCCTTTTTTACTTCATGTCCATTATCTTCCTAATGAGCTTTTAACACATTAACGCAGCCCTGTTTGCCAAACAGTGATTCACGTTGGTCAAATCAATACGTAGCAAAAGCGTAAAAATACGCCTGTCCGAGTCACTAGAGCAGAATATAAATGGGAAAACGGGGGGCGCTCCTTTCCTTAAAATGGGGTTGGAGGGACGGTGCTGTGTGGGGCTGCACCGCCTATGGGGGCGAGTGTTGAGAACCTTCTCTGCCTCCCAAATCTCCCCGAGCGTGTCCAGGTCCCTGGTCCCTCATGGCTCGCTGTTGGAGCGGAGCGCAGGGGCACCTGCCTTGCCAGCCACGGTCCCCCGGGGAGCCAGGCAGCCTGGGGCAAGGGCCAGCAGTCCAGTCCTTCCTTAGAAGTGCAGGACGGTGAGAAGGGCAACAGCCAAAGGCCAACTGCCAGGGCTCCTCTGTAATCTCAGCTTCGAAGGAAAGTAGGGTGCGAGGACAGGTAGCCCCTGATCTCCAGCACAGGGTGACGAAGATGAGCCACGCCGCCGACGGGCTCTTGGTCCCTCTCTGCCCATCGTCATCTTCCTCTCACTAATCATCCGGACCACACGCAAGGTGGCAGCGTGCAATTGCCAATGCGATCCTTCCCCGAGGTTCACGAGCAGATAGATGCTCGACGTTAAGATGCTCTGTGCAAAACACGGCCGAGCGAGGGATGCAAACCCAGAAATAAACGTGAAACCGGAGCTATTCCCCGAGCGTCAGAACACAGGTGTAAAGGCGGGCGAAGCCATCAGCAGGGGCCCAATGGTAAGTGGGGACTACCGCTTTGCCAGGAAGGCTTGCAGCCAGGGCGTCTCCCACGTACGGAGGTGACCTCCGTGGCTCATTTCGAAGTGTCACTTCGAGCTTACAGGAAATGATTGAGCTGTTCATAAGGAGGGTCAGAACAGCGGCCCAACCTGAGGGTGTAAGCATTGTCATCAAATTGTCCAGGAAGAAATGGACTCCGTGTATGCTTCGCTGTGTACGTTTTTAAAGCAAAAACATCAATTTATTATGATTATTAAAGTGCTCCTCATAGTGTCATGTAGGAATTCCCTTCTCGAGGGCTTAGCATGTTTGTCGGTCCTGAGAAGAGACACATTTGCTGTGGCATCCATACCACCCTAGTGGCAGAGAGAGGAGCACGCTTAATGCAGATTTAATGGATTTGGGACGGATCCCATGTCCCCCTCTTCCAGGAGCGACATCTAAGGCCAGAGATGCTTGCAATGGCCTATCGCAGTAGTTGCCAGACTGTGCTGCACAGAGTGTCAATGCTCTGCATTTCAGCAGACATCCTAAGGAAAACTTATTTGGGGGTTAAGAAACTTGGGAAATCATCACATGTCTCTCTTTGATCTTCCAAGGGCATTCGTACTAGAAGCTGCAAAACTAAACTCTGTGACATCAAGTCCATGCCGACTCACAGTGACCCTCTAACATAGGGTACCACTGCCCCTGTGCGTTTCCAAGACGGTAACTCTGTACGGGGGCAGGAAACCCAGTCTTTCGCCCTCGGAGTGGCTGGCGGGCTCAATCTACTTACTTTGCAGTTAGCAGCCCAGCTCCCATAAGCACTAGGCTACCCCTCAGAAATCCTGCAGCAAAGAGCTCTGCTTACTTTTGTCTACTTAATGGGCTCCGCTGTGGATAAGAGGCAGCAGAACTCAGCCTTGGGACCTCGGAATGGACAGACTCTAAGGTGGCCTACAGTGACCCCTGTCGGATGGTGTTTATGCCCTCCCGTTGAGTCCTCGACAGGACTTAATTCTAGTTAATAGACTATGGTGAAAGCCGTAGGCTGTATGATGCAACCATGCTTATGTTATGTAAGCTGTTCATGCCATACTTTCTATTTGGATTCTCCCCCTGGTTGGCTTTAGTGGAGTCAGCTGTCATTTTGTGAGCTGCCCTCTGGAGAGACCCCCTTAACAAAGAGCTGAAGACAGTCTCCGGTCAATAGCTAGCAAGGAACTGGCCAAGCCTAAATCTGCCTACAGCCCCGTGAGCTTAAAAGTGAGCCCTTCCCTGTTGAATATTCCAGGGAGACTCTATGCTGGCCAACACTCTTGCCTCTTTTACTTTTAATTTTCCACAAACTTTTGAAGCCCGTTTCCTATTTGCTTGTCTAAGAAAACTTACGATATTTTTATATTTAAATACTCATTCACACTGGAAAATGTGTGACTACAGAGACAAGGAAAGTACTTAAGCTAAGAATGATTTGAGAACGGTTCACCATTTCACAACTTGAACTGGGTTTTCGCAATTTGACAAATGGCAAATGTCATTTTTACCTGTCACTCTCTTTGCCAAAGGCACCTTCCTGGCCTTTGCCACCACTACTGCTACCCCAGGCAGGGGGCGCATTCCGGCACACTCTATTCATCAATCCTGTAGGCACGCAGTAACGGTGTGGAAGGAGGGAGAGGTGCAGGTGATCAAAACGCAGATGGACTGCAAAGGAAGATTCATTGAAAGAACACCGAGGGAAAACTCATACTGCTGGGCAAGTGGGATAGCCGAGTATGGAGCCAACAAAGGGCAGGGAAATCTGGGTCCCCGCATACAGTCTGGCCTTGGGAAGGGTGGGGGAACACACCGTCCGATTAGCCTTTGTTAGGACCTCACAGTTCCATGGGGAAGGAAGGGCTGTCTAAAGGGGAAGGGAGGGACTTTCCACACAAAGGGGATAAGGCTGATAAGCATATACACATGTTGTGGACATCTGTCCACAACAAATGGAAAGACTACAGGCTCTGGGGAAAGAATCGTAACCACTCCACCCTTCCTTTATACTCTTTAAAAAATCAGCAAAGACACAGCTTTGTTGTGGTGGCTGGTGTGCCCTGTTTAGCCCAGGGCTGCCCCGTGTCTCACCTTCCCAGGAGGAAAGCACAGGGGCTAATTGCTTCAGCGGGTCCTGTACCTTATCGGTGATTCTGCACTTAATCGGTTCATTATGCTGCTTATGCCTCTTCGTAAGTGGAGAGAAATTGTGTTATCACCGGAGAAATGAGCTCTCTTGTTTCTTGAGGAATTCTCTTTCATACCAAGACAAAGAGGTTTTTAAGTTTATCAACCTCCCCTTTGTCAGTCCTCATTCTAAATGATGTCTTAAACATGTTTTGATTATACAAACCAATTAAAGTTGTTTTCCATGTTGAGTTAATTTAATTAAATCTTTGGTAGGACCTGATATTTATTTCAAGCTTTTGGTTACTAATTATGGAACACCACCCAACCAGCAGGGTGACTTTTTAATAACTCACCAACAAACGTGACGAAGAACCACCGCGCTTCCTATTTGCTTCCTACAGAGAACATTTGGCTTTTACCCCCATCTCTCTCCATAGTTATGTACATGCCCCATGGATCTGTCACTCTGTTCCCCAATGTCTTGATATGTTTTTCTCTGACTTTCCTGTCCAAATAAGTGCCTATAATCAATATCATACAGTAGCCTTCATTCAGCTTTAAAACATGCCAACTGCACCTCATGGTTCTTCTACCTGAAGGATTTGGGTAGAAATGGGATTAGTATTCCTCAGCTTCATTATCTTTGGGATTGACCACCTAGGGAGATGCTTCCACTCCAGTTGCAAAAGCAGCTGCACATTTTCACTGCCCAATCAACAGACTGGACATCATGTCCTCAGAGCCACTGAAATGCAGACCACTGACCAAGTTGATGCGCTTGGCCCTGAAAATGGGTCACAGCCACTCAGAAAGCCCGGCAGGGTACTGGCTCTCCTGACAGACTCCTCTGACTCTTGTTTCCTGTCATCTCATCGACCCCGTTTCCTGAGCCAGGTGGTGTTTTCGGCACAGAACAAGGAAGGAAAGGTTGGATTGTCTGGCAAAAGAAAAAAAAAAAAATCTCTCGAGAAAGTAGTTTTAAAAATAAAACATTGTTCTCACGCACACAAACCCAGACTGACCCTGCCTGGACCCTCAGGATCCAGCACATTCTTATTCCGCCCGTCTCTTCCCCTCTTCGCACTCTGAGGCAAGCTCCCTCAACATTCATGGCTGCTCTTTTTGTTCATTTTAAAATATTTATTCCTAATGAGAAATTTGCAGTTTTTTGAGCACTCAGAGCACACAGACACCTGGCCCATATTTTATAATCTCTGAGGCTTATTTCATGCAATTTTTAAAGTTCTAGTTCCTTCTGATAGTTTTATGCCCCCCCCCCCAAAATGCAAACATTTGTTGTGTCAAAGAAAAGATAGTTCATCACAGTGCTGAGGTCTTACTTCCCTCTGCCTTCGGGACAAAGTCTACATAAGCATCAACCACTTACGGCCCTTCTACACAATTGATGTGCCTGACTCTGTGCTTTGAAAGCTATTGAGGACCCAGTGGTAAATATACTTGTGCTGGGCTGGATTTCCTTGAGAAACCAACCCAGTGATGCTCACATATGGATAAGAATGATGAGAAATACAACGTTCCTCTAATTCCTAAATGTTTCCTCCCCGCTCCCACTACCATGGCTCGAATTGGACCTTGCAAGTCTGGCTAGACCAGAGGATGTACACTGGTACAGATAGGAACTGCAAATACAGGGAATCCAGGGCAAATGAGCCCTACAGGACCAGTGGCGTGAGTGGTGAAACAGGGAGGGTAAAGGGAGAGTGGGTAGGAAAGAGGGAACCGATTACAAGGAACTATATGTGACCTCCTCCCTGGGGGACAGACAACTGAAAAGTGGGTGAAGGGAGATGTCAGACAGGGCAAGATATGACAAAATACCAATTTATAAACTATCAAGGGCTCATGAGGGAGAGGGGAGCGGGGAGGGAGGGGAAAAATGAGGACCTGGTGTCGGGGGTTTAAGTGGAGAGAAAATGTTTTGAGAATGATGTACAAGTGCTCTTTACACAATTGATGTGTGTATGGATTGCGATGACAGTTGTATGAGCCCCTAATAAAATGTTTAAATAAAAAAAAAAAGAAAGACATTCTTATCAAGGAAGTCACCCAACCCAGTCCAATTCAAACCCATGGGTCATATTCTGGAGGAGGGGTGCCTCCAGACTCACACAGCTCCTGGCCAATGAAGCGGGAACTCAAAGAAGGAGACTAGTGATCACAGGCCAGTGGGTACAGAGACAGCAAGACCATGGCAGAGCACTGACAGCAAGCGGGTTCAGCAGGTCACATGGGCCTCCAGTCTCAGAATCCACAGGCAGTATGCAAGCAAGCAGGAAAAAGCAGAGTGGCCAGAGAGAGGTGAGTTCTCCACAGTCTCTTGGAAATAGGCCACATCCCCCAAGAAGATGTCATCGGGCTGTTTCAGAGGTTGAACGCCACTCATCCCTTCCCACAGGGACAGCAAGTTGGTGTAACCATCACAAAAGCCTATCAGAAAGTTCTGCTTAGACAATAGAGCACAGCGGAGGGAACTATAGTGAATTGTGAGCTAGACTACCCATATCCAATTCACACCCAGTCTGTCAGGGAAGTGTTCGTGGAGGAAGTCATTCTAAGCTGAAGTTTGAAGCATGAGCAGTAGTTCGTCACGCCAACAGACAGGACTGAGGAGAAGTGGGAGGAAAGAGGAAGGCTGAGGGGTGCAGGTGGGAGGTGAGACTTCCATGGAGAGAATCATTAGTCTGGGGAATTGTAAGAGATGAACAATTGTGAGAAAAGCTGGAAGAGGCAACGAGTGGGGCACTTTCCTGGAAGGAATTTGCAGACCATATTAAGTTTGATCTTGCAGTAACAGTGGAGTTTTCACCAGCCTTTCCTTCCACTGGCTGCTTATGAAGAATCGATTGGAAGGGGAAAGGGCAACACTAGAGGCAAAGAAGCCCATTTGGCACGGAGTGGTATGAACATATGGAGCCCTGGCGGTGTCGTGGTTGCACATTGGGCTGCAATCGCATGATCAGCAGTTCAAAACCACAGGCTTCTCCTCAGGAGAGAGACAGGGCTTTCTACTCCTGTAAATAGTGAGAGTTTCAGAAACCCACAGGTGGGGACGGGGACTCTCTGTGAGTCAGTTTTGACTCAAGGCAGAAAGTTTGGTCTGAACAAGGGCAGTGGCAATAGGGATGAGGATGAGGTGTGAACGTGGAAATGCAGTTCTGGGTGGTTGACGGGAATGTGGGGAGTAAGGAGGAAAAGGAGGCAAGGATGACTCTGGGTCACTTGAATGTTGTTCTTGTCGTTGTGCGGCATCGTTGAATTAGTTTGGACTCAACGTAACCCTGTGTACAGCCGAATGGACACTACTTGGTCCAGAGACCTCTCACAATTGCTGCTGTATTTAAGCCCATTGGTGCAACCGGTCTCAGTGATGGCCTCCCGATTTTCCATTGACTGCTTTATCAGCATGATGGCCATTTCCAAGGATGGGTCTCTTCTGATAACACGGCCAAGGTAAGTGAGACAAAGGCTCTTCATCTTCACTTTGATGGGGCATTCTATAATTCTCCCAAGACAGATTTGGTACTTTCACTATTCTTTACCACCACCATAACTCAAATGGATCAATTCTTCTTCACTCCTCCCCGAGTAGGATGGTGTTATTCGTGGAGATGTTTACCCAGGAAGCAGGAAAACTTAGAGGAGGATCACATCTGTGGGAATGTCTACCCACCATATCCAACCAGATAGGATGATCCAGGTCATGCTGCATTGTGACCACAGCCCCAAATAATAATCATCATCATTATAATGAAGGAGACTCACACTACACTTTTATCATCATTGGATTCCAGTTCTGTCCCTCTGTGCAAACCAGGGTCTGTTTACCTTCATGTTCAAAAAGCATGGTGGACTTTAAGCTGCATCTCAAATAACACATTTCACCTCTACTCACATTGCCTTGGCCAAGACAAGTCATATGAGTTACAGGGATGTGTGACCTTCAGGGTCACACATGCAGGGTCATTGGCAAATGTGACAAGACAGAGAGAAAGCCATTTCAAATACCAACTTAAACTTAAAAATCAACACAAATCAGATCTACCCACTCCCATCCCATAAGCTCCAAGTGAAGCCTTTATATGTGGCAAACACTGGTGACAGTTGCTTGGAAGGAAAGTTAAAGGGCTAGAGAATACTGGGGCTCTGGTCCTAGAGCTGTGTTGCATGGTACATGTTTCTTGCCTCTCTGGATTTAAATCAAACAACGGTGGTCGATTTGGATTCTTTATAAAAGTCCCTTTCAGTTCTAAGATTCAATGACTGTGACTCCAGCTTCATCAGTCTGATCTGCACTTTTGTTTCCAGGTCTTTGAATGTTACAGATGCAAAGGGAAGGGTCTCTCTCATTGCCATTTGGTCAAAATTCAGTAAATAAGACTCAAAAGAGGCCTCTCGGATGCTTGGAATCCATGCTCTGCCAGCTCCTAATCCATCACTGCCTCTGAGAGGGGCTGCCCTTTCTACCTGGCTCTGCCCTCCACATTGCATTAAGAACATCGCTGTGCTCAGCCTACGTCTCACTCCTTCCCTGTGGAAAGGACCCACCGTACCTTAGCTATGGCGTGTCATCCTACGCAATCATGAGGAGGCCAGAGGTTGGGCACTTGACCCCTTCTCCTCCTCTCCCTTTCGAACCTCAGGCTGGCATGCTTCACTGCATTCCCCTTCTCCTTGGCAGCTGTAAGTACCAAGGCTGCCATTGTCTCCTCCCTGTCCCATTCTCTGCTTTCACTTCTGTCCCCTGCTGCTCTAGTGACCAATGGTGCATTCCGCTTACCAGTGCCCAGGGCTTCATATTCTTTCGAGATATAATCAGCTAAAAATAAGGGTTGTGATGTCCAAGACTGGCACCAACATGACTGCATGCTGACTACCAAGCCTGTGTCATTTTAAAAAATGAACATTTCACCCAAAACCCCATCATCTTGATGTAGACAAATTTGAAATGGAAAAATATCAAGGTGACATCAACTAAAATGTCAGCGACAGAAGAAATAGGGGTGGCAGAGAGGAGGAAGGAGAGGACCCTGGGAAGCCTGTTCACACTCAACCATGTCCCCAGCTAAAGTTAGCCTTGTTATTTAAAGCCTACCTCCCGTGCGGAATGCAAGTCAGTATATTGGTTAATCTGTTTAATTAAAGAATGGCATTGTGTTGGATTCCCTGGGCCTGAGTTTATGGCCCTAATCAATTTAGAAGTACTTCCAACAGCAGCCACTCACAACATCTGTTCCACAGCTTCTCCAGTGGAAGGTATGTCAGAGAGCTCCACTTCCCAGGGATGGTGTGGGGCAACGGAGCTCAGGCTTGAGAACTTGTAGCGGACAGACTCTAGGATGACCCCCAGCCTGCTGGTATTGGTGCTCTTGTGTAATCCCCCCACTCCCACCCCACCCCACCCCACTGTAAATAGAATACAGCAACCCTGATCATGCTGTGCAAGATTGTCACTTCCTTCTGGCTAGTTAGTCTCCCTGTCTTCTTGGCTTTGTTGCCATGTTGGGAGCTGTCCTAACGCTCACCTACTGCTTCTTTTACTCCCACGCTGTCATCACCACTACTACCTACTCTGGCTTTGACTGTTTATGTTAGAGTGGAGAGGCTGCATATTGAGTCAAGTGGGGGTTCTGTGGTCAGTTCCTGGCTTATGAGGGTGTGCTCTGGGAGAGAAAGTCTGGGCTTTCTACTACCCTCAAGAGTTAATTTCAGAAACCACAGGGGGTGACTATGAATCCACGCTGACTAAGGCAGTGAGGTGTTTTTTTGAGGGGGCGGGGTGGTTTTGGTTCTGGGTGGGGCGATTGTAACTGTCTGGTATGAATTCCTTTATCCTCACACCTACTCGCCCAACCTAGTTGGCATTTTCTGAAAATAACAATAGCTGGGAAATGTTGCTTTGAAACATACCGTGTACCTACTTCCACTATCTGTTAAACTCATTTAACCTTCCTGACTAAGATACCTATGGGAAAATGGGAAAATTTCTGTAAATATGTGGATAATAATGTACATGAAAGTGGCTCCTAAAAATACCCAGTGGCCCCTAGAATATAAGAAAGGAGAGAGTCCTCTCTGTTTGACAGCAAACAGGACTTCAGAGACCCCAGAGCCTGGGACCAGGAATCTGAGCACAAGGACCTCACCTAAGTCCAGGAAGATACTGTGTTTTACTTTGGGTTTATCTTGGCTCTACTCAGTGCCCTTGAATCAACGCTGACTCGTATAGACCTACAGGTCAGCGCAGAACTGCCCCTGTGAGTTTCTGAGACTGCATCTCTTTAAAGGAGCAGAAAGCCCTGTCATTCTCCCTTGAACTGCTGGTGGTTTTGAACTGCTGACCTTGTATTTAGCAGCCCAACTTTTATCCACTAAGCCACCAGAGCACCTTTTCTTAGATAAACATCTTATTTTATTGGTGAAGCAGGACTCAAGCGAGTCCAGGAAATAAACATTTGGTTTATTATTTATTTACTTCTGTTGAGAGTAAATGCATTCATGATTAACTTCGGTGAGATATTTTTATTTTTTTGTACACTTTGCTGAAAATTAACATGGTTTTCTACTGGCACCGTATAGCTTCTCCCCAGGAGCTGGCCTCCCAGGGAAAATAGCTAACATTTCTCAGCAGCTATTGAAAGTAAGAAGCAGGCTTGTGTAAAATGTGCGTGCTTCTGCATTCTTGTTTCCCTTTGCACAGAAAGCCCGGCTTCAATTGGATGAAATAATAGCTATTCAATTGGTCATTCCCTTATGACTGCAAGCCATTTGGAGCCCAGTCACGCTTACGAAAACTGATATTGACTAAGTGTAGAAATATCTGGAATGAGATGTTTCGCCGCTGACATCTTTCATTCATAATTACTGCAAAGTCTATGTGCCCGAGCCCAGTCAATGGCCAGTCAATATTCCCATTATAAGCTGGAGCAGGGTGAATGGCAAGGGCAGAAACACAAAGCAGATGCATATTCCATGGGTCCCCTGGACCCAAACAGCAGAGTGGCCCTAGGGGAACTCCGGGCTCCCAAAGCTCCGAGGGCCGACCTGGCAGCATCCCTGCTGTTCACCGTTGCATCCATAGGGTTGGAAACAGAGTCGCTTCTAAGTGGACCAACGCACATGAGCTTCACAGTGAACCAGTGCATGCCAGGCAGGTGCTTTCTCAACGCCGTGGAGTTTCTTACGTTGTTGTTAACAAGATCCTTTCTTTAAAACTTTTTAGTGTGATTTAGGTGAAAGTTCACAGAGCATATTGGTTTTGCATTCAACATTCGCTACACGTTTTGATTCCAGCATTGATGTAAAACCCACAAAGTAACAGCCTTTTTGCCATTTTCTCCCTGCTTTTGCTGTTTCCATTTGTCCTTTTCCTATGCAGTCATGCTTTCTGAGCCTTCTCCTGAGTCAAATGTTGCCCTTTGATCTCCTATAATTGGTTGTGCAAAAGCGTGAATACCTCCCCCGTGCTATTGTTCTCTGTATAGGCCTACCGACTGCGATTGAGTGACCAGAAGTTGAGCCACAGACATGAATTCAGTTCCAGATGGGAAGGGTGCCTTAGGGTCATAGACTTGGGGGCTCCATAGCGATCTACCTCTATTATAAATGGGCAGGGGCATGCCTGGGGGGGGGTGGGCAGACAATGAACTCTTGGCTTCTAACTGAATAGTTGGAGGGGTGGGTCCATCCAGAGGCACCTCAAAAGAAACCTCTGGCTCTCTACTTCCGGAATAATCAGTCACTGAAAACCCTAGTCGGTCCTCACCAAAAAACTCATCGCAGAGTGACTCTGACTCATCGTGACCCTGCAGGACAGAGGAGAACTGTCCCTGTGGGGCTACTGTGAGCCAAAATTGACTTGAAGGCGACTGGTATGGGTTCATGAGTCACATAGATACACCCAGATCAGAAGCATCTGAGTTATAAAATAGGACTGAGCTAGAACTGCGCTCCCCACAGAAGACAGGGTGCAAGCTTCAGCACTGGGGCTGAGACCTGCCTCTGGAATAGACAGGGGTTGATCGTGCTGGATTATCATGGAATGGTTTAGACGCGTGGTTCTGCTTTTGATGGGTTGCTGGTGTTGGGATGCATGCACTGTAATCCACTTTGATAATTTCCTGTCAATCTGATGCCATTTTTAGCCTTAATTCTGAGTTTTTCCATCAATTCTTTAAGTTATCCAATGATAAAAAGTGTGGGTACTGGTCATATCTCACTGAGGATGTATATTTTGAATCAGCCTTTAGTGTATGGCTTGGCTTTTAGAGGACACTCATATGCACTATCCCCACTACAGGAAACTAAATAAGGACACCAGAGGTTTGGGTTTTTTGGCTATTCCTTATTCCTGGTGTTTTACAGGAAACCCTTTTTGACCCTGCTATTCCTGGTCCTGATAAATGTCATAGCCTAGTGTAATTTAGGTAATATTCTGGCTGCTCTATTGTACACACACAGGAAAGAGTGTTTACTTACTGCCAATTTAGTGTACCAACCTGAAATTAGCAAAACGTCTGGTCTGAAAGAGTTGATTTTGAAAGCTCAGGAAAGATTTATCCAAAATAAAGTCTCCATTGTGCATGTGGCGCACACACACACACACACACACACACACACACACCCCAAAACACAGAGCCATCCCTTCATCCAATGCATTTTTAAAATACACCACATTAACGTTTACTTTGAACACAGTTATGATTGCAGTGTAAATGGCACCGTCATAGTTCAACTAAGCCAGAGGACTTGCAGATGTGCAGCGGTTGAGGAGCTCCTCAGATAAGGCCTGCAGAGCTTCCTCACTTGCGGCCACCTCGAGGAAGCTCCAAGTGAAGACGTGTCTGTCCCACTGGAGTCAAGGCATTGTTTTATGAAATAGATATGCTCTCATTTAACGCTCACGATTAATGGCTTTTCTAGTTGAGGGACCCTCCACTAGGTCTTCAGAGAAGACCATTCATTCAGTGGCTATCTGAATGTTGGCTATGAGCCAGCTCTCCCTTAGGGGATGGGGCTACAATAGTGTCAAAAGTACTGCCCCTGTAGGAGTTCACATTGAGGAGCAACTCAATAGCTTGCGCACATATTACACACTCAGAGGCAGAGCCAGAATTCCAAGTCATGACGGCTTGATTTCATAACCAGCATACCATACATAACCAACATCCCACATTCCTCTACAACAGGAGAATAGTTAGAGAAAACATTTGTCTAGTATTTAATTCTTGATTGCTGCTTTCTTCTGTGGTTTTGGCTCTATGGTTTTGTCATGTCACACTATGCACAATATAGCTCCTTTATTTCATATGTTTCAATAAGTCTCCTGTCTCTCTCTCTTGCTCACTCTCACTCTTTCTCTTTCTCTCCCCTTAGAAGGACAGGAAACAAGTAATTCTTTATATCAAACGACGACAGGCCCAGCTGGTTGACCACTGTCTCTTTCCCAGTTCAGCTTGGACAGGAAAGCTCACGTGACTAGGTTCTGGCAAAAGAGGTAGAAGAAGAAATCCTTGGGGGGACTTTGGGAAACACTTTCCTTTCCTGGAGAAAAGAGACAGACTCAACTGGCCCTTGTCCATTTCTTCTTTCTAGGAGAGCAGGGAAGACGAAGGAGCGTCTCTCCCTAAGAAGACAAGCAGTGTTTGCTAAGGAGTGCTGCGCATGACACTAGAAAGAGGGTGGATACTTGAGGACCTACTGAATGTAGCCCTACCTCCCCTGGACTGGCTCTTTCTGGATGTGAGAAAATGAATCAACTGGTTAAGCAACTGATATCAGCCTCTTGTGTATGCATACCATTGTTTCACAAACACCAAATATTTTATTGTTTTATAACCAATGCCTCTCCACCACGGCGACAATTTCATGAACACTCTACATTGCTCAAGGCACAATGCTGAATTTTACAGGAGATATGAGAGGGAAAGGTCATGACCTTATTTTATAGATGAGGAAACTGGGGCTCACTGTGGTGAAGCAACGTGTCCACATTTGCCCACGAGTATAGGCATGCTCAAAGCCAGGCTCTGACACACCTGATTTTCTTGTGTGTCTACATTTATCAAATCACATGAACTAGCTACTGCTAGTATTTGAAGAAAAAAACCCCCACAATTATATTGATGTTTACCACAATAATGACTCTCAGGGCAAAACTGACATGAGTCTGTACATATCATTTTCTTCAGGCGGTTTCAATAAAATTCACACGTTATTCTCACACTGTTGAGGTCTCACCATTTCCAATGCCTTGTCTTTCTCTCTGTAACCTGAAACAACACGAAAAAAGCCTACCTCCAAGCTCCGTGCATGCGCAGCAGAAAAGGAAAACCTATTTGCCCGCCGTCACCGTGTATATCAATGCCATTAAGAATCACTAATGTCCTGGGGGCTTTCTGCTTTGTTTTAACTTTCTTTACCTCAGACTTATTTTGACCACGTGAGGATGGAGCTTGGTGTTGGGAAACATCTCAAACGGGGTCGGAAACATGCGGGAAGGACATCAAAGAGGGTGTCAGGTGAGAAACGGGGAAGCCACCCTCCTGTATGCTCCTCATGCCTTTGTTGTCCTCTCAGCCCGCCTCGAGGTCCTCCTCCACAGCAGCAAACTGCCACTCCCGCCCCCTTAAAAAAGCTCCTATGCTCAAAGGCTACCTTTTTAATTTGTTCTTTCCATCATAGGCAAATCTTTAACCCCTTTGGGCAAGATTTTCTCTTTGAGTTGACATTTAATCAAAGAGAATCTGAACATTGATTCTTCTTGTTAATTAACTATATATATTGAGACACACAGAGATACCTTCCTGAACTAGTTCTCACCCTGTCCTCAGTATATCTGCGAGTATTCTACTCAGTTCTACTTTCAGATCCCTGCAAAAGAGCGGAGTCACCTGCTCGAGGAAGCGTTGACTACAAAGCGCACCTCAGCTTTTGTTTGTTTGCTTGTTTCTCGCTAGCGGATATGTTCCCCGAGTCAGGTTTCAATTTCTAGCTGCCCAAAGCATTGGAAAGGCGGAACTTCTCAATTTCTTACCCACCCTCCCAACTGTGACCGCAGATCGAATCCATACTGAAGCATGGGGGAAGTGCAAGTTCACCTCTGATGTTTTCTGGTTAGAATTATTTGAATCATTTTATTTTGTGATAGCACACGGTCAAATGTATTTCATTTTATGTCTCTCCTCGTACCTGAAGCTCCTGCTCAAGACTGTCAACCCGCCAGCTAGGTGGCCCAGAGCTGACCTCATTCCTAGGAGAAAATGTTTGCTTTTGAAGTCCTGGATTCCTAAACAGAGAAACAGATCGAATGAGAGGAGAGGAAAAACCCTCCAAAACAAAGACATCCTCCTAGAGACATATATCATGTGATAACATAAAGGGAACAAGAATAGGTTGTGTAAAATAGCATTGCCCTCACCAAGGAAGATGCTATCATTGTTGGTCTGTAGAAAGAGCCCAAGCAGAACAGTGGTTCAGCACAGTCACAGTAAAGGTTAGTGGTTTAAATTCACCAGTAACTCCACAAGAGGAAAGATTTGATGATTTGCTTCTTCAAAGATTACAGTTTAGTTAATCCTATGGGGCAGCTCTACCAGGTCATTTTGGTTGCTAAAAGTTGGAATTAACTTGATGGTACAGCAACAATTGGCCTGTATGAAGTAACAATAGCTAACCTTAGACTCACATGCTGTTCTAATGTTTCTTGAAAATATTGTCTATCGATAGTACTGGCTGATGAGTCTATATGATTATCTCACCCAATCCATATTCACTTAGGTACTTAATACATGAGTTTTAATTGGTTGATGATATGTGTGAAACAACTTCGGTCATGCTTTCAACTTTCTGACTCCAAATGTTGAAATCAAATGTGAATTTGATCATATAAATCATATGTAATCCATAATCAAGATGAATGGTACTTTCAACTGGACGTTTTTGGTTCATTAAATTTTTGTTTTTAATTATAAAATGATCAATAAAGAGAATGGCATTTAATTATTTCTCAGCTCAAAATTTCCATGAAAAGGGATTTCTCATTATCATTTTGATATATTTCCCTTTTCAATGTGCACATTTGAAGAACAATTTTGAAGCTGTGTGTGAACATTTTCCCCTCTAAAAGAAATATTAGGACAATACAGATGACGTTAAAGTCTCCTTCTCTGGCATCTCTAATTCTATCTCCACCTTCCTCCTTTCAATTTCTTTCTCTCCTTCTCTCCAAAAAGACCATCTATCACCACATTTGTCTGTAGTCTTACAGTTCTTCTAAAAACATCTTTACATTTATCTTTGCCCTAGAGCATCCAGAGAATCGATTTTAGTGTTTATTTAGTATAGATGTGCCTCAGAAGAGCATGATTCTTCCAAGAACGCATTCCGAACAGCCATGCGATCATCTCTGTAGAAGGCATTCGATGCAATTGACAGCTACTATTTAGTCAAATTTTAAAAGTTTTAGAAAGTAGTAAAAGTGAGTTTCTCTAACTCAGAAATAGAAATCTATATAATTTCTAACAAAAAAACCCTATATATAATAGTGAAACGTTAGAAAAACATTTAAAGTTAAGAATAAGAAACTGTCAACAACTCTGTCAATACAGTGAAACCAGAGCTCTACAATATAGAAAAGAAAAAGTCAACAGCATAGGGATTGGGGAGAGAGAAATAAATCTCCATAATTCACACAATATGATGCTGCCTTAATAGAAAATCTATATATAAATTTAGGACTAATAAAATTGTTCAGCAAGTTTTCTAGATACAAGTTAGGTACATAAGAATTATTTACATTTCTCTGCACTGGTAGCAATTAATAATTAAAGATGCTATTTTAAAAATACAGTTTATGATGATAATATCAAGAAAAAAATCAAACCAAGCTCTGTAAGATATTTTTATAAGATAAACAACAAAACATTATTTAAATATAAAGATGAGTGAAATAAAAGAAGTCCTGATGGCATAGTGGGTTATGAGTTGGGCTACTAACTGCTGATGGATTATAAATTCAATTGTTAACTGTAAGCTGAGCAGTTTAACTAACCCATTCATCCAATAGAGATTTACAGACTCAGAAATTCTAGGGTGCAATTCCATTCTGTAATATAGGTTGCTATGATACAGTGGATAGCAGTGGATTTGATATATAGATACATCACATAGACCACTTTTATGTGAATACAAAACAAAACGAACTGCCATCAAGTTGATTCTGACTCATAGTGACCTGAAAAAACAGTGGGACTGCCTCAGAGGACTTGCAAGGTTGTAAACTTTGTGGGAGTAGACTTCTACAATTTCTCCTGGTAGATTTGAATCAATGATATCTTAGGTTCTCTAGAGAAGTTTGTTTATATATGTATATATATAGAAAGAGAAATTTTCAACAAGAAAATGGGATACAAAGTTGTGCAGGCAAGTTAGTTCAATGCCACTCAGGTTACAAGTCCATGGTTTGTGTTACACTGGATACTTCCCTGATTCATGTAGCTTCAGGGGTTGATGAACCAAGATCAAAAGGCTGATGACTAGAAAGGTAGATGAGCCAAGGTAAGCAGATCAGGCTTGTTAATGGAAAGACAAATGAATACAAAGTCGGTAGATTATATGTAGGTCATTGATGACTTCCAAGATCAGCATACAATATGGCAGGCCATTGGCTCAAATGCAAACAAATGAAGGTTCGTGAGCTAGATGCAGAATCCACAGCTAGCAAAGAGCAAACAAGCTTTCCCATAGCATCCACTTACATGGGAAGGAAACCACATTTCTGAAGAAACTTCCTTTCAATTGCCTCAGGGCTGTGACCTTTCAGTTCAAAGGAGCTGAATTCTACTTTAAACTTCTTAGAATTGATTGGCTGCTCTTAGCATCATGAGACTAACTGCCACAACATTGAGAATCCTGGCACAGCCAAACTGTCACAAAACCTAACTATCACAAATTACCTTTTGACTAGCTGAGGAATGCTTGAACCTCATATGAGCAGGGCTTCTTATAACAGGGATATGCAAAGCTTATATGTGACCATTTTGTTCACTATGACAGGAATTAAATATTTTATGGAACTTGAAAAAAATTCATCTTAAAATTCCTATTAAAAATCAAAAGTTGAGAATAGCTATGCTAAATTTGAAAGAGAACCAAGTGAAGACATGCATTTTGCTAGAAGTGAGGTTTTATTTAAAGCTATATTAAGACAGTGTTGTTCATGGTTATAAATTAGATCAATGATACAAAATAGAGATCAAGATTCACACACACACAAATGAACATATACATATAAATTCAATCTATGTCAAGGGTTGTTTTTATTAGATGTTATTGAGTTGAGTCCAACCCATAGCAACTTCATGTTCAACAGACTGAAACACTGCCTAGTGCTGTCCCCTGCCCAACAACTGTCCCTGTGCTTGGCCCACTGTGGCAGCTGCAGGCAGGGTCAATCCACCTCCCTGGAGGTTTTCCTCCATTTCTCTGTCTGTCTACTTTACCAAACACGATTTTCTTCTCCAGGGATTGGTCTCTCCTGACAAGAGGTCCAAAGAAGGTAAGATGAAGTCTCGCCATCTTTGCCTTTAAGGAACTCGGATCCTGCTTCTTCCAAGACCAATTTGTTTGCCCTTGAAGCAGCCCATTGTAGTTTCACTGTTCTTCTCCAGCACCACAATTCAAATGCACCGGTTCTCCCTCAGTCTTATTTATTCAATGTCCAACTTTCACAGGCGTAGGAGGCGATGGAGAACACCATGGCTTAGGTCTGGCATATCTTAGTCCTTAAGTAACATCCTTGCTTTTCAGTACTGTAAAGAGGTCTTTTGCAACATATTTACCCATGCAAAACGTCTTTTGATCTTTGACTGCTGTTTTCATGAGCATTGATTGTGAATCCAAGTAAGACAAAGCCTTGACAATTTCAACTTTTTATCCATTTATTATGATGTTATCTAATAGTCCTGTTGTGAGGACATTTTTTTTTTACACTGAGCTGTAATCCATACTGAAGGCTGAAAACCTTGATTTTTATTAGCAAGTGCTTCAAGTCCTCCTCACTTTTGACGAGCTAGGTTGTGTCATCTGCATATTGAAAGTTGTTAATTAGCCTTCCCCAAATACTGATGCCATGTTATCTTGTAAAATGTATTCATATAAGCCAGCTTCTCTGGTGATTAGCCTATGATACAGATTGAATAAGTATGTTGCATACCTTTCCTGATTGTAAACCATCTAGCCTCTCCTTATTCTGTTCGTACGACTGCCTCTGGATCCATGTACAAGTTCCGAATCAGCACAATGAAGTGTGCTGGAAATCCCATTCGTAACTGTATCCATAGTTTATTATGACCCACATAACAATGTCTTGGCATAGTCAATAAAACACAAGTGAACATCTTTCTGTTAGCAATAAAAAAATTAAGTAGTGTTAAAAAATGGTGCAGAGAACATTGGTTACTTTCATCAAATACAATTTAAAAGATGCTTATTTTGTTACTGCTGTTGTTCAGTGCTACTATGTTGGTTCTGATTCATAGTGACTCTCAGTACAACTCAGCGAACCGCTGCCCCTTCTCAGAATCATTGTCAGCCAAGTCAGTTACTGCAGCCACTGGGTCAATCCGTTTTGTTAAGGGTCTTTCTCTTTTTCACTGAATTTTTGCTTTGCCAAGCACGATGTTCTTTCCCAGGGATAGGTCCCTCCTGATACATGTTTAAAACACGTGAGACAAGTCTTCCTATCCTCAGTTCTGAGGGATAATCTGGTGGTACTTCTTCTGAAACAGGATTGTTTGTTCTTCTGGCATTCAAGTTACTTTTGATATTTTCCTGCAGCAGCATAATTCAAAGGCGCCAGTTCTTCCTTAGCCTTCCTCATTCGTCACCAGCTTTCATGTGCCTCTGAAGCATGGCTGGGGCAGGCACATCTGTCCTCAGAGTGGCATCGAGGTGACACCTTTGCCCTTTAACACGTTAAGGAGGTCTGCGCAATAGTTGTCACCTCATAATGATGTCGCACCCTTGGTACAAGGAAGATCTAAATATGGAAAGTAAAACTAGAACTTTTAGAAGATGATATAGGGTCCTATGACTCAGGATAGGCAAGGATGTCTTTGAATAAACATAAAAACCGTTAACCATGAAAGTGAAAACGGACATGTTTACATGATGCTGCTGTTGCCGGAACCCTCAGGTAGGTTCCGACTCCCAGCAGCCCCGTGCACAGCAGAAAGTCCTGCCCCGTTCCCACCGTGGTTCTTATGGGTGAGCCCATTTCTTCAAGGGCGCTCCTTTGTTTGCTGTCCTTCTGCTTTACCAAACATGCTCTTCTTCTCCAGGGACCATGTCCTGATAACGTGTTCAAAGTACGTGCCTCTAAGGAGCACTCTGGTTGTACTTCTTCCAAGACAGAGCTCTTTGTTCTTCTGGAAGTCCATGGTACTTTCATTATTCTTTGCCAGCGCCATCATTTAAATGCACCGGTTCCTCTTCAGTGTTCCTCTTTCAATGTCCAACTTACACACATGTAGGAGGCAAGAGAGAATACCATGGCTTGGCTCAGGCACACCTTAGTTCTCAAAAAGACAGCTTTGCTTCTCAACACTTTACAGAGGTTTTGTGCAGCAGATTTGCCTAATGCTTCCAGTGGGTTGTGTGTGTGTGTGTGTGTGTGTCTGTGTGTGTTTGAACAAACACAAATAATTCATAGGATATGAAGCTAAATGATAAGTATAAAAAATGTTCACTATAAGTCGGAGACATGCAGATTAAAACCAAGAAAGAATAGCATTTTTTCTACTCAACCTCTGGCTTGCTTTCAGACCTCCAGTCCTACTTTCTATTCTTCTTCATAACACAGGTTAACGTCTTTTGATGTTTTGATAAGCTTCGTTACTAGAAGGCACCAAGAAAGATTAAAAGAGAGGAGAATTTCAGCCAGAATTCCCCCCTTTTCTTTTCCTTCCTTTAGGATCTCTGCCAGCTTCCGTTAGCGTCTGGAGGCTCTGACTTCGGCTTCCCCTGTGATTTTAGCTTCTGATGAAGTTCCTTCCGTTCTAGCCTCTGGTAATACCACCTTCTTCTTCTATCATCCCAGCCCTCGGTTCAATAACAGCCTCTCACTATCATGAATGTTGCTTCATCATCCTATTTGGCTTCCCGCTACTGCATCATTTGCATAACCAACTACCTTTCTTACATTTTCTCTGTGGAAAGACTAGAGCATTCCTGGCTGGACCCACCTTTTCACACTCATTCGATTGACAATATTTAAATACTTGACATCACATTTAAATAGTTGCTGACAAATATGGAGCAATAAAATGTCTGTACACATCTGATAGGAGGGTAGGACTGCAAACTGATAAGATGAGTTTGCAAAGCAGGTGGCAATATTTAGGAAAGTTGTCGATGGGCATTTCCTATGAGTTATCAATTCTACATCTAGGCATACATTGCCTACGATACTTCCTCACACTTTCACAAGAAGATAAGTAAAATGATACTCCCTGCAACATTTTTTGTTAATAGCAAAACTTGGCTAAACAATGTAAATATCAAGAGAAGTTATTGCCAATAAAATATGTCTTCATCATGAAATAAAATCATTTTGATCAGTTAAAAAGAATAAGCTGTAGGTTCTGAATAAACTATAGCTTTATATAGCATCATGAATAAATTTCAAAGATACAATGCTAGGGAAGAGACCACAGAATGCTACATACAGCACAATGTAATTTTTACATAGCTATCAAGATTCTAATTTTGCATTGTCTCCAAGGACAGATACATATATAACAAAATTACTTTTTAAATACACATATAGAAATAATAAACATCAAACTCAGGATTTCCTCTGAAAAGAGAAATGGAAAGATTTTGGGGGAAGGCTACGAACAGGAGTTCAATACATCTGTAATGTTTTATTTCTTAAAAATGTCTTATGTAAATTTAGCAAATATAATCCTATTTGGAAAACTTGGGTGGGAGATACATAATGCTGTGTAATGATATATATTCTTATACATTGTTTAAAGGTTCATTTAATTTTTTAAAGGATTTCCTTTTTGAAAATAAGTGTCATTATTAATGTAGAGAAGTTAGTAGTGAGTACTTAATGATAACTCCCAAATTTATGTGGAGAAGAAATTGTTACAGAATTGACAAAAAAGTCTATATGAAACCTATGCACTTTCTTCCAAAAGAAAAACCGTATTTTACCTACAGTCACCCATCCATCTTCTAAACAATACACCTTTTCCCTGTTCATCATCATCAACCATGTCAGCCTGTTGGAACTAGCTGTGAATGAATACTGCTTCAAAACCCTCTCAACCCTTTCCCAAGCACTGTCTGTCACGGCTGACCTTCCTAATTCCAACACAGCCAATCCGTCTCCTCGCTGGGTAGTTTGTCTGCCTTGGGTGCAGTCTCACGCTATTAACATCTAAACCCAGCTTCCCACTTGGTGTTAGCTCTGTCCCTGCTGCCTGGGAGGGTTTTGCCCTCTTTTACTGGTTATCAAAGTCTTGTTTGGTAACCCTCCAGGTCAGTGTGTTTTAATGATTCTAATTATTCTCCTGTGGTCTATGTGCTTGTTTATTAATCCTGGAATAGCTGCAATTGTACAAACATCATTGCCTCTTCAAGTCTCCTGAGCCCAACCTCACCTGCAAGCAGTTGCTCGTGCTCTCTTATCCCCAACCCTGACTTTACCTACTGACTTCTTAGTCCCTTAAATAATAGCGTGCTATCTTCCTCCTCAGAAGCCTTCGCGGATCCTTGAGATTGGCACCCCGCACTTGCCCTGGGATTACATTCAGCAAATAACATTGTCATCACTCTCCCCCAGGAAACTTCAGCTCCATTCAGTCAGGAAAAGAGACTGTGTTATTCATCACACACGAACTGTCAAGCACAAAGCCTGGCATGTAATAGATGTTCAATAAATATTTCTTGAATAAATGAAGTAAGATTAAATCAGATTGTCTACCCAGTAAACCATTCCTTGCTAATGAGGGAAGCAGCTGTACTCATGAGGTCAAAAGTTTTAAAAACAGCTCTAAGTTACTCAGTAACTACTTGCAGATTAATCTTACAATGATTTACATAATTTTTTGATAACTTTAGTTTATATTTTTTTACCACTTCAGGGATAACGAAGTCCATATGATTATATCATAATATGTAAAATCAACATAAATTTCACTTGTTTTAACCTTTTCCCCCATGCCTCATATCTTTAAGTCTAACATATTTGCAATAGTAATTATTTACTTTACTTTTCTGGTAAAACCAAAAAAAGGCATACTTTTTATGTTGTATAGAAAGGATTTTCCCCCCCCATCAGCACAATGAAGGGATAAACAATGGATACTCAGTAGAAAACACAACACCCAAATGATAACACTGACTGAAGGCAAATCAGTTGCACTAGTTAACACACACCAACCCTGGCACTTATGAATTGGCAACCATCATGGACTGTTGCCTCCATGCTATTAGTGCCTTACCGATGTGCCTTTGTGAAATCGAAAATGACCACATGCAAACGTGAGTGCTGAATGGTGATGCTTATTAGCACAGCTTGCTTGGTAGTTGTTCTCACACCCATTTATAAGGTGTCATTAGCTTGTTTCTGCAGTAAGGTACAATACCTCCTTCAAATTACCACCAGGTTTACTGGACTAGGCACTTTGGGAAGCAGACAATATGATTCCCTGTGGGGCGGAGCACTGGGACTATATGGGGAGTGGGGGGTAGGCGGGGGCTGAAAAAAGCAGGTATTTACAGTTATTCTGGAATATGGACTACTGCAGTATAAAAGTTTTTAATTGCCAGGGGACGTTGTGATAGTGAGGTTTTGGGCTGTCATAGGAACACGTGGGTGGAGTTTAGCCTGTCCCAGCATGATTGGAAGGCAACCGAGAAAAGTGGCTTTCAGAGGCTGGCCTCCATCTCTCGTTCCTCCTGGAAGTGGGTCATACACTAGCTCTCTGCTTTTACCTTCCTGTTGATAAACCACGTGGAGTCCTGCTGGGACTTGGGAGAAGCTTCCACCACCACTGGATCCACAAGACTCTGTATCCACCAACCTGTGATCTTCCTGCATTCTCCATCATTGCATGTAGCTTCCTGAGTCTGAAGTGGGATTTTTGCATTAGTATCAGAATTATACGCTAATATTGGACTTTTAGGAACTTGATCTGGGCTGGGATGTTTAAAAATACACAATTACTCTTCGCTATAAAGCTCTTTCTTACACAAAAATGAGCATCGCTGAATTTGTTTCTCTAGTGAACCCTGTGTAATACTGGAGCTGAGTAATTTTTTTTTTCTGAAAAAGGAGTGGTAGACAAGTTTGGGAACCTATGGTCTAATGTGATCGGTAAGTAGAACTAGTTCTAGCAAAAGATCGTCTGTGAACCAGAGGATAAATAAGTGTCTAGTCTACTATAATTGCCCCACAAATATGTTGGGGAAATACATGTGTTTGCATGTGCTGAGTGCCGTGTATATAATTTTTTTATACAAGGATGCTTGTCCATTTATTTCAGAAATGAGTATCTTGCATTTACTCTTGTTTAAATGCCAGTTGTTTTGTTTTTTGTGTTTCACTCTGTGGGGTGACACTCTATTCTTGACATTGCTAGAATAGATTTGTTTTCAAACACACTTGCCGTTGTTGTCAGCTGCCCTAGAGATCATCCTGACTCATAACGATCCTATGTAGACCTAAACAAAACACCATCCAGCCCTGCACCAGCCTCACCACTGTTCGTAGGGGTGAGCCCATTATGGCAGTCACTGTGTCAACCATCTCATCAAAGGCCTTCCTCTCTGTTTGCTGTCCTGAGCACGCTGGCCTGCTCCAGGCACCCATCTCTCTTGAATACGTGTCCAAAGTACATGAGATGTCGTTTCACCATCTTTGCTTCTAAGGAGTAGTCTGACTGTACCTCTCTCAAGTTAAATTGTATTCCTTTGGCATTCCATGTTGCTTTCGATATTCTTTGCCAGTACCAAAATTCAAATGAATGGATTGTTCTTTGGTCTTCCTTATTCAACATCCAACCGTCACACGCATGCGAGGTAATTGGAAGTGCCATGGCTTGGGTCAGGTGCACCCCAGTCTTCAAAGTAATCTCCTTACTTCTTACAGCTTTAAAGAAGACTCACACAGTAAATGTAGCCAAGGCAATACACTCTTTGATTTTCTGATTGCTGCTTCTCCGAGCATTGATTGTGGACCCAAGCAAGGCGCAATCCTCGACAAATCCTATCTTTTCTCCAGTTGTTAGGTTGCTACCTACTGGTCCAGTTGTGAGCATGTGGCTCTTCTTTCCGCTGAGTTGTAATCCTAATGGAAGGTTTCAATCCTTGCTCTTCATCAGCACGGGCTTCAAGTCCTCCTCGCTTTCAGTGAGCAAGGTTGTGCCATCTGCAGACTTCAGGTTGTTACTAACCTTTCCTCCAATTCTGGTACCCATTCTTCTTCATAGGACCTGGCTCTCTGATGATTTGCACAGCATGCAGATTGAGTAAGTGTGGTGAGAAGATGCAGCCCAGAAGCCCATCTTACTGATTTCAAAGAACGCAGCATTCCACTGCTGTGTCCCCACAATTGCCCCTTGTTCCACATACAAGTTCTGAAGAGGACTAATGAAATATTTTGGAATTGATCTTCTTTTCAAAACTATCCATAGTTTATTATGATTCAGACAGTCAAAGACTTTTACATAGTTAAGAAAACACAAGTAAGCACCTGTCTGGCATTCTATGCTTTTAGTCAAACATCTTTGAGGGGACTTAAAAAAGTTTTTTCTCTTTTGATTAGCTTGAGATTAGAAAATCTTCACAAGTTCTATGTTCTAACCTTATAAAATGTTAAAAATTGTGTAAGCTTATCAAACAACATGTTTCCTAAAGAAGTGTTGGGGGGGTTCCTTGGAAATGCCCACCAGAGAATGCTAGCCACGGCAACCACTGTTTCAAAATACTCACTCCGGACTTACGGACCAGTGATCCTGCACACCTGTGCCCAAGAGCTCTTCAGTAGGGCTTTTCACTAGGAATTTCAGGCAAATCAATTAATGTTTATGTATTAAGAACAGCTCCTGAAAAGCAGCTGCTTGGGCCTGTGGTTCGTAGTAGAGTAGGGTGTGCTGAACATGACAACCTGGTGCTTTGCCGGTTAGGTTTGAGCAGAGTCTAGCAGGGAATTATCTCCAACGTCTTTTTCCCTTCCCACTTTTCCTGAAACCAATGTACTGATCTGAAACAAAAAAATAGGCTTCTGAATATGGCATAAGCTAGCAACAGCTCTAACTGTGGGTAGTGGTGCTTATATATTTTTGTAGAGATTAAATGTTTAAAAACTGTGAGCCACTTACCTAGTTTCCCTAACCTGGCCACCTTCTCAAAGACCACCTTCTCAAAGATGGCTCCCTTTCTTTGTATCATACTAAACAAGCCTCTGCGGTTGCCTTTCAAACCCATCCTCAAACATAGCAGGTTTTGACCTCTTTCTGGGATTTTCCTATACATGATTCAATAAAACATGCTTGACAGACCTATTTTCTCTGAAAGGTCTCCATAGAACTATTTTAAAACTGTTGCAACTTTTTAAAATCTGAATTGGAACACCTAAGAATGTACCAGGTTAGTATCCCAAGTCCTAAATCAGACAGCCCTATGATTTAAACTGCTGGTTTATCATGCCCTAATTATGTGATGTTCAGCCAATTATATAACCTCTCTGTGCCTCAGTTTCCACATAAGTAAGATGGTAGCAATAGCAGTGCTTTCACCTTACTATCACTGAGATGATAGTATTAAAGAAAGCTTTTAGCACAATGCCCGGCAAAGCATAAAACTACAATCAATGCAAGCTTTATGACCACTGTTATTCATAAAATTTTAATACATCATATTTAAAAAATGATGTATTTATTCTCTCTCCAGTTGACTGAGTCCACTGAAATGATAGAATTTGACACAGAAAAAAAAGCCAACCCATACTGCTTAATATGAATTCAGTAAGTTCTAGATGGTAGCTTTTCTCTTGCACACTTTGAGCCCTCTCAGGAGCCCTGGTGGCACAATGGTTAAGCATTTGGCTGTTAACCTAAAGACTGGCTGTTCAAACCTACCCAGTGACTCCAGAAGATAAAGAAACGATGTCCTGTTCCTGTGAAGATTGTAGTCTAGAAAACTCTATGGGGCAACTCTATTCTACCTCATGCAGTCACAAGGAATTGAGACCAATTGAGGACACCTCATGGTTAATACACTCAACTAAAATGCTGAGGTTTTTATGCCCACCCACAGGTGGCTTGCAAGGTAACTTTAATTCTGAAAATTCAGCCATTGCATCTGCTCCATCCACACGAGGTTGACATGAGTCAAAGTCAATTCAGTGACAACTACCCAATGTTTTGCAAGCACCATGAAGTCTCCATGGTCTATGACTTATGTTTCTAAGGTTCAGAGGTTTTTCTGTCCATTAACCAGATGTGTGGTAGCTTTGCCCTCAGCCAGTGGGTTTGAAAGTAGATTACTACTCCCAGGCCAGCCAACTGAGGGCAGTCTTGCTCTCAGGTTTGCACGTAGCATCAGGGAACTTGACTAGGCATACCCTTAATGATTTGCTGAAAAGAGTCATATGTCATCTAAACGCCGGGCACTACTCAATAGGACTCAAGAGTTTCATGGTCCGATAGCACAGTGATCTAACTCCAAGACCTTTCCTAGAATCTTTTAAAATCTGTAATTGTACACTTGTCTCAATCGTGGTCTGTTCCTCGATTCTGTAGTCTTGCTAGCAACAGTGGTAAATTACCTGCTGTCAATCATGATGTTGTCATGTCTTCCACCTTCTGTCAATTTCCCCATGAGTATGAATTCACTGGACCCTATTTTGAACTCTTACAGATGGCTTCTCATCTGGGCAATTGACTTTTTCTTGTGTTTGTCCTCCTACAGACTTAATAAGGGGTTATTTTAGATTACAGGAGTCCTGGGGGCATAGCGGTTTATGAAATGTGCTGCTAAAACAAGGTCAGCGGTTCGAACCCACCATCCAATCCTCCAGAGGAAGATGAGGCTTTCCACTCCCATCAAGATTTATCATCTCAGAAACTCACAGGGGCAACTCTACTCCATCCTACAGGGTGGCTGTGAGTCAAAGTGGACTCGATGGAAATACTGCGGTAGACTATGCTTGAATTGGGGGTTCTTTGACCCCTGGAACATTGTCAAGTGCAGAGCAAGTTAATCAATGTACTGGAAATGGCATTGCTTGAAATACAAAAACAAAATTAATTATGAAATTGCCTCTTAGTTTCTTAGAATATTATAAAGTGACCACAAAATAATTTCTTTCTTTTTTAAAAAAAGAAGTCCTCATTGACAGCATTGTGGATGAGATACGGTGTCAATCAGTCTGAAAAAGCTGTAGTAATGCTTACAGGTTGACAGCAATTGGTAACTTTTAGAGTAAAAATTAGTAATTATAAATATTCTTAGAATGCTTCAATAATAGGATCAGGACAAGCAAGTGTAGGGAAAGAATTATGCTGTGAATGGATTTATTTCTGTAGTATAAATGTACACACACACACACACACACACACACACACGCACACATATATAGGGTACTCCCCCCAAACCGGAATTTTTCCTTAAAGCTATGTATTTAAATTTGGTTACAAAACAACCTTATCATGTTCAAAGGGCTCTCCATTACACTTAATATGTTTGTCAAATCTGCGATTTCATTTTTGGAAACATTTTTCAGACTCATCTGTTTGGATGGCTGACAGTACTTCCCTACTTCCCTCATTTTTTTTCTAATCCTCTTCTACATCCTCAAATCATTGTCCTTTCATGTCCCTCTGCATTCCTGGAAACAAAAAAGAAGCAAGATCAGGTGAGTAAGGTGTGTGGGGCAAGATAAGCATTCTGTTTTGCCAAAAACTGGCACACTGAGATGGCTGAGTGAGCAGGTGCATTGTCGTGGTGTCAAATCCTGTCAGTCCCTCATCTGCCACAAATCAGGCCCTTTTTGTTACACACTGGTATGCTATCTTTTAAGAACCTACCTCTAAATAGAAAGCTTGATTAACAATCTAACCTGGTAGAATAAATTCCAAATGCACTATCCCCCTCAAATAAATAAAGTTCATAGATTTCACTTGACAATTTTTGGGGGGAGTGAGTGCAAGGTGATGATGGCGTACTCCACTTGTTTGGCTGATGTTTGCTTTGGGGGTCTTAAGAAGAGCAATATAGCTCATCACTGGTAATGATCTCGGGGAAAAAGGCTGGGTTGCTTCAGAGCTCTTCTTTTAAAGCACAGCTTGTTTCCACTCAATGCTCTTTCTCCTGCTCAATCCAAACCTGAGGCATACATTTCACAGCGACCTTCTCATTCCCAAATCTTCCATTACATTTCTCTGAACCGAGCTTGACGATAGTCCAGATCACGTCCCCATCTCTTCAAGGGTCTGTTGTTGGTCTTCGAGCACACGTGCAGGGATTTTACCAACATTTTTGTCTGTTTGGGAAGTTGACGGACATCCAGAACAAGACTTGTCATCTACCAACATCTCACCTTTTTTGAAACAAGAAAACCACTCTTATACTTGAGTTTTTCCCATTGTGCTGTCCTAATAAACTGTGTTCTCGTCACAACAGTTTCTGTGTCATTTTTCTCAAGCAAGAAACAAAATTTCACAGCCACAAGCTATTCTCTTAAATTGGCCATCACACACAAAAAATCAGATTCAAGCAAAACTGCTTTTACAAAAAAATTCACTGTGACCAGAGAGAACCTTCCCAGGTGACACCACTGGGTGCACTAACTCGAAACGAGTTGCTTGATGCTCACCTAGCAAGGAAAATGCTTACTATGAAAGCTCCACCCAGTAGAGCTTTTTTCCCTTTTTATGGGGGTTGTTCTTTTGGTAGTCCATGGTACTTTTAGTATTCTTCTCCAGCAGTAGAATACATCGATTATTCTTTGATCTTCCTTATTCAATATCCAATTTCTATACGTATATGAGGCAATTAAAAACATTGTGGCTTGGGCCATGTGCACATTAGTCCTCAAATTAACATCCTTGTTTTTCAACACTTTCAGGAGGCTTTGTGCAGCAGATTTACCCAATGCCTCATGTCTCTCATCTCCTGACTATTGTTTCCATGAACACTGACCGTGGTGGATCCAAGCTAGACAAAATCCTTGACAACTTCAACCTGTTCTCCATCGATCATGATGTTACCTGTTGGTCCGATTGTGAAGATTCTGGTCTTCTTTACATTAAGTTGTAATAAATAGTGAAGGCTTCGATCTTTGAGGTGCTGTAGTTTTTAAATAACTTTTTTAGGTTAGCCTTTTATGTGCTATATCATTTCCAGAGTTTCTTTCCCAATCTGTGGGTTCTCCCTTTATGTCCGATGAAGTCTTTTGAAGCAAATGAGTGTCATCATTTTAGGTGGTCCTCCATTTTGTCTTCTGTCACTACAAAAGCCAAACTCACTGCCATGGAGTCAATGTGGACTCACAGTGAACCGCTGTGGGTTTTGAGGTTGTAACGGTTTACAGGAGTAGAAAGCCCACTTCTTCTTCTGTGGAGCTGCTTGTGGTTTCAAACTGCTGACCATGCCAATCGCAGCCTAACGCATACACACTACACCATGGGGCTCCTGGAGTGAGGTGTTTTACATTATGTTTGGTAATGACTTGTATTAGGGCCCTTATTTAAGTTGGTGTTTCTTTAACTACATCTTGAGTTTGTTTTTGTATGGTGTGAGGTATGTGTCCTGTATAAGATATAAAGCATGGGCCCTATAGCTTTCTATAGGAACCCTGGTGGTGTAGTGCATTATGGGTTGGGCTGCTAACTATGAGATCAGCATTTGGAAACCTCCACACTCTCGAAGGGAAGAAGATGAGACTTTCTACTTCTATGAAAGTGTATAGCTTTGGGAACTCAGAGGGCAGTTGATGCATCACCTTTAACCACTGCAACTTCAAACCTGGCAACTTTTTAGTTTAAGTAATTCTCCTACAGAAATTTGAGAAGAAATTATATTTTATGTGTATCTAAATATGAGGTTTTGAAATGTTACACAATAAAAGTGTTGCTTGGATTTTTTACCTTTATTTTCAATTTTGGATGATTTAGAGAAACCTAGTCATAAAAATGTCAATAGCATTGACTTCACACTTTTATCAAAATAGCTTTGTTATTAGCCTCACAAAACAGCAATATTAAATTGATTCTTACAGAAAGTGAATCAAATTACATACAAAGCCTAGAGTCTATTTGTTCAAGGGAGAAAAAAATCCTTATTTGCCTCTTATAAATAGGTTTGGTTGCTCTTCATGCACCAACATAATGAAGAAATGCAAACCACACTGGAAAAAGCGGGAAACGTTTGTAAATAGAAAATTTTCTTTTAAAACAACAATAAAACAGCTCACTGCCATCAAGTGGATTTTAAGTGGTAGTAATGCAATAGCACCGAGTAGAACTGCCTCTGTGGGTTTCCAAGACTGAAAAGCTCGAAGGGAGTTAGAAAGCTTCATCTTTCTCCCTCAGAGTGGCTGGTGGTTTTGTTTAGCTGCCCACTCTCTAGGCTACCAGGCATCCTTGTAAATGCAGAAGTGGAAAACAAGTGGAATCAGACTGTAGCTGCCCACCTTTTTCATAATGATGATATGTTAGCAAGCTAGAAAATGAACGCTTACCAAAAATCCAGGTGCTGCTGGCACCATTTCACTATTTACCAACATCGTCATAAAGAAGCAGCATTTAAAGGACTTGCAATCACTGGGTAATTCAGCTCTTGACATTGATGGATGGAACTTGGCTTTTCCTCTCTGCCAAAGCTGCTGACTGGATAAATGTTTTATTCATGAGGTCCAGGGCAGGAAAAGATGCCAAAGGTTTAAGAATATTTTAAGAAACTCTTTGGGATGGCAGGATAGTTATCAGGAGGTGTTAAGTAAGGAAGTGGAGGTACTACATCAACCCAGTTGGACAATGCAAGAATCAGAGCTGGGAGTGCATCTGAAGGGGGGGGGGGACATTGAGGGTTACTGTGGTCTGGGGAAGACACTCCATTTTCTTTTTAATCTTGTATTCTGCATTCCACTCACACCCAGAATCACAACTCAGAGAAGGAAGCATTACATTATGGTTTGAGGGCCTCCCTGTCTAACTTTGGATCTAAGCTAACCATTATTTTAAAGGTAGCCATAGTTCTTGAAGCTTTACCTACCCACAGTTGGACCCAGCATCTTCATTGGTAACCACCTCTGCTGACAGAGTCATTTAAATGACAGCATGGGGCTTTAGCAAAAAGTCTCAAGAGGAGCATTAACTACACACTTTAATTATCTCGTAACAGAATGGTATTTCAAATAATTTAGCACAACAGGTTATTTTGTTCTGTGAGGAGAATGGGCAGTTTAAGTGTGGGACACATTGCCTGTGTGACTCTCATCTTTCTGTAGAAGAAAAGCCTATTAGTTCTAATAGAGAATATTTGTATAAATTCAGGCAGCCACGATGATAGAGATTCTGGGGTTACGTAATGAATTATAATGAATATGCCCTTTGTCCTTTTCCCTCTCTAATACGGTCAGAAGATTTGAATTTTTCATAAGGCCTCTCAACAAGATTTTTAAAGAATTTGGAGTCATATGAAAGAACAAAAAAATTTTTTTTTAAAGAACAAAGAATAAAGTATGGCCTGTACATAGCTGTCAATCTAAACATTTTCTTATTTCCTAGATAACATGCCACTAAGTCTAAATGAGCCTTTCTAAATCTGATAACTTTCCTCAGAGTATGGCAATTTGAAATGAAGATGACTAAAAAATTATATTAATCAGGGGATGGGAAATAGGCAAATTGTGAATGACCATTCTCCTTTATATTTGGGGAGGATTCGTGGTACAGGCCCTGAGAACTTCTCACGCGGCCCTGGTTAGAAAAAATCAAAGAAGAGAGACTGACAAGGACAGCCACTCAGAGACAGGCTGTCAAGATGCATCAAAATATGCGGCGATATCCTCCCCTTTCATGTGTCAAAGCCATTGATTATTTTCCGTAAGGAACGCCAGTTGCTGGACTTGTAGAACTTGGCATAGCAACTAGGTGACGCCTGTCACTCTCCTCTAAAGAAGTGGGGAAAATTTACTCACATCGGAAGCATATTTCTGGAAGCCTATTTAAATGTGGTTTCATCTAGGCTAAAAATATAAGTTATAAAATGTAGTCTCTATCAGCCCTGTACTGAGTTGAATAGTGCACTTCCCTCTCTTTCCCCTCCAATTCATGTTCATTCAGAACCTATGAAATGGCCTATTTAGGAAATAAGGTATGTGCAAACGTAGCCAACTCAAGAAGAGGTCAGGGTGGATCTAGGTAGGCCCTAATCCAACACGATTGTTATCTTTTTAAGAAGAAGGACATTTGGATACGGAAGACAGAGGAAAAGGCCCTGTGAAGAGGAAAACAGGTTGCCAGGTTGTATCTACAAGACGAGGACCATCAGGGATTGCACCAAGCACCGGAAGCCAAGAGTAATTGAATAGGACAGACTCCTTCTGGTAGCCTGCAGGGGGAACACAGCCCTGCTATCCTCCCAATTAAGAACTTTAAACTTCTAGAACTATGATGGAAAAAAATTGTATTGTTTTTCAGCTCACTCGAGTCTATGGCAATTTGTCATGGCAACTCTAAACCCAAACTGATGGCTCTTGCGTCAATACCAGCTCTAAAGAACAGAGCAGAGCTGTGTTTGGGTCTCTGATCTTGGGGTTCACAGCCCCGCACCTAATCGACAGCACTGCTAAGGCACCTTTCCATGACCACGTGCCTTAAGAATGTAAGCTTGAATAGCAGACAGAGGAAAATACCAACCTAAATATAAATGGCATATTTACCAAATAAACAAACCAAAAACCTCTTTGTCCCTGAGCGGGTTTCAATGAAAGGCAGTTTCATGGGTTAGTCAGAACGAGTCCGTCGGGCTTTCTTGCCTGTAATCTTTGTAGATGCAGATTGCTAGATATCTTTTCCAGGGTGAATTTGAACTGCCAAACGGACAACATTAATTGTCCAGCACAAACCGTTTGCTTCACTCAAGAATGCTGTTGAACATTTAGGGATATGTGAATCATAGAATGTAGTACAGTCTATCAATTAAGTGCTTGCAAAGATGCCACATTACCTCTTTGTTTTGAGGCTGGATGCTAAGGATGCCTCCGAGAAGCCAAAAGGGACCACAAAAGAAGAAAGACCCTGGAAGGCTCAGTGAGGATGCTCTGCCTCAGTAGGATTTTTATCTCCAGATAACACTTCTGATCACCGAAGACCTTTCCCGGCATTCATCTGTGGCTCTTTCGGTTCACGCTGCCTCCACCATGGAGACATTTCTATGAACCTGTTTTGATGTCTCATTAACTCAGTCACCACACGATTTCCTCAGGAAGTAGCCGTTGGAGCCCCAGGCTCCGGAGCATCCCCACGGAAACGCTGCAGTGAGAACACACTGCAAGAGATCTCATTGCGTAGGCGCCATTTTCCAAGTGTCGCAATTACAACGTTGTTCCGCAGAAGATCGACGCTGTGGGCATTTTACTTTGTTTTACTGTGAGTTTAACTCCATATTGCTTCTGCTTCTCTAAGGGCTGGATCAGGTTGCTGGAGATCATGGAAGCCTTTAAAAGTCTACCCTTTCCCGTGTCTGTGGGAGCTATGGCCTGTTGTCTGTGCCTTAAGGGATGGCCAGTAGTCATTGAGTCAACATAGGTCCCAAAGTAAAGCTGTGCCCCTGAGGGTTTTTGATTGACAGGCCTCTGGTGACACAGTGAGCTAAGCATTTTGCTGCTAACCACCAGCCTGGCTCCACAGGAGACAAGAGAGTGTCTGCTCCCATAAGATTTACATCCTTGGAAACCCCAAGGGACAGTTCTGTCCCTTCGCAGTGGGTGATGGTGGTGTTATTGAGAACTACAGACTGCACAGCATGTGCGCGAAGGATTTCCAACCTTTGCTTTTTCAGAAATGGACCATCAGGCCTTTCCTCAAGGTGCTGCCTACCTTTTCGTTAGTAGCTGTCACTACCCAGAAACTCCGCTGTTCTGGGAACCTGTGTGACATCTCCGATGGCAACCATCTCAGAGGTCAACACATGAGCAAGTAGGTATGAAGTCTCTCCCAAGTTCAAAGGGCCCAGTCCCCTGAACCTGGGAGATGAACTCAGCCAAGCCGGCTCTTCCAAGCTCTGCACAGAGAAAAGGGAATGTCTCAGGAACAGGAAGGACCTGCCTAGTGAGGCTTCAGGAAGCTTTGAATTGAGAAGAAAATTTGCAGGCAAAGATGATAACAAACAATAGAGCAGACAGAGAAGCTTCCACATCTCATTGTTAACCAGAATCAGATACAGCATGGCAGCTCTCTGAAATGCAAGTACCTCTAATGAGAGCTAAATACACTCTGTTCAGCTTCATGCTGAGGTCAGGGGGGAACAAGCCCACTGTCACCGTTGAGAAGATGTTAGAAGATGAATTGGAACACAGCCCGGAGGAAAAGAGAGCAAAGCACCCTGGTGACTGGGGTGAGGGATTGTCAGTCTCTCTGTCACCATCATTCCTCACTATCACTCCTTCAAGTTCTCTGTTGGAACCACAGTGGCCTTCCCAGAACTTGAAAGACTATTTTTTCTGGCTTTTTCATGCCAAAGGCTTCTCCTGTGTCAGATTTCAGCTCAAATGTCAGCTTCTCTGACTGGCCTTTCCTCACCGCCTTCTCAAAGCAGTTGATCTCTATTACTCCCACTCCCAGCAACTCTGTCCACACTCTTCAGAAATGTTACCACGTCCATGACTGGTTTGATTTATAATTTGCTTCCACAATGGGCCAAGGACCCAGGAAAGCAAGGATTGTGTCTTGATTTTATTAGAACAATGCCTAGTGCACAGTATATGCTCAAGAAATGCTAGCTGACTCAATCTAAGAACAGTGAATCCTTCTGGTGGGGCCCTACTCCATACTCACCCTCATGAAGAGATCACTGAAAATGGGAGCTATAGCAAAGTGAGGTGAAGAAACCAGAGGGTGCCCGGCTATAAGAAAGAATAGCATCTGGGGGTCTTAAAGGCTTGTCTTCACCTCAGAAGCCATCTAAGTGAGGTATCACCTAAGTCCCTATGGAAGAAGCATATCAGCCTGTATGGTCCAAAGATTGTAAATAATAAAATCCAAATCCAAAGGAGGGAATGATATTCAAGCCTAAATTATGAACAACTGGTTTGTAGAAGCCTATGGACAACAGTGGAAGCCCAAATCCATTTGCAGGGCACTCCCCCTACCCTACCCCCACCCCACACACAAAGATCAATCCTGTTGAATCCTCTCTGACCATAGTCCAGTGGTGAGAGTAGCCTTATTATCATAACTGAGAGCATTATGAAGTAAATTATGGCAGATGTCTCTAGGATATAAATGGAATATCTGATCATTTCATTTCCCTTTTGTCTCATTTTAAAGTTGTTTCACTTTTTAATATTTTCTGCTTTCTTTGCAATTGAGGTCCCCCCCCTTTGGTTTTGTCATTGTTGCTTTTGTTTCTTATTTGTGTTTTGTATGAATATGAAATCCAGGACGGGTAAATCTCTATGGACAGTAACTGGATTGATAATTGTAAGGGAGATGGGGGGAATGGGGAGCTAACCATATGGAGTTCACGAAAGAAGAAAATGCTCTGAAATCGACTGTGATGACAAATTGTATAACTGTTCTTACTATGATTGAACTAGTAAATTGTATAGTATGCAAATTATATGCCAATAAAGCCATTAAAAAAAAGAAACGCTAGCTGAATGAATAGTTCCTAAAGCAATACATTGGCCAAAAGAAATTTTTAGGATAATGAAAATGTTCTACATTATGCACTATCTAATATGATAGTCAGTAGCCACACGTAATTATGGAGCATTTGAGATGTGGCTATTTTAACTTAGGAGCTAAATTTTAAAATTTCAGTAACTTAAGTTTATATAGCCACATGTGGCTAGTGGCTACCATACTGGGCCATGCAGTTTTAGGACAATCCCCAAGGAGGCAGTCTCAGTGTTGGCGGGGGTGGTGGTGGGTGGGGGTGGTGGGGAGGGGTGGTGTTAGTCAACTGCCATAGTTACCTGGACTGCAATGACATCCATAGGAGCTAAGTCCACATGCATTGCTATGCATGTGTTTCTTCCAAACAAAACTTACTTGCATTTTTCCGCACTGAGGGATGGTTGCAGAGACGTTCTCTCAGGAATGAAAAGGAGGTTCAATACGTATGTGGGACTCGGTAATGGAAAGATAGGATGTTCTGAGAATTTTTTTTGAAGTCCATTGGTCCACTAGTCTTAGTTTTATTAGAGAGCCTTTTAAAAAAAAGTCCAATCAAAATACTAGCTCAGAGAGTGCTTTTTTAGGATTCCCAAACGATCATCCTAATAGATTTTCTCACAGGACTCATTTGGAGAAGTTGATTTTGTCGGGGTTTTGTTTTGTTTTGTTTTGAAGTGAAAATGGCTTTTGTGAGGAAAAGGCCAGGGAATTTACACCCAGGCTATTTCCCCGTCATGACAAAGCTCTTGCCGGAGAGAAGACCGGGAGATCTGCTCCCACAAATAGGGCAGTTTTGGAAATCCTTTGGGAAGGACAATTTACTGTGCCCCATATGGTTGCTGTGCTGGGGAGCTGACCCAATGGTGCATGCAGACAACATTTCTCGACATCATTTTGTTGGTCATTTCTGCAGACACACAAAACTCAAAAACCTTGAGGGTAAGCTCATTCCCACGCGTCACTTTATGAAAATGTCAACATGCACCAAAGTCGCCGGATTGATTTTGTGAGGGCAGAGGTTATGTCTGCTCGTGCTACAGTATGTTCATCTCCAGGAGCCTAGCAAGCAGAAGGATCTCAGTGACTATTTTTCAAATGTATAGAGGGATTCCGTAGAGGCGCTTCTGTTCAGGTGCTCAATTCTCTCTCTCCCTGTCATTCATTGCACTTGTAGTATTGCCTGAACTGAACCACAGGGAATGGACGGGTGGTGGTGGTGGTTCAGTGCCCCTGGGTTGGTTCTGACCCAGTCACCCCATGTGCAACAGAACGACACACTGCCTGGTCCCGCACCTTCTTCACAACTGCTCTTACCTTTGAACACGTTGTTGCAGTCACTTTGTTAGTGCATCTCATCAAGGGTGCTCCCCCTTTTCCTGGCCCCTCCACTTCACCAAGCCTGGTGTCCTCTACCAGGGACTGGTCTCTCCTCAAAACATGTCCAAAGTATGGGAGACGAAGTCCTGACATCGTTGTTTCTAGAGAGCATTCTGGTCATACTTCTTCCAAGACAGATTTGTGTGTTCTTTTGTCAGTCAATTTTCAATATTCCTCATCCACACCATAATTCAGAGGCATCAATTCTTCTTCAGTCTTCCATATTCAGTGCCAACTTTCACATGAATATGATATAATGGAGAATATCTTGGCTTGGACTGGATATACTTTAGTCCTCAAAGTAACGTGCTTGCTTTACAAGACTCTAAAGAGGTCTTGTACACAGATTTACCTAAACATTGATCTCTTAACTACTGTTTCCATAAGCATGGACCCAAGTACAACAAAATTCTTGTCTACTTCAATTTCTTTTATGTTTATGATGATGCCCAGTTGTAAGGATTTTGATTTTCCTTATATTGGGTTGTAACCATACTGCAGGCTGCAATCCCTGATTTTCATCAGCAAGTGCTTCAAGTCCTCCTCACTTCAGCAAGCAAGGGTCTGCATACTACAAGTTGTTAATACGCCTTCGTAAAATCCTGATAGTACATTCTTGTTCATGTAACCCAGTTTCTCTTATTTGCTCAGCATACAGATTGAACAAGTATGTGAGAGGACACAACCATGATATAGACCTTCCCTGATATTCAACCAAGTAGTGTTCCCTTGTTTTGTTTGCACAACTGCCTCTTGGTCTGTGTACAGGTTCTGCATGAACACAATGAAGTGTTCTAGAATTCCCATTCTTCTCAAGGTTATCCATCGTTTATTATGATCCACCCAGTCAAATGCCGCTGCATAGTCAATGAAACAGATCTTTCTGGTGTTCTCTGCTTTCAGCCAAGATCCATCTGACACCAGCACTTTTATCCCTTGTTCCACATCCTCTTCTGAATCTAGTCTGAATCTCTGGCAGCTCCTTGTATTGCTGCAACCATTGTAGAATGATCTTCAGCAAAAATCTGCTTGTCTGTGATATCGCTATTGTTTTTTAATTTGTGCATTCTGTTGGCAGGTTGGAGGAAACAATATTTTTCCATATACTCAAATTGACCAGTAAGAGAGATCCAAGTCATGTTTCAGTGTCCATCCAACCAATTTAGTGAGCCACGCACTAGAGGGAGGATACAGGAATTCACATCACTGGCCAGGGTTACTTGACATTGGGCTGCCAACAAAAACAGCCACCTGACTGGTTGCTAAGTCTTGTCTCATGATTGGGCTCCCAAAACATTGCCCCAGGAAAGCCAAAGAAGAAAATCCAGAATGATATAACTAGCAGATAAGGAAGCAAAAGCTCTTCTAAGTACAATGTAATGAAGTCACACGTAAGTTTGCTGTTTTCTCTGTCTCTCACTTCAAAGCAGTGAACCACCCGGATTTTCTCTTTCCTTCAGGCTCCCATCTTGCCAATGGAGACATCCTGATCCAGTTGTCTCTCCTAATGTGAAATTAGCAGCTCCAATAATTTCCCATGAACTAACCATCACCCCTTTCTTTCTTTGCTCTTCTCTCCTCCCTCCATCCATCCTTCTTCTCTCCGATAGAGTAAACCACAGTCAGAGTTCCCTTTGTAAAATAAGTCTAGTTAGAAAGACAGTGCCCTTGCCTCAATATCGACAGCAGCTGCCGCTGGCGGCCGCGGGCCAGAAACCCTTTGTCTGAACCAAAGGAGCACAGAAATCCGACTCCCCCGCCCCCGCTGATGCCTGTCACCTGCCTCTTGACTGGAATTCCAACCCCCAAAGCCATTTACAGCATGAGGTTTGTTTCTATAAGTCATAGCAAAAGGCAAAAATGAGCATGGTTCTCTGGCTACAGGGCAGATTTCCCAGCACCCAATTTGTTAGGGATGACATTTCTGTTAATACTTCTGTATTAAAACAGCCTGTTCATATTTTAATTTTGCCACCGCATCACATTACCGCGCTTAGTACGAGAGTCATCAAGAGCCATTACAGATGGCGTTAAGAGGCCTTATCCCGCTAAGTTGTCTGTTGACTTTTGCTCAGGGTTTCAAAAGAGTTTCATTAAGTTGAGGTCCCCGAGGGGCGACAATGTAACATATGGACTGCCTCACAGAGTAGGACCCCGAAACAGAGAACGTAATAATAATTTTGTTTTTCAGTTTGCCATTTATCATTAGACCCATTAAGTCCTACGTGCACCATCATTTTTCTTTAAATGGGTTTGATATGAAATGTCTTGTACTATTGGGTTACATAAAACATACACATAATACATTGTAATATCTGTATTATTATGACTCATCCAACTGGGAAGCTTGCTTAGGCAAAGAGACTTCAGCATTCTTCAGCTCAATGACAGCGTTCCTCAAAGCACGAAGCAAGGCTTACTTTAATCTCTTCAGTAGCCATCGGTGGATGTCAGAACCTCTGGGACACAGCTCTAGAGAAGTCCTCATTTCACATGGGCTAGGGTCATGGGGACGATCATGCACAGAAAGACTTTGTCTGCCTTTATCGGGAATCACAAATAGTGGGGAGGGGGAAACGAGGCATGCGCACCTTCAGCTGTATGTGAAAGCACTCGTTTCAAAGTAAGTAGCAGAAAGTAGCACCAGAAACACACATCTTCAGACTTTGATTTCTGAGAACAGAGTGGGCGCATCCTGGGGAAACACAGTGTGCAACAGGTGCCCTTTCACTAGGGCAACTAGTTGAAATCCGAGAGATCACCCGTAGACTTGGGTGGGATTTTTACAGCAGATAAATTTACCAAGCCTTCAGAAACTTCTATTTCTTTTCTTTCTTTTTTCTTTTTTTTATTATAAAGGAGACATAGCAGAAGGTGGTTCTCTCTCTTTCCAATTCTCTGACCCAGCAAAAATTACTGTCAACTATCTGCCTGGTGGAGGGATATTGATTCTCTCATTGCCATGGAAACACATTAGTTGTCAGGTCTGTGTGACTCTCATGCTCAGTGCTTAATCTGTTCCTCCTGGCTTTTGGATTTTGACACTTTCTAAGCCTTAATTAGTTTATTTGATGGGACCCGCACATTTTATTTTTATACTAAGTAGCTATTGAAAATACAGTCATCCAGAGAACAGATCAGAGAGGTAAAAATCGGTGTGCTGTCAGGCTGCCCGGAGATGACAAAGAGCGAGTGTGAAGTGGGAGGCACAGGCTCCACTTGCTGCTCCTTAGATATTGGGGGAAATCAAAACCGTTTTTGCCATCTGTCACATAGAACAGTGTGAAAATTATGGAGCTGTTTGTTTCGACGGTTGCAGAACATTCTGTCACGGTGATTAGATCACACTAATATTACCTCGTCACTAGAGGTTTGGATCAATGCTCTTTAATATATTTCTTCACGGAGAACCTCTGTCTTAACTTATTTTTCAGTATGAATGTCGGCTGAGCAATCGCTTAGAGATCAAGATTGCACACCGGTAAAGCATTTAGGTTGGGAGTCAGAGTGCAGGCAGTGACTTTGTTACCCTCAGAGTTAACAACACCAAAAACAAAACAAAAACTTCATAAAGGATTGTGGCCCAGGACAAAACAAGAAAGCACTGCCCGGGAGCACTCGTTCTCCAAAGATGGTCCATAGAGCCCTCAGGTGGGAAGAGGCAGGGCTCCAAAGAGCCTTCTGGGAAGCCCACAGTTTATCTTGTTCTCTGTTCTGACATTTGCTCTCAGGATGATGAGCTGCACATCCAGCAGGGATGCACACTCTCATGCAGGAGCAGGAGAGAAAAGGACGAGGTGATAATCACATTTAAGACTTTCCCTGATCAAGAGGTGAAAAAAAATCAACTTTATTAAATCTGGATCCCTGAATAAAATACCTCTTTTTAATATTCTCTGTGATAAATGGGAAATTTGCATAAAATGCTTCTGCATATTGATTGTCATAAACAAAAACACCGTGTAATTGAGTGGCGAGCTGCAGTAGCTATTTTTCCATGATACACACGTTTTTACTTAAAAGCACACTGGACAAGCTTAGTGATGTGGGAGAATCTGGCAGAAATCTTTCTAAATTAAAGAAAGTGACACTGTCATTTCGGGGAGAACAATGTAAGTATGTGTTGTTAAATGATAAAATGTAAACTTCCAACTGAAAGGCTGACTTTCAGAAAATTTGAATCTAAGCCTGAAAGCTTCCCAACACATACAGGATTTTCTGATAACATGGACGGTGATGTTAATGAATGTGATTATTTTTGGTATGGTGCATAAAATGTATCAACATTTTGGAAGATCTGCATCAACATTTCCTAGTTCACCACTGCATGATGTCCCAGAATCACGAGTGGGTAAAATATTCATTTAAAATAATAGAAAGCAAAGCCAATGGATATGAATGTTAACAGAATAGGAAATGTCAGTTGGTAGGATTTCAGATTTCATACAGCAACTAGGATCGAAAAGACTGCCATTTGTCAATTTTTGGTGTAGTATCAAAAAATATATACCCACAATCATCTTCAAAAATGCATTAAAATATGAGAGGGCTTCAAAGGCTTTGAGGGAAAAGTCTATTATCTTTATATTCCATTGTTTCAAGAACTCTTTTTTTAATGCCAATTGATGTTAGCCCTGATCCCTCAGTCCCCTCAAGCAGTTTAATTCTGCTAACAAGCTTTCCTAAGGTCACCCATTGAAGTGCATCTTTGCAGCTAAGGAACACATATGCAAATACCTTCTTTCAAATCTATATGTATTTGTGAGGATACTCCCACTGTCCCTCCCACACCTGTTCAACTTGTATGTTTGTGGAACCACCAACCCCCAAATCACCACTATTGATTGCATGCTTGTGTATGTAGCAGTATTTTCCTTGGTTACTTTTAACTCACTTTTAACTCTTGCAAACCATTCTGTGTCTTCCTCTGTCTGTCATGTTTCTCCATCCTCTCTCTTATTACATTACATACTTCCTTCGCCTTCACCCAAATTAACATGTGTATACCCTTCACCCAATGACTTACTCTCTCTTCCCTTCCCACCCTTGATAACCATCAATGAACGTTTCTTTTTGTGTGAAAACCCTTTCTTAATTTTTATAATAGTAGTGGTCTCATACTTGTCCTTTCGTGAGTAACTAATTTCACTCGGCATTGTGTCCTCCAGGTTTATTCATGTTATGAAGTATTGTGCAGAGTCATTGTTATTCTTCAGTGCTGCATAGTATTCCATTGTGTGCATGCACATAAGTTTATTTATCTACTGATGGGCATTTCAGAGCCCTGGTGTTGTTATATGTGTTGGGCTGCACTCCGAATTATTGGCAGTTTGAAACCACCAGCAGCTCCAAGGGAGAAAGACTGGGCTCTCTCCTCCCCAAAACAGTTAGTCTCAGAAACCCACAGGGGATTTGCTACTTGTGTCTTTCATTATGTGTGTAGTGTATTTATGCTACACATTAAGGCTCCTACATTTGCCCACCCTCTTTTTTTTATGGGTGATCGCTATTATACTACATTTTACAGTTAGGTCTTTGATCCAAATTCAGTTTGTTTTTGTATATGGTATGAGATACGGGTCCTGCTTCCTGCTTTTGCAAATGGATATCCATTTTTGCCAAGACATTAAGATACTATCTCTTCCTTGTTTAATAGGTTTCATCCCTTTGTCAAAGGTCGGTTGTCTGAAAGTGGATAGGTTTACTTATGATTCTCAGTTATGGTCCACTTGTCAATGTATCTACCATTATATGAACACCAGACTATTTGACTACGGTGGCTGTGTAGATCAGTTTTGAGATTAGACAGTGAGGGCCTCCTGCTTTATTCTTCTTCAGCAGTGCTTGGCTTATCCAGGGTCTCTTTCTTTTACATTACAGTTTGTAACTAGTTTTAACACCTCTTTTACAAATGCTGTTATAATTTGGTTCAGGTCTGTAGCATATCTGTAGATGGGTTTGTGTAGTATTGACATTTTTATACTGCTAAGTCATCCATGAGGATCGTATAGCCTTCCACTTATGTAAGTCTCTTTTAGTCTTGAGAAATCATGCCTTCTTGTTTTCTTTGTACAGGTCTTTTCTGTTTTTGGTTAGGTTTTGCCTTAGAACCTTTCAAGATCTCAATGCTAGGCTTGGTTTTTCCCCTTTAGTTCTTTAAGTATCTGCCATTGCCTCATGGCTTCATCCATGGACTCTGTCGTAGGAAAATTTGCAAGGACGGCACAGGATCGGGCAGTGTTCCTTCTGGTGTGCAGAGGGTTGCTATGGGTCAGAACCTAAAACAACTGATTTTTGCATGTTGCTCTTTTTACTCTGACACTTTGCTGCCCCGTTAGACTCATTCCAACAACGTTCTTGTGGAGTCTAGGTAAAACAATGCTACTTTTCGCCCTAATATATATCTATATATAGATTCATAGAAAATATTTTATTCACCTTTATTGGGAAGTAATAATCCCTTTTTTAAAAATTGGAGGCCCTTATAGCTCTTATCACACTCCACACATAAATTCATTGTGTCAAACACATCTGTACATGGGTTGTCATCATCTCTTTCAAAACATTTTCTTTCTACTTGAGCCCCTGGCATCAGCTCTTCATTTCCCCCCCTCCTTCCTCCCACCCTAATACATGTTTTTGTTTTGAAAACATGCTAAATGTTCGTGAAACTGTCTAATGTTACTATATGATATTTGTTGATATTTCTAATGTAAATTTAAAATGGCAATGTCTTCTTTTCTAAATGTTTATGTAGTAAGTAGGTAAAGAAGGACCCTGACAGAACAGTGGGTTTCACGTTGGGCTGCTAACCACAGGTCAGCAGTTCAAAGCGATCTACCAGATGATCCGCAGAAGGAAGATGAGGCTGGCTACGTTCATAAAGATGCACATTCTTGGAAACCCAGAGAAGCAGTTCTGCTGTTTGTCCTAGAGGGTTTCTCTGAGTCAGAATCAACTCAATGGCAATAAGTTTGGGGAAAATAGGTAACCAAAAGCTCTTGAGAATCCTTAAACTTTTTTTTTTTAATGCTTAGACCAAAATACTAAGGAGCATTTTCTAGAGAGAGGACCTGAGCAGAATGAGGCACCGAGCTCTCATCAAAGATCTAGGCAACACAGTCCATTCTTATTCTTACTTTTCAGTCTTATTCTATTACAGTTCATAGATTTTTTTAATAATTCACTTCTTAAACTCTATTATACTTAATGGGTCCTAACTTTTTATCCCCAAAGTTTATGTAGCAAAATATTAGAGCAAGAAAAAGACACCCCAAGCTTAACTCCAAGACACAGCTCTTGGCTAACCAATACTCTTCTTCCTTTCTAAGTTGACAACACTTTTGTCTTCTAGGTCTTTCCATTCTCCCCTAAGTAAAGAAATTATCATTTCACTTCAATACAGACCAAACATTTGTGTACAACCGCAGAGACTATACCACTAAACATTATCAAGATAAAGGACAAGGCTCGAAACTTGTGAGACTTCATCTCTTAATAAACACTGTTTTCAATGTCTACAATAAAAGACAAGAGAGTTCTGCTATTGATTTGCCTTGTGCTGCGTGAATAAAAATGGCAAATCCTATTCTCACTAAACATGATGAAGTACATATGCTAAGACGATGATACTCAAACTTCCAACAAAGAGACTGGCATCCTGGGCCTACGTGACCATTCAGGACAATCAGATTTAGACCCAGATAATGCTCGTATCAGAATAAAACTGAGAGGTAATAGATCTTCCAATACTTTATAAAATTCAAGCCATCAAACTTTCAAAAGCATAAGATATTATTTTCTATGCAGATCATTTATCATCTTGAAAATGAGGGGAACCAAAGAGGCCCAAATAATAGCTCTCCTCCTGCTACAAGAACAAATTACATAGCAGCTACTTTTCAATATGAATTATTTTGTCACCAAAAACTGTCCATTTTGAGAGAACTAAGTTCTAAGATGTCTTCTTATTAAGTGTAAATAAATGTCATTTGTTATTTACTGGACTCCAAGACCATCTAGGCCACTTGACAACTGGACATCTCACTATGCCATCATGTAGAATTGGAAAATACAATAACACAATTATGACAATCCAGCCTAAAGCCCTCCTTTACTTCTCTGTATGCTCCTCACTCCTAAAGGTAACCGCAGCATCAGGAACGGGAGACCTCACAGGATGAGGCGCCATGATATTCCCAAGAAACTGTCCTGTTGAGCTAACTTGTCCACATAGCAACCCAGCTTTCTTTTGCTTTTATTCTTTGACACCTATAGGGAAATGATCCTCACTGTATAACTATCCCATATTTTGGGGGAAGACAAAAACATTTCATTGTACAATGTGAAGGCTTTCATATTTCAGCCTAAAGCCAACAAAACCAAAACACTCAGAAGAATTTTATTTCAAAACTTTCAGTAACAATGTTCAATGTTCAGATTAATGATCTAACTATCGCTCCCCAAATTAGCAAAGTAACATGACCAAATGTTTTAAAAATAAGCATGATAAATAACACAAAACCCTTACAATAGAATATCCCAAATAGTATTTCTTGACTTGACATTCGGTAACCCTAAACTCCTGAGACTCTCCATCGATGCACCTGGCATATCCATGCAACTGACCATTTTCATATTCAACAACAGCAATATCGTGTCTCCTGGGTACCCAACTTACATCACCGAAGCCAGAGAATTGAATAGCTGACAACATCATACCATTAGTCTCCCCTGCTCCAGTGTTAAGGAATAAAATACTATTTGGAGGGTCATAGTGAATATCTTCAGCAGAGCATGAAAACCGAGAGACACTAGGAAGAAAGATGTAGTGATCCACTTCTGAAATCAGCCAATAAAAGCCCCTTTGATCAAACTGGTTTGATTCATCTGCCCAATCCACAATGGATCCTTGAGATGGCACAGGTCAGTCAGAAATTCATTCTGTTGTGTGGGGATGCTATGAGTTGCGTCTAATTCGATAACGCTCAGCAGCAAGAGTTGAGTCTGGGACTTCCTCCCTCCCTTTTGGGCTTCCCCACCATCACACACACACACCTCCAGAGTATCAAAAATATTCTGAAGCCTCTGTTAAAATTAAAGCGTTTAATTGAAATCACGGATCAATCTGGAATGGACCACCTAGAGGTTTCCCCGGAGGCTTCAACAATGTGCTCCCACATTCTGAGGGACAGGAGATCCTTTATACAAAAAAGTGGGGACGGAGATGTGTGACTACGACGATGAGGGCTAGGATCACATATGTGGAAAAGACAACAGAAACTGGAAATTTTGCAAGGTTAGCTGAGCGGTTTTCTAACAAAGATTTATTTGAGCTTGAAAGTACCATCGACTTCCGAAAGAACAAACAGCTCTGTCTTGGAAGCAATACAGCCGGAATGCTCCTTAGAGGCGAGGATGGTGAGAATCCATCTCAAATTCTTTGGACACTTTGTCAGTAGAGACCAGTCTCTGGAGTAGGGCATGGTGCTTGCTAGAATGGAGGGGCAGTTAAAAGGGGACACAGTGATTATAACAAAGGGCTGAAACATAAAAACAATTGTGAGGACGGTGCAGGACCAGGTGGGGTTTCATTCCGGTTGCTGTGCAAGGAAGTGACTGGAGGGCACCTACCAACCACAACTTAATAAGCCGAATACGCATTCTTCCTGAAGCCCAACGCGCAAGCATGCCCCTGCAACTGGCCTGGCAAACATTCGCTGGCAAATATTTCTTCACAAATTCCACATGTCCCTTCTCTCTTGTTTGCTGAAAGTCATTAAAGTCCACAAGAAGTGACAGCTCTAAATGCCAGGCTCTGTCCGTGAGGACGGGGTGGCACGGGGCGGAGTTTTGGTCTGTTCTACAGTGGGTTGCTGTGAGTGGGGACCGACTTCATGGCACCTCACAGTAACAACATGACGAGGACAGTAGACAGGAGGATTTTAGGAACGTTTAATTCAATGACACAGCTTTGATTTAGACCCAGGGCAGTACTCTTTAATCACGCCGAGCACCTCCATAGAGTCATAACTGATTACATGACTGCTTGAGTGAAGAATTTACTCTCTATTTGCTAATAAGGTCGCTTTGATTTTTGTGGACAGTTGAAAGACCCGTTTTCTGAATAATTCTTTAAGCAATCCTTATTACAGTCTTCACTGTTTCAGTCTGCCAATAAAACAATCTCTTACCTTTTATCTAGTCTAGGCCAGGCCATTACACACACACACACACACACACACACACACCCTTGAAAACATACCTAAAACAACAGTTATAAGCAGAGTCTCTCAAAGATAATGATAAACAGAAGTAAAACAGTATGTAATTCACGTGTTGTTGGTTTTTTTTAAATTAAATGGAGGCTGGCATTTAGGCAGGAAAAAGCCTCTCATGCCAACCGCATCAGTTTTAGGGCTATTTTTACAACCCCTCTTTGGCTAAAAATTCCCATCGAAATGCGCTTATCACTACTAGGAGCACACTGTGATCTGCATGGACTTACTAATGATATCTTTATTCTATGGCCATCTATTTTAGAATAGGTTAAGACTTCAGACCATATCCATGAATTCAACCAGGCAGTGTCTTTTTATTACCATCATACCATAGCTTGGGCCACTATGTCTGAATTGTTTTGAAAAATTTGTAAGAATGAGACCAAATTAATAGGAATACTTGGCAAAGAGCATGAAGACATTTGGCCATATTAATAGAAATATTAATATGGTAGAGTCAAATTATCTTTAAAGAATTCATATTTTGTCAAAATGATCCTTTGCATTGTGAGTGTATTTGATAACTTTCATAAAGCATTAGATCAATCCTACAGAAATTAATATAATGATTAAAGTAAGTACTCCAGTGTGCATAATTGAACATGGCTAAGAACCAGTTCCTTTAGGGAGCCAGCTGGAAATATCCAGAAAAGAAGAATCAGGTAGAGAAGGCATAGAACATAACCAAGTTGCTTGCTCACAAACTGATCTAATATCTTGTTCTGTTTCTACAAAGGCAGTAACCTAAGTGAAATGAAAAGTATTGGCACAAACACTGTGCTGGGCTAGAAGCAAAATCAAAGGAAATTCTGTCATCCAATGTATTTAACAGGATAACTTAAATATTTTTGCTGGGCTTCTATGCCACCAGCAAGTCTCCAAACAGACAGCTTCTCAACCGTAACAGAGTAATGAATAGGTTGTAAACATATTTCTCTAGAGCAGTGGTTTGCAACCTTCCTAATGCCCTGACTTTTTAATACAGTTTGTCATATCGTGGTGACCCCCAGCCATAAAATTATTTTTGTTGCTACTTCATCACTGTAATTTTGCTACTGTTATGAATTGGGTGAGTCCTGTGAAAGGGTCGTTCAACCCCCAAAGGGGTCGCAACCCACAGGTTGAGTACCGTTGCTCTCTATCAACACTACCATACGTTGTATGAGTGCACAAAGAAATGTCAAGTCCTGTCTTTTAATTTTCCATTAAAGGATTCACACTCTAAACTTGTTCTTCATAGTCTCATTTGGCATCTTATTCTTCATAAGAATTTGAATTTATCAGCCCAATGGGTGCTTTCGTCGTAAGAGTGAACGTTTAATGTGAGTCTAAGTGGTTACAGGAGCCTGGGTGATGCTGGTGAGTCAGCTTTGGGCTGCTGACCACAGGGCTGGGCTTCAAACTTACCATCTGCTTTGCTGGCGACAATGAGGCCATCTGTTCCTGTAAAGATTCACAGCCTCAGAAACCCTTTATCAGTCATGATAAATCGAGCCTAGGTGAAACAGACTAGAAGGTAATGCGCAAGTGTCCCTGTGGTCAACTGGTCCATGTACTCCATCCATCTCAGCAAGGTAAAGCCTCCATAAGAGATTCAACACTGGAATTTTTCTCCAAACAGATTGCCTCTCTCTCAGAAAACATCTCTTCCTGTCTGCTTATTCAGAAAAGGGATCATTCTTAAAGCCATCTTTCAGTAAGAGAGTCATTGCAAATAGAAAACACTACTTATGTTTTGTTTCTAATACAGGGGCAAATGGCCCATTACAGAAGTTCACTCTTCTTGTTAGGTGTCATCCAATTGGGTTTGACCCACAGCAACCCTATGGACAACAGAAGTAACACTGCCTGGTCTGAGCCATCCTTACAATCACTTCCATGTTTGAGTGCATTGCTGTAGCCACGGTGTCAGTCCATCTCCTCAAGGGCCTTCCTCTTCCTGGCTGCCCCTCCCCTTTACCAAGCACCATGTTCTTCTCCAGGGACTGGTCTCTCTTGATAACATGTCTAAATCATGGGACATGGAGTTGTGCCATCTTTGCCTCTAAAGAGCACTCTGGCCATAATTCTTCCAAGACAGACTTGTTTGTCCTTTTGACAGTCCATGGTACTTTCAATATTCTTCTTCAGCACCACAATTCAAATGCGTAGATTTTCTTCTGGTCTTCCTTATTCAATGTTGACATTCACATGTATATGAGCCGATTTAACATAATATGGCGAGGGTCAGGCGTAGCTTAGTCCTCAAAGTAACATCCTTGCTTTTCAATACTATAAAGAGGTTTTGTGCAACAGATTTACACAGTGCAACATGTCTTTTGGTCTCTTTACTGGTGCTTCCATGAGCATTGATTGTGGATCCAAGAAAGATACAATTCTTTTGTTTAATGATAAAATTCTTGACTTCAACCTTTTCTTCATTTATCATGAAGTTTCCTATGGGTCCAGTCGTGAGGATTTTGGTCTTGTTTACATTGAGTTGAGGTGAGGTGAGATGGGCTTTCAGGTACAAATTAAATGTGGAGTTAATTTCTGGGACCCAAATGGAGTGAACCTTACATTTAGGAGGATTCAAGAAAGGAGCTCAGTATAGTATAACCTTAAGGTTTCAGAAAGCTTTGCTAGTTTGGTTTTCATTCTTTCCACTAGCCCCAGAAGACTGAGGATTTTATGGTTGTTGCTAATTGCCCTGGAAGTGGTTCTGACCTACAGCGGTGCAACAGAATGAAGCACTGCCTGGTCCTGTGCCAAGGCAGTGACATATTTGATAAGCAGGAAAAATCTCACATCATTCTTTAATTACTTGTCGAGTAAAATGAGGCCCTGCATCCCTGCAAAGAGTTTTTCATACGCCCAATCGGGGCTTATAATCTCCAGAAGTTTAACTCTACATGTTACAGTGGCACAATGAGTAGGAATAACTCTAACCAATTTGAAGATCTGGAAATCATTACTAGGAAAGCTGTATCGTAGGAGCTGGGCACGATGTCATTGACATTCAAGCACAGGACCAAAGAGAACGAATTATCTCCCAGAGGGTACTTTGAGAGATTTGCGTGGGTTGAGGTGGAAACAGATGGAGTAATGAGAACAAGCATTAGAAGCTTTATAAAAAAGATTCCTATCAACATTTTTGAAATATAAGGGAAGACCCTGGGCTTCTACGTAATAATTTCATGTGGGTTCATTGCTTTGTGACCCAACCAGAGGAGATCTTACATGTAGAAGGATTAAGGGACAGACCTTTGCATACCTTCATTAGAACTACCACCCACAGGAGATCAAAATGGCAGCATATGTCCAAGGTGAAGCTCACAGGGCAGAAAGAGATAGACAGAGAGAAAAGGTAAACAGAGGGAGGAAGTGAGAAGAATGCTGCTACATTGTGAGGAATAGGCTAAGCTTAAGAACTCAGAAAGCTTGGCTAATTGGGTTTTTATTAAACCATTAGTTCTTTCCACTAGCCTAGAAGATTGGGTAAGATGTTGCCATTAGGGGCCAACCAGGCTGTTTCTATTCATACCAACCCTTTATAAAAGGCCTGGGCCTAGTTTTCCATTCTAATATTAGCCCAAAGGAGATAAGAAATCATTTGCTTCCAAGTATACAAAACTCATGTACAATTCCATAGCAATATTTTAAATTTGTATAAATATTCATGGACTATCTTGAGGCCAGTGTACAGGCTCTGGTAAGAGTAATTAATTCAGCTTGTTGGGCAGAAATAGCTTTGGGAGTGGAAGGATTTCAGTAGAGGTGAAAATGGCATCACCAGTCTGATAGCAAAGCTATCGGGATCAAGCTTTAAACAGGAGCCATCAGCGAACAAAGTTAAAACAGGATTGTCTAAGAGTGTCTTTGAAAAGTCAAAAGTTGGTCAGTTTCATGTAGATAGTTATACTTAGAGTGATTATTGTTTTCAGTCTCTGGGAGAAGAATGGTGGAATTGAAAGATGAGCGAGCAGTCTACAATTCCATGCAGCCAGGAAGCACACTTCATAAGAAGGGAGTCACGTGGTGAGAAGACATTAGGCCAAGGAGGAGTGTTGCATGGGGAACACAGACAGGCATGGAATGTCCTTGCACCGAATCTGCAGGGTTTTCAACTAGTTTGGCTGTGGTACCAACAGCCGTACGGCAAGGAAGGTAGTTTCCTTTTGCTACAAAATTAAACCATCAACTGTAGCTGCATATTTTCAGAGATTTCATGGACAAACAGGGAAACATCTAAGGAATCGTTAGGAAAGCCTAGTGTAAGTCTGTCTACTAAAGTTTTATTTATTTATCTTAAATTGTGAGTTTGGTGGAAGTTTACAGAGTGTATGGTCAACAATTCACATACATTTAATTTTGTGACATCAAAGGCACTCACACCATGTATCAGCATTCTTCCCACTTCCTCCCTCTGTTCACCATTTCCTTTTCTGTGTGGTTATAGGTTGGGCTTCGATCTGCATGGTCGGCAGTTCAAGCTCAACAGCAGCCCGACAGGAGAAAGACTGGGCTTTCTACTCCCATCAATAGTTACAGACTCAGAAACCCACGGGGGTCTCTATGAGTAAGTCTTGACTCAATGGCAGTGAGTGATGAGATCCCTTCCTGCCTTTGAGCTTCGTCCCTGGGCAAGTAATGTTAAGATGATCCCATATGAGCGATTGTTCTAATGCGGGCACACGCGCCTGGTATTTTTGTGCACCTCCCAGAACTTCCTATCATTTGTCTGGGTGTTTAGTCACAAGGGGTGGTAGTCCAGGTTTGAAAAGTGTCCAGGACCATAAAGTTGGAGGTACCACCAGTCTCTAGCAGATCAATCTTTTTCATGATTTCCGCATTTTTCTTCCACTCTGTCCCAGATCTCCTATTGTGATCCCCTCTCTAGTGGTCAACAGTGGTAGCTAGACACTACCTAGTTCTTATGGTTTCAGGGTCACGGCACTGGGATACATGTTCATTAGTCCTTATTTGTTTATGCCTTGGATTTTTTTTCACTTTTCTTTGTTTGCACAAATAGTTGCATGTTTACACGGCTATTCATGACTGCTGAAGTGGTTAGTTACAGCTTCCTGATTCTCTGGTACAAATTGGAAAGAATCTGTCTCAGTAACTTTCAAATATTTGTATAAGGGGTGAGTCAACAAGGAGACATTGTGAATCTAGGACCTACAGCAGACACAAAGACTTGGAAATCTTCATAATTGTTTCTTAGCTTTTGGGATTGGGAAAGCAAAACTTCTCTCTTTTTTGCTTGGCCTCAAAGATAGACCTTCTGCAGAAAGTTTGTATCTTAGGTACTTGTCAGAAGTCCTGGCCAATGGTAGCTTTTCGAGAGAAACTTTAGGTCCTCTTACAGATAACTTGTTAACAGGATTAAGCTTCCTGAGACAGCCTCAGAATTACAGCCCTGCAAGATTTACAGCCTTAGAAACCCTCTATCTGGTCGATATCAGGTAGAGTTGACACAATGGTAGGGAGCTAAATGTTTGGTTTAGTTCTGTCTTAGCTTTTTGTTTAAGGGGATATTGGAAAATGCTTAGAAATGTCTACTTTAGTGTTAATAGTTTCAACTGATAAATTTAGCCCATATCAATAGATGTGGTGGCTCATAAAATTCTAGGAATTAACAACAACAACAAAAATCCTCTGATTTGTACTAGGGGGCAATTCCATTGCCTTTGATCATGACTAGTGCTTGCAACCATCTAGCACCTTCCTCCTTATGCATTCATTCTCCATTGAGTTCCTCAAACAGAAGGTTTGAGACACAAGGCAAATCTAACGATATTTGTTTGTGTTTCTTGTGGAATATAACTGACAACCCCACTAGGACAAAAGACCTCCGCCTCCGCCTCGCAAATTTACAGGAGTATCACGACTGAGCAAAAAAAGTATTGTGCTGTTTTAATTAACGTTCCCTATTTTACCTCCTTAATATCTACTATCCATTGCAGTGGCGACCCAGAACCCATGGACAAAATTCATGATTAAGAAGTGTGTTAAAAAAATTAATAATAATAATAATAATAAAAGGTTGCAATGCTAGTGAGAAATGCTGAGGAGAGTTGTTTGCCAAACCATGTTACAAAGTTATTTCAGGTCTGTTAACAGATGCCCAGAGGGGCATGCCACACTGCCATAAGCCTCAACCTGAGGGCACTCAGTTCAAGCTACACGGGCCAGCAAACCCAGCACCCTGAATTAAGTGCCTCAATGCACCCCACTCCAGTAAGCCTCAGCCCAATGGGAGTCAGCTACACTTCTGGGAGTCAGCAAGTCCATCTTCCCGTTAAGAGCCCAGAGGGACCCACTCCTCAAGCCAGCCACCTAGACAAAAGCACTCAGCTTCACCTGCTTTGTGGCTTGGGGAATCTATCCCTCTGTTCCATGCTCTGGCTTCTGGTTCTGCTGCTGCTGCTCTGATGTCACAGCGGTCTTCTGGTTCCAGTGACCTTGAACTGAGATGATGTGCTCCACTCCTGGCTCTTGCTGGTCATGAGATTCCGCCTCCTGCTGCTCAGAGGCTTCATTTTATACCAAGCCAGATGGCATTCCAGGGAATCCTGTTCACCGTGATTCACAAGGGAATCCTATCAGTGTATTCCCCCATTTTCTGACCAGATCCAGGCAGGAAAAATCATTTGGTGCAAATTAGAGATGTTGGCTAGAAGAGACACATTAAACAATTCACTGCCCGTGTGTGAACTGTTTGTATAAATCTTTGTGTATATAAATCTTTTTTGTGTGTATGAATCTTTAGTAAGAACTAGAGATGTAAAACTAGGCCCACAATGAGTTAAAATCTGTACCTGATTTGTTACCCCTCTATTTTAGAAGTCTTATACTCCAAGTAGGGCATTTTATAAACAAGTGGAGTTAATTGTACATAGTGTGTCAGGTAAAAATGTGCAAGATAATATTACAAGTGGTTTCCCATTGAAAATGTAATGCCACCCTGGAAAAGTTCCCTGCTGTATTCCCACCTTCCCTTCCTTTCATATTTGGTTGAAAGACTTTCAGTCTGTTTCCCTGCTTTTGGTTGTCCCTTAACTTATCGCAATATTTTCCTCCAATGCCTAGATTTCTTACAATAACTACAAGTTCCAGGTTTATTGCTTCTAAAGGTCTCAGATTTACTTTGCTGGTTAGGGAATTGCAATTATTGTAATTGGGAGACTGTTCATTTTTTTTCCTTGGAGATTTGTTTGTTCTCCAAGGTTGGAGACAGTGCCTGAGCCAAATTAGTCAGCTGAGCACTGGTTACTGCTCTTTCCAATTGAGCCAAGGCCTTTTCACTGAAGCTGAAAGTTCAGGGTTCAGGGTTGAGTATATGAATACTGCATTAAAAGTTCCTGTAGCACCTGAAGGCTCAGGATCAACACTTGAATGTTCAGAATTGTTTTAGGAATAACCGCTCTGGATAATCATACACATTCTCATCTGTCTTCTGTATACAGGAATTCATTTTGGGCCAATCTGTTATGGAAGGAAAGGCTTTACGGATGGCCTCGCATAATTTCTTTCTCCTGTCTTCATCATCTTCAAGCACAGTAGCAGCTGTCTTACGTACATCTAAAGCAAAACTGCCTTGAGGACTTGTTCACACGTAGCCTCATTGGGAGAAGGTGGGAACCTGGGTACCACTCAGGAGACGAGAGTGGGATGCAACACCCTTTACTCAGGTTGCAAGTCTTGTTTAGAGGAGGTTTCCCGGGGTGTGACCTGCGTCACCTTTTATCTTAAATGAAATAAAAATAAAGGGACGGGCGCAGAGTTAGGGATTGGTGGGCGACTACCGCAAAGAAAACAGAGCTGGGAGAAGAGCAGTCTTTTGGACCCAGGTTCCCCACGCTGACAACTTCCTGGACCCAGGGAGAAACTGATAGCAAGACACACGTAGATCTCCAAGCACCAGTGAGCCCGCACATCTGCAAAGGAGATGAGGACCTGCCTTCAGATCCCACAGAGAAAATCTCTGCAGAGCTGGTGCCCTGAAATTGGACTTCTTGCTCCCTCAGTGTGACAAGAGTAAGTCTCAGAGGGTTAGAACAGTCCGCTTGTAATATTTGTTACAGCAACACAAGGTAACTAAGACCCTGAGAAACCAACTTCTCGAATAAAGGACTTACCATTTATTTTCTACAATGGTCTCTAATTTTCACACGTTTGCAAGACCTTTTTTTCTGAAGAATTCCTTACACAACCACCATCGCAATCTTCCCTATTTCTTCCTGCTAAGAAAGCAATCCCTTCTTAGTTTAACGATGTCATTTTTCGAGTCTTTCTTCAAACACATCGAACAATAACAGCTGTGACTTACATTTCTCAAAGTTCTTGATAAACAGAAGTAAAGCAGCGTAAAGTGGAGATTTTTATTTATTTTAAAGTGAAATGGAGTCTAGCCTGCACCGGGGCAGAAGCCTCTCTCAAGCTAAGCACCTAGCTTATGGGGCTTTTCCACAACAGTTTGGGTAGCATGTTACACGATTTGGGAATTTTTCTTTTGTTTGTCCATAAAGGTGCTATGCATTTCAGATGCTACACTACTATCTGCATTGGCACACTGCATTTATAGCCATTTAATTTGTAGACGAGTCTGTGCCCTCATTTTCATGGCCAAATTAACAAACAAGCAAACACAACACAGGGCACATAAGTCTCTTGATTTTGTGACTGGTATGGTTGGTGGAAAAGTTTATTATTTGATCATATGTCTGTGTTTTGAGCTAAATATTATCAAACAAAACCTAGAAAACCAGTTCTTAAAACAGTCATCCCTGACCAAGTTTCCCCTTATAGTCATATTACTGTCCATTAAATGGTCAGTAGTTTTGTTCTATTTAATAATTAAGCCACCACGACCATAGCATATTGTCATTTATTATGCCCTGTTCAGTGAAAGATGAAATATTTCCAAAGCTTTGGTACTAAACTATCAAGCCTTTCAAAAAATACAGTATTTCTTATCCAGCAACTAGACAATGAGATCTTTGATGAAAACAAAAACATAAACACAAACTATGCGTAATTTATACTTCTTAATATTTCCCTTTAATTTGATTCCTCCTCACACTGCCTCCAGTCTCATAAACTCATTATTCACTGAAAACCAAATCCCTCCTGAACTCTTTGCCGTTCCACTTTCTCATTTTCAGGACTTAAAATATGCAAGCAACTTTATTATCAGGGAAGAGAATACAATCCTGCCTCTCCCCTTGGAGGAGAACGGTGCATATGTGTTTGCCACAGGGAGATGTCATCACACCAAGAATTTGCATCAAATGCCATTTTTAATAATGCTAGATGACTCCCAGAAGAATAAACAAATGTGCCTTGCAAGAAGTACAGCCAGGATGCTCCTTCGAAGTGAGGATGGAAAGAATCATTCACATACTTTGGACATGTATCTGAAATGATCAGTCCCGGAGGACACCATGCTTGGTGAAGTGGTGGGTGGGGACCATCAAGAAAGAAGAGGAGCCCCAGTAAGACGGCGTTCCACAGGGACTGCGGCTGTGGGCTCAGGACCTGGGGGTGCTGCGTTCTGTTGCACGAAGGATTGTTAAGAAGGGCGACCAGCAACAGCAGCAAGGAACCCCTGTTCAGGGTCAGGGATCGGCCTCAAGCCGATAAGCTTTGCTGCAATAGCTACAAAGGTGAACAGTGAATGAGCGTGTGGTGCCGTTCTTTGCACGAGTCGACATCTCTTCACATCGAAATTCAACATATATATATATGTGAACACCCTTATCCTTTTAACCCAATATAAAGGGACAGTCAGTGGCAGCAAGTACAGTGTGCGATTACCATCACTTTCTAGCTCCCAAACTTTTATATCATCTTTAAAAGAAACCCCAAACTGATTGTACCTATACTCTTTGCTGGTGTTTTCTGCTTGTTTGTTTTGCTTTGAACATGAAAGCTCACACAGAGAACTCATTTTCCAACGATTGCTAAGCAGCTTGTTCTGTGTCACGCCCAGTGTGACATCAGCATTCTCCCTTTTCCAGCCTTCTCATTCCCTCTCCCTCCTTGCCTTTTGTCTTTGCATTTGAGTATATTTTGCTCTCTATAGCTGAATGATTAAAAGAGGCACATCCCTCATGGATGTCATCTTTCAGTTTTATAGGTCAAACCATTATTTGGCGATTTCCAGGGGTGGCTTCCGTCCCAGATCAAAATGGTGTCTGGCGGTGTACCTACATTCTTTTGAACCATGTGTTGAATCCCCAACTTAAAATCAGAATTTCCTTAACTCTTCCCTATCATCTCTAGTGGATGGGCCTGAGTCCTGAGATCTGAGGGCTGTGCTTGAATTCCAAGCATGCATCAAACCGCCTGAGTTCCAATTGCTCAGACCTTCATTTTCATCATTTATAAGTTGATGATAATCACAAAACTTATCTTACAGTATTCTGAAAAAGAAGAAGAGAAAAAGGAAACCTAGAGTGTAGATACCACACGTGGCTCCACGGCTGTCAAGCAGAACGTGCCCATTGTGCACTTCCTATTTTATTAATTTAGGCGCTTTAAAACACTTTTAAAAAAATCACGTGTATAGTGCGCCAGACACCATTCTAAATACTTTGCAAATATGAATCCTTATAAATCTCATTAACTTCCCACGAGGTAGTCCCTATTACTCACTTTAATCTACAAATGAAGAAATAGATACAGAGAGGTTAGTCTACTTGTCCACAGTCATGCCGCTCCAAGGTGCCAAGTACCCAGTTATCATTCAAAAAGTCAAACTCACTACAGTGAGTCAATTCCAACTCACAGAGGCCCTATAGGACAGCATCGAACTGCCCCTGTGAGTTGCTAAGGCAGTAATTCTGTATGGCAAAGCCTCATCTTTCTCCCCTGGTTATCACTACTCACCCCAAAATGCACATACTCTTTTCTTTTCTCTTTTTGCTTTTATCTCCTCAAGCAATAGAGACAATCTTCAATTGTTTCTGTGTGTTCTCTCCATTTTTTAGATCACATGTGTGCCTTTTACACAATTTTGTTTGTTGTTTTGCACCATGCTGATTTAGCATGATCAGTCAAATAATAATTCATTCCCTCAAATGAATTGGATCTTTATACTTTAATTAGGGTTTCATATTTCCCAACTATTTATGCACTTGCCCCACACTGAGTGGAGATCTCTGTGTGTCTATTAGTGTTCAATGTACCCAGAGCAGTCGTCAGACTCAGGGTGGTGTTATTTGAGTGGTTAGATGTTTAGAATTCAGAAGCAAGGCCAGGGACTCAAAGCCATGGATATTTAAATCTCCCTGTGGCCAAGGGATCAGGATGGATGACAGGACAGATTATGGGACCATCAGGACATTAGCTACAAAAAGCTAAACTCTACAGACAGAGGGAGGCAAACCAACATCAACTCCGTGCTGTGTGAGCCAGCGTGGGGAAACCCACACCCACACCCCAACCCCCTGCTCTAGAGTTGAGAGTAACTCACAGCGAGCCCAGGAGACAGAGCAGAGCAGCACTAGAGTTTTCAGTGCTGTAAATCTTTACAGCAGCTGACCGACTCTTCTTCACTGGAGTAGCAAGTGAGTGTCAGCCACCAAGTTGTGGTCAGCAAGGTCACTCTTGTCCCAATGTGCCCCCAGGTCGCCTGTGTCCCTTCCAATAGCCAGAGATCATCCTCCGTGATCTTCATAATTACACAAAATGGGTCTACTAGAAATCTGGGGCAAAATGCTTCCTTACACGAGAAATAAAAAAGGCAGGGTCTGATCCAATAAATTTCCCTCGGGCATAGCGCTTTCCCCTCATGCTTTTAAAGTTACTTGTAACTTCTGTGTTTTTGTCTTTTTCCATAATTGCAAAAGCAATTTATGCCTATTGTAAGGATTAGAAATAACACAGAAATATGTGATGAAAAAAACAAAGGTCCTCTCATACCATCTACAAGTCCTACTCCCAGGGACAAAACACTGCCAGCACTTTCAGACTCTTTTTTATTTACAAATAGATCGTTTAGCCCATAGTTGTCAAGTCCATTCCAGGTTCCAGTGACCCCAGAGGACCTAGTGGAATGGTCACACAGGGTTTCCGAGGCTGTAATCTTGAGAGAAGCAAAATGCTCCTTCTGGAGCAGTCGTTGCTGTGCAGCGGTTACCAGTTGGGCTTTGAGCTGAATGGTAGCCGATCGACAGGAGCGTCACCGGAGAAAGGCTGGCTTTCTGCTCCTGTAGACAGTTACAGTCTCGGCAATCCACATGGGGTCGGTTGTTGTGTGAGATAGTTAAAGCTTATTGTGCCAACCTGGCCAAAAGGTTAATTGAAGGGAGGAGAGATAAATGGCTCCATGAGCCTTGCCTTTCTAGTTCTCGGGTCTCTTGCTTTCTGGAAGTCAGACCAGGGTGTGGCTGCATTAGCCAGTTCCCTGCTTCAGCTGGCAAGGCTCACTTCCTGAAGACATCCCCAAGGAGAAGCTGCATGGACCTACCCCGATGCAGCCCTGGGTGCTGGAGCAGCCGTGTGGAGAGCCCTGCCAGGACTGAGATGCTTACACTCTCACTGATTTGGCTTTCCTCCTGCAGCCAGCATCATTGCATGTTTTGTGAGATGGAGGAGGACTTTGTGGATCCATTTTGGACATATGGGATAATGTTGGACAGCACTGGGTTGGGATGCTTTCTTAAGGTACACTTACCCTTTATACAAAACTCTCTTATGTACATATGAGTTTCTGTGGACTTTTTTCTCTAGTCTACCTAGACTAACACCCTGTGAGTCAGCATTGAGAAGGAAGGGCCTCCTCCCGAGCAGCTGATTGAGCCAAATGAAACTAGCCTCTGTGCTACACAATGACCCATGGGGTAGCAGCAGGGCTGGGCACATAACCACCTGTAGACAGAGCTGAACTGCTCCTTGGAGTTTCAGAAACATTATACCTTTACAGGCGCAGACAGCCTCATCTTTCTCCCAGGAGGGACTGTGGCTCAAACCATTGCCCTCTCCTTTAGCAGCCCAGTAGTCAAGCCAGGAAAGATTGTTTGCTTTTGGCACGTAGACAAGGGTATGTGGATATGTAAATCCATGAGTAGATATTCAAACACACAATGCTTTGTTGTTCCTATCAATCATTGGGACGAGTCAAATATAGAAAAGCAAGAGGCTAGATCACAGCAGAAGTTGAAGACATGTTGAGAATCCTACTAAGAGCTGCTGATAGGCAGAAAGTAGTAATGAACTGACAGAACACACAGTGAACAGGTAAAAATGAACAGTTCTTTTAGCTGAGACTATAAAACATAATTCGAGAAATGATTTCATGAATATGAATATGATTTTGAAGTGTGGCCAATCGAGTGCGGTTATTAGATAATCACTCCTCCTCATCCGCATTAGGACAATAGCAGCACTGGTTTAAAACACTTATGTCAAGTGATGTTCAGGAATAGAACACATTTACGACACTGAGGAATCTCTGTTCTCACCTTTGCTTAATTGCTGTGACATTCTCCCCAAGAGCTCTGCTCATACTTCGCCCCCTGGGCTCAAAATATTCTTCCCCATGCTGACATCCGCCCTCCACCTGCCTAAAGTGTATTTGTGCTTCAAGGGAGAGGCCATTTCCTCCTGCCATTAGAAAGACTTTCTTCACCAACGTTGCATGGATGGAGGGGAAATTTTGTGTCTTGTCTGATTTTCCTTCAGGCACCCCCACAGTGCTCAGCATGGTGACAAAGCAGGCATTGACAGAACATTTGGGTAGAATTCTATTTTAGTTGCGATGGGCCGTAGTCAAGTAGATGTAGACCTCAAATAGTAAAACCGAAGACAGGGCCATTTTCCATCCCCTTACAAGTTCTGGATTCTAGGGAAACGAAAGTTAGCCCACTGGTCAGGACATCTTAACTCGGGGTTCCTCACTGGACACCAGAGAACCATTTAGACCCCAGACGATGAACAACCTTGTACGCTTGCGCCCTGCCCTGTCTTATGGAGGAGAAGTTCTGCGGCTTGCATTAGCTGTCCCGCAGTGGTCTGCGCTTCAGAGGGCCCAGGAACACTAATGGGGTGACATAGCAGGCACATAAGGGAAAGTTTCTCAGGGAGGTTGGAGTGGCATTTTGGGTAGTGCAGGGCTTAGATGACACAAAGGGCATTGTCTGTTCCCATAGACAGAAAGAAAGCTTGTTGGAACATCTGTCCCCTCGTTTCTCAATTTCAACCAGCTGCCCACATGTTTGACATGAATAAACTCTCTACCTTTTGATATTTTTCAATGAGTTCAAACTATCCAGCCATGAGCATAAACTCCTTGACGGCAGGAGGTGGCAGCAGGCAGGGTTGTAACGAGGAAAATGCCTCCGGCCAGAGAGGGCTTACATGAAAATGAAGCCGGCACCTTTAAATGATCTCAAACCTCAATGCACTGCTCCTCATTCAGCTACACAGATGCACACAGGAGGGCACGTTTCTCTTTCTATTGGTATGTGCGTATGCATAACTGGTATGAATGATCCTTGTAATAAAACGTGGCCCCGAGAACCCATGTAAGGCTCTCCAGCTCCTAGGAGAATGTCAGTAAGAAAGATTCCAGTGCATAACGCGCCAGCCAAAGAGGAATCCAGCGAGCGGAGCTCATTATTTCTTAAACTTGTCATGCCCCACAATAGAAAACACGGTGTCATTTGCTCTGACTTAAATTAGAACGGGTTTCCTACAGAGTCCCGTGTTGAGTCTTTGGCAGAACAACAGATGATGTCTCAGACAATTACACATCCATCTGGGGATGAGGCTGCAGCCGGCAGTTTTCGGTCATCTCCGGGTTACACATGGTGGAAGGGATCCCTCCTCTGCAAGAGCGGAAGCAAAGGATGGCCCTCCCGGCCCTCAAGACACTTGAGTTCGAATCCTGAGTCTGTGACGAGAAGGTGTGTAACCCCAGACAAAGCAGCAAAGAGTAATTTGAAACCTGATTGGTGAAAAGAGTAATTTGAAACCTCTTGGCTCCCTTCCTTCTCAAACATTCCCAAACCCAATGTCACTTGTAAGTGAAAGAAGGAAGAACCATTTTATTGGAAGAAAAGGTGAGGAAAGAGATTGATTTCATTTTATGTAAGAAACAAAGTTTGAAAAGTCAAGTTGGGAAAAGTCAAAGTGGGTCCTATGCTTTTTATAAAGATAATCAGATATGCATATTGTTTCAGATAATCACGTTTAAGCATGAGGTTTCCTTACCCCAGCCTCTATCACTTAAACAAATACCGTATATACGCGAGGAAAAGCCAACCTGAATATCAGCCCAGGCACCTAATTTTACCACAAAACTGCATTAAAAATGTGCTGAAAAACTTGGCTTATACATGAGTATAAATGGTGGTTAGTGTGTTGGGGGTCCAGCATCTAAAGGATGTAGCCCTGTTGCTCGCTTTGAGGGTCATACAGACACATTTCCTTAGCTTTGATTTACCCAGGACCCACGGTTTCTTTAAGTGCTCCTCTTTTCGTCACTCAATTCCTTCCTAGTTCTCAATGATATTACACTATGACCAGAGAAGTGGAGGGTGCCCATTGGGTTTGGTCTTGAAAATTGCACACTCTTTTAACATGCACACTACTGTTATCCTCTGCCAACTTCTAAGGAGATCTAAAAAAAAGGTATCCCCTTTAGTGACAATATTTCAAAGAGAAGCTAAAAGCATGTATATGTGCTATCAATGTGAGGAAAGTGTCTTCCAGCATTGAAGAGGAAAGGAGTAGACGAGGCTGTTCTACTTTCCCTTCCAGGGATGTCCAATCCTCCACGGGCTGGCAGAACAACAAGGGCACCGGGGGAGTCAAGGTCCGCCCTTGCTAACCACAAAACAAAAGGGGGAACATCCTCCCTGCTATTGCGCTGGGTCCAACTCAGGGCCACTCTGCAGGCAGCGCAGAATGTTTCCAAATCTTGACCAGAGCAGAGAGCTTCATCCTTCTCCCTTGCAGTGGCAGGTGGTTTTGAACTGCTGACCTTATTGTAGCAGCCCCACATGTAACCTATGATGATACCATAGTTCCTTTATGTTACCTATCAGAAAGTAAAGAGCATTAAGAATGTGATCAAGGGTGCTCTGAGCTCAACAGCTCGGAATCCTAGGGTTAGGTAGGACTGCCCCTGTGGCGTGTGGTTGACGTAGGTGAGCTGCCTTTCCTTACATACGGTTCATGCTGCTTGAAGACGTGTGAAACCTGAGCCCATTGCTATCGAGTTTATTGTCACTCAGTGATCCTCCAGGGCCGAGTAGAACGGCCTCCACAGGCTTCCAAGGCTACACGTCTTTCTAGAAGCAGACTGACATGCCTTTCTTCCATGCTGTGACTGCTGCGTTCACACTGCCAACCTCGGGTCTTGAACCCCCACCCCGGCAGGGCTCAGAAACCCCTGGGGCACAGGGTTATTTTTCTGTTTCCTTGATTGTGGATTGCCTGAGAATGTTAATTTCCCCACAGGATAAATGTAACCGATTATTCCTGATGTGCTGATGAACTTTGGGGGGCAATATATATTATCTGTAAGTAGATGGAAAATATGCTAAAATAATACATTTTAAGGGTTGATGATCCAAATAAGTCCACCAGAACTTTCATTTAAACTGGCATGTACATCTTTCATTCTATAAAGTTATGAGCATGGAAGAAAGAAATTCACACCTGGAGACCAAACGACAAAAAGCAAGGAGACTCC
>NW_022103928.1:22184223-22212672 GCF_000313985.2 Echinops telfairi
CACACACACACACACCATAGATCTGGGATGTGACTAGCCTTGCTACTGGACTGAGTGCATTGGAAAGGGGACTGTGGCAGCTGTAGTTAGAATGTGACACCTTTATCTGTACTTAGATTAGAGTGTGACACCTTTATCATCTGATCTTCCTTTTCAGCCACTTTAAATTTGTTTCTCATTTTTAATACTTTCTGCTTTCTTTTCGATTGAGGTTTTTCTCTGTTTTATTTCATCAGTGTTGGCTTCTCGTGTGCTGGTTTGCTGTATATGAAATCCAGGATCGTTAAACCTACAGAGGCAGTAGGTGGATTAATAATTACCAAGGGTACGGCAGGGGGAATGGGGGTGGGAAGAGGTGGGGATGGGAGCTATCTAAAATGGACTGTGGTGATGATGGCACAACTCGTTTTAATATGATTGCACTATTAAATTGGATATGTCAATCACATGTCAATAGAACTGGACTTTCCTGGGTGAAACATATGACCCACAAAGGTGATACTCAGAGATGGATACAAAATGCATAGGATTTTTCACCAAAGTTCCTCATGGCTTCCCCCATGGCGCTAAGAGAAGTGAGTGTAACTATTTGAAAAGCCACAGATAGTGGGGCAGGGTGGGTGGGGGGCTAACACCAGGTATGGGTGATCATGATCCCTGAGAAAGGTTTTGAAGAACCCAAAATCTGTGACCCACAAAGTGGGTGGACTTGTGACTCATGTATAATGTCCAGTCCTCCTGTAGAATAACCTCTCTCCCCTCTTCTGATTCAGAGCCCTTTCTGTTTTACGAGCAGTTTCAGTTATTACAAATCCAACAGTAAAGTTTTGCCTCTGCTCTTCACCTCCGTGCGTTTGGATTGGCCTCTGTCACCCCCAGCAATGGACTCATGGCTTCACCTGGAGACAAAGTGTAAGAGGACAGATAACCCTGATCCAGCTCGTGCTTCTGCTGGTTAGTAAATTGGTTTACCGCTCCAGCCTCCGTGCCCTCGTGTGTGAAATCGGGGTGATGCTAATAGCACCGGCTCCAGAGATTTGTTGTGAAGATTAGATGGGATAAGTTATGCAGAAATCTAAACACAGTTCCCAGCATGTTAGTTAACATTCCTTGAGAGCTCACCACTACCACCACTGTTATTTGTACAATCATAGGTATTATTTTCATAGTAGGAGTATCTCCCACCCCCCACCCCCGTGAACTCAGAAAAATAAAAACAATTGCTTTATTATAAAAACGTGAAAGAAAATGGCTTTGAAATCTATTCCAATAGACCGCATTCCATCTCACCCCACACTGCTTCCTTAAGGATATTGTTTTCCTTCCACAGAAACTCAGTTTTCTGTGGGCTGGGGTTCCTACCGATGAATACGGCTCCCTTTCTGAAGCTGCCATGAATATGGTACCCTGCAGGACCAGGCTCTCACCCCAAAGTAGCCAGCTGTGTAGCCCCTCATCCTCAAATCAGTTCCTTACAGGCCTAAGCAATGCATTGCCACCTGCTGTAACAGCACCGCAGCTGTTCTCCATAAAGCGGGATCCAATCTGCACCCAGAAGCTGTTAAAGCATTTCTCTTTGCTTTAATGAACAGTATTTGAAAGCAGGAGGCTTTCCTAAATGAACCTCCACAAAATCCACTCTTTTCTTGGCACAAGACTCTTCTTCCTCAACTCTTCTAGGAAACTATGACCTGTTGGTGGAAACATTACACATGAACCTCCAATATAATTATCTTTATGCAAATCGCAGAGAGATGAGCTAGTACAGAGTGATATCTGTGTTGTCATTGTTTGATGCTCCAATAGTCATTGGGTTTCTAACCACAAAGTGAGTGGTTCCAACCCACCCACAGGTCCTCAGGAGAAAGATGGCATTATCTGCTCCCGTAAAGATTTACAACTATTTAGGCAAAGAACTGAGGGCAGTGGGGGTGGGTTTTGAAGATACAAAAAAGTCCTACTGTTGCAAGAGCTAATTTGCAATGCAAATACTATGTAAACATCAATACATTAAATGCTAATTTGATTTCTCAGAAATAAATGCCTGCTGATAATTTGTGAGGATTTATTTACAGAGAAGCTCACAAAGATCCTTGATACTAATGCTAGATACAAACTGGCTTTCCCAGGATCAGATGATTAACCCAGTGTATAGAGACTACTCAGAGCATAACCACAGATGCCAAACATAAATGAGAGAGACTCGACACCCAAATACATTATGTTCAAATAGGGCAAACAGCTGTGGGGACGGGTGCCATCCTAACCTAACAATTGCATGATGACTTGTCTTCTTTTGACATTATTAAAAATCAGAACATCCCCTTATATATTCTTTAGGAAAAGGTAAACTCACTGCATTCCCAGAAATCCCTGCGACAAAGATGCAAAAGGATTTGACGCGTCAATGCAAGCACAGTGGTTAGCCCCAGGACGAAGTCGTTAAAAGATGATACACTTCTCAACAGGAAAATATAGTTTAGAAAAATATATTCAGCTCAATAAAAAAGAAAAACATATGAATAACATTGCGTCTCTGTAAATAGCTAACATCCAAAAAAAATCTTCGTCCTCATGTTCACTGCCCTACACATCAGCCTGCTTGTCACAGTGCTGGTCATTGGAGCCCATCAGCATCTTCTCCGGAGGAAGCTGAGGGTGTCTGCTTGGGGAAAGAAACTCTACACAAGGTTGCAAGGAGCTAGAAGTGAATCAATGACAAAGAGGTTTTGTTTTTTTGGAATCATTTTCTAAGACATTACCATCACCTGTGCTCCTGCATAAAATTTAGAACCGACTGGATAACAAAGAATAACAATAACTATTATTAATCTAAATTGAGTCTCATATGTATGCATATATGCATGTGCATATACATGTGAACATACATAGCATATACATAAAATGAATATGTATATATGCATATATATGATAGTAAGTCAGAAAGTATTGCTACTAGAATTTCAATTCATACATTTTCACTTAAACTCACTGCTATTTAATCTATTCAAACTCAAATGACCCTATAGGACAGTGGTTCTCCACCTTCCTCATGCCACGACCCTTTTGTACAGTTGTGGTGACCCCCCAACCATAAAATTATTTTTGTTGCTACTTCATAACTGTAATTTTGCTGTTATGAATTGGGCGACTCCTGTGAAAGGGTCGTTTGACCCCCAGGTTGAGAACCGCTGCCCTATAGGACATGACAGAACTGTGCTGTGCATTTCCAAGATGGGAACTCTTTCGTGAAGTAGAAAGCCTTGTCTTTCTCCTGGGGAGCTGTTGGTGGTTTTGAAATACTGATTGTGTGGTTCGCAGCCCAGCCATGCTACAAGGGCTCCTTTGAGGGCATGGGTTAATTCCAAACACATTGAGTGTAGGCCTGTTTCTGTGGTCCGTGGATGACTGCAGACAAGTGTTCTCACTGCCCTAGTCTCATCAGGGCACCTTACACATGTCCAGTCAAAACAGCGGCTTCTCAGAGGGTCTATGGGCCAGTGAAATGCAAGGTGCACAGGCCAGCTCAGAAAACTGTGACAACTGTGATTTTGTTTTTTGAGGGATCCCAAGGGGGCAGTCTTGACAGATTTCCTTGAGGCACACAGAATGATTTGGGGTTTATTAAGGGAAAAGTTTTAAGAGCCCTGACATCTGCACTGGAAAGGAAAAAACAGAGGGACACTAGACTGATGATTTTCCCTCAATGACAAAGCGCCTGTTCGTTCTTCAAGGGGAGCTAGGACTTCCCTGTGAAAATTTCTTTGGAAAACCTTCCCCGGTGCATCCTACAGCCTTCCTCTTGCCCCTTCGGACTTTTTGTTCCCCCCAAACGCAAAGAGCATTATTAAGAAGCATGAGCTGAGGACGGGAACACTGTCACTTTGATGTGAACACAGAGCTCTTTGGGGAAGGGTTAGAGAGATGAAAACATTGCCTGCAGACGTGTGTAGACTAGTTGGAGGACAGGGCAAGAAACACTCACTGCACAGTTTTATGTCTTTATGTAACGAAGGTTTCCATGTCTTTTAGCAACGATTTGTGACCTATCCTCATATAAAACTCAATCTAGTTGCATAGCCCACTTTACAGATTTAAGATCTTGTTCTTAAAAAACGAAAAGCCAGAGTTGAAGAGTTGCTTCACATTCAGTGAGTTCGGAACAAAATGCCGCCAGACGCTAAGGAAAGCTTTCATCGACACAATCGGTGACGGTTCAAACCACACTACGGCCTCTCAAGACACTTGATCAAAGCGACCGCTGCCAGCAAACATATGGCGACAACGTTAGTCACAGATGGAATGAGGTTGGGAAGTAATCGCTCAATGTGCCTATCTCATGGAGAACGGAGAACAAACTATTTTCTCCAGGGAGTTGAAGAGTTCGATGCGAGAGAGGTAAATACTGGTATGTACGCAATCCTGCAATAACAATGATCTATGAGTAGACGCACGGATAAACATGCAGACTGAATGGGTGGGAAGGGAGACTGCAAGTATATCAACATATATATCATTTTTTTCTTTGATGGAGGTTATTTGTACATGGGTATTTACTTTGCTAGAAATATATCCATGAATGGTGTGTGTGGAGCATAATTAAGCGGGGAAAGTTATGACCACTTCTTAGACAAAAGCAAACCTCTTGTGGGGGTAAGTGCGGACACATCAAGGTCAATTGCCATAATATAGTCCAGAAAATAATGTTCTACATATGATGTGGTGAGTAGCAATTGGGATCTTACAAGCTCATGAGCAGCCATCTAAGATGCAATGAGAAAGAAAAGGAAATGGAAGAGGCATGGGGACAATGCGTCGGTTGGACCACCAGACCACTTCAGCATCTCTTTCCGTGATGCTGAGACTGGGAGAACCAGGCGGTGCCTGGCTACTACTACCAACTGCTCTGCACGTGATCCCCTGGAGGGCCCTGACTAGAGAAGGAGAAAGACGTGGGACAAAGTTCAAACTCAGAAAGAGAGCAGGATTACCGTGGGGATAAGGCTAGTGGAACCCCCTTAGTCACTCTCCAGTCTGGAAACAAACTCTTTTCCTGTGGCTCAAATTTCATTCTGGGATACATAAAAGTTTTGAATTCTGTTCTGAATTTTCCTCCTTTTTATTCGGATTTGTCTATGGAATCTTTGTCAAAATTTTCAGTAATGGGAATTTAGCACTATCCCATTCTGGTCTTATGGCAAAGGGGGCCATTAGCCACACATTCCATATTCTCCTTCCATCTTGACCCTCTTTCCTTTGTTGTTTCTCTGTTGGCCCTCCTCCTCCCTTGAATAGAGACTGTTTGGCTCAGCTGTTTACTAGCTTTACGACCCCAAACACATCAAAGTAGGAGGTAGAACAGAGCCACTAAGCATGTCATTAAGCCAATTAACTGAGATATTCCATAAAAAGTTTAACCTAAACCTCCATACCAAGAAACCAAATCCCATGAGGATTTTGTTATACTTAGTAGCCTTATCGACTGCTCAATTATTGTCATTGTTATAGATATATCTATCACATATCTTTACCCATTCAACTTGGTAAAGAAGGTGTACAATTAACATCATCTCTAATAATTGACTGTGCAATCCTAGTCTTATTCAATGCAATATTTCCATTATCATCATCACTGCTGGTAAATCTGAATACATGTTGACCTCTATGCATTTGTCCTCTGCTGTCTTTTTATGTAAGTGGGTTGGGCACTATTTGAGGGCTTGAGATTCTTTCATTCATCATGATGATTTCAAACCCAGCCCATATTGAAGCGCATCGCCTGTCAGGATGTCATACTGTGGTGGTGTCTGTGTTGCTTTGTCGCCAGTATTTCAAATGGCAGCAGGGTCACCCAAGGTGAATAGTTTCCAGAAAAGCTTCCAGACTAAGAAGAGACCACAAGATGGGACAGGCTGGCCCCTTTGGAAAACCTTATGAAAAGGAGAGAAACGTGGTCAGATAGAGCACCAGACGATGAGGGTCCTGCACGTTGGAAGGCACTCAAAATATGACTGAGGAAGAGCTGCCTTCTCAAAGAAGAGTCAGCCACAATGATGTTGATGGACTTGCCTTTACTAATGGAGCACAACTCAAAATGCAACGAAACAGCTGCAAATATCTCTTCATCATTGGAACATGCAATGTATGATGCATGAATCTAGAAACATTGCAAGTCATCAAAAATGCAGTGGAATTACCATCGATATTCTAGGCATCAGTGGGTTGAAATGGACTAGGACTGGCTATTTTGAACTAGAAAACTACGTGGTTTACTATGCCATGAGCGACAAATTCAAGAAGAGTGGCACCAAAATGATCATCAAAAAGACCACACAGAGACCAATGCTGTCTGTGAAAAGCTAATATCAATACATCTACAAAGAAGTCCGGTTAACATTAGTAATATTTAACTTCTGGCACCAACCACTAAAGGCAGTGATGAAGAAATTGAAAAATTACACCAACTTCTTCAGTCTGAAATTTATTAAGCATGCACTCAATATGCATTGATAATTATTAGTCATTGAAAAGCAGGAAACAGAGGAAGAGACAATAGTTGGAAAATATGGCCTTGGTAATAGAAATAAAGTTGGAGATCTCAAGATAGAATCTTGCATGACCAACAGCCTTTTCACTGCAAATGTTTTTTTAATAATACATAAACAGCAACTGTCCATATGAATGGAATACATGAGAATCAAATTGACTACATCTCTGTGAAGAATCTCTGAAGAAGCTTAATATCAGCAGTCAAAATTAGGTCAGAAGCTGCCTGTGGGCCAGATAATCAATCAACTGTTCATGTAGAAGTTCAGGTTGAAGCTGGAGAAAATTAAAAATAAGTCCTGGAGAGCCAAAATAAAACCTTAAGTTCGCCCCACCTGAATTTTCAGAATATTTCAAGGAGAATTGATGGTTTGAACATTAAAGACAGGAGATCTGATGAGCTGTGGAATGGCATCAAGAACATCATATGCAAAGAAAGAAAGAGGTCATTCAAAGGACAAGAAAGAGAGAAAAACACAAAGTGGATGTCAGATGAGACTCTGAAACATGTTCTTGAACCTTGAGTAGCTACAGCAAATGGAAGAAATAAAAGAGCGGAAGAAAAAAATTTCAAAGGGCAGCTCTAAAAGATAAAGAAAGTGTTATAAAGAGATGTGTGAAGACATGGAGTTAGAAAGTCCAAATGAAGAGCACACTCAGTATATCTTAAGCTGAAAGAACTGAAGGAAAATTCACACTTCAAATGACAATATTGAGTCATTTGATTGGCAAATAGTGAACAAGGCAGGGTATATTGAAAGACGATGGAAGGAACACACAGTCACTTTAAAACAAAACAAAACCTTGTCTATATTTAACCATTTGAAGAAGCAGTATTTGATCAAGAACCAAAGGAGTGAAAAGGAGAAGTCCAAGCTGCAGTGATGAAAACCACATACAACAAGGCCCCAGAAATTGGTGGACCACAAATGAAATGTTTCAACAAGCGGATGAAGTATTGGAAGCACTCATTTATCTATATTAAGAAATCTGAAAGACTATCCAATTGGAAGAGATTGGAAGAGATCAATATTTGTGCCAGTCCCAAAGAAAGATGGCCCAACATCTTTAGCAAACAATATCATTAATATTGCATGAAAGTACAATTTTGCTGAAGATAATTAAGCAGTGACTGCAGTGGTGCATGGACTGAGAGCGGCCAGAAATTGAGCTGTATTTAGAAGAGGGTACCATTGCTGATGTCAGGATGCATCTTGGCTGAAAGCAGAGAATAGCAAGAATATGCTTACTTGTGTCTTATTGAGTATATACAGGCATTATACTTTATGGATAGTAACAAGCTATAGACAACACTGAGAAGTATGGGAATTCCAGAACATTTGATTGTGCTCATGTGGAACTTGGATATGGATCAAGAGACACTTGTGTGAACAGTACAAGGGCAGACTGCATGCTTTAAAATCAGGAAAGGTGGGCTTCGGGGTTGTCTTTCACGATATCTACTCCATTTGTATGTTCAGGAAATAATCCAAAAATCTGGGCTATATGAAGAAGAACATCAGGACTGGAGGAAGGTTTATTAACAACCTGAGATATGCAAATGATCAACCTTTCTTGTTGAAAGCAAGACAAACTTGAAGCACTTAATGTGGAAAATCAAAGATGGCAGCCTTAGCCTGAGTTCTAAAGAAAGCAACTATCTCCTCCCAACTGGACCAGTAGACGCTATCGTGATAAGCCGAGTCAAGGCTTCCCTTGACTTGGGTCCACAATCAATGCTCACAAAAACAGCTGTCAGGAAATCAAATGATGCGTTGCATTGCACAAACGTGCTGTGCAAAAATATCTGTGAAAATCAAAGGTGTCACTTTGAGGACAGAGGTTTGAAACTTCAGCTGCTCCTTGGGAGAAAGACGGGGCTTTCTCCTTCCATAAAGAGTTAGTCTCTGAAACGCACAGGGCAGTTCCGCCTTGTCCTAGGGAGACGCTGAGAATCACCATCGACTCGTTGGCAGTGCATTTGGTCTGAATTGTGGACTGCCAGGACAACAACGAACAACCTCTCTTGGAAGAAGTACAGCCAGAAGTTGTACTCCTACAACCTCTACCGAAGTGAGGATAGCAAGACCTCATCTCATGTCTTTTGATCCGTTGTCAAGAAGACTAGCCCTGGAAAAAGACATCATGCTTGGTCATGTAGGTCAGCTAACAAGAGAAACAATGCATCCGTGTGGAGATGGATGGACACAAGAGCTGCCATCATGGGTGCAAGCCTACAGTTCTGAACGTGGTGCAGGACCGGGCAGTGTTTTCTTCCATTGGGCATGGGATCACTCAGTTCGAACTGACTCAAAAGCACCCTGCAACAGCCACAAGCATGAATTTCAGTGACCGACTAACAAGTGTTCCATGGTATGGATGTGCCACATGTTATCCATCTATTCATTTGTTGATGGGCATTTAGATGGTTTCCGTTTGTGGGCTGTTGTGAATAATAATGAGTCTAGTATCCAAAATGCATAGCTCAACAATAAGAAGATAAATGCCTGCTCCAGTGGGTTTTCTTGGCTGTAAACATTTGGGAAGCAGATCACCAGGTCTTCCTTCCGTAGCACCACCAGGTCGGTTCAAACCATTAACCTTTAGTTTAGTCACTGAGCAAAAATTCCCTGCACCACCTGGATACCGAACAGCCTGAGTTATCTTTTCAAACAACTGTCTATCTCAAAGAACCTCAATCTAATCATTGTACCTTTTTTATTTTGAAGTTTCCAAGATGATAATTTTTATTTGTGCAGCTGAGTTTTATAATCAGTACTGCCTTATTCCAGAACTTCTATATATTTTTTCTTAATTACCCCATATATGTGGTTCTTTTCTTGTTTTATTATTTATTTTTATTTTCCTTTTCCTTCCCTCCTTCCTTTTTTGTCCCTTCCTAAACTTAGAGATGTTGCTTGAAGCATTGATCAAACAAGTTTTCTTGTATTTCTAGCAAGGAATTCTCTCCCCAAGGTGACACGGATGGACTGGTCAACTTACTCTCAAATTCCCGAGACAACACTCCAACCTTTCCCACTGACAGGCCAATTCAAGGGACACGACACCTTGTACCTTTTCCTAGGGAAACAAAGACTGAGCAGGCAAAACAGGAATCCAATGGAATGGATTCCACTGGGAAGGATACATCCAGTGATTGATCTCCACCACTGTCACTCTCAGACAGTATTTCCATGCCTTTTAGAGATTCAGAGGCTGCAAGGAATCATTTTCTCCTCCTTTGGGGCCGTAGTTCACTTCGACAACCTGGGAGTCCTAAGACATCTCACTCTTGGAAGTCGGCTGTGCTCAGGAGTGCATTGCTGCTCCCAGGAGACAGAGGCAGACTCCCTGTCATTCACACACATCTCCAGCTCCCTAGGAGAGGGAGGTTCTTCCCAAGTTAACCTCTCCTTCTCAATGAGATCACCAAATCTGCGGTCTTCTTTTCTGTGCTGCTGACAGATCACCTGTGAATGTGAGTGGCTTTCAACGTTGGTGCCCCCCCCCCCCAAATGCATTTCAGTTTAATTCCATTTTCCACAACTTTTTGAAGCCCTTTGGTAGCATGGCTTCTTCATTGAGCAAAACTCAACGGAATGTCTTCTCGGTGCAAAGCTTTGTGCTGGCGGCAGCAGATTAGTCAGTACCTACCACGGCTTTCCACGTCAAGTACGCAGACAACTTGATGGGCTGCACCACTGTCCGTGCACTTGACATACACGGCAATGCCTGTTTCTCACGCGTGGGGGGCCGGGCTAGGAGGCTCTGATGAGCAACACTTGGCTTCTGCTCTCACGAAGTCCCTGCTGAAGTGAGCCGTCTATCAAAACCTCAAGATGACAGCATGGGTAGGACCCTTTTGGAACCCAGATTCAGTGCAACCATGGCACAGAGCAACCTCCCAGGATGCACTGCGCATACAAATGGAAGATCTGCGGGAGAAACCCCGACAGGGTCTTGGTCTCTTTGAAAGACGCCCGGGGCTGGCAGAGGAAGAAGGTGCCATTGAGACTTGTTGGGTGTCTCTCAAGAAACCGAGCAAGAATGACAGCAAGAGCAGAAACGAGTGATGTCTTAATAAATAAAAGAAGGCTGGCTCGCCCCAGGTCCACAGCAGCTCTATTACCGCACATTCAAAGTTTCTTCTAAAACACTCTTAAAAGATAATTAACCTAATTTGGCGTGCTACAGAGTCATTTTAAAATCTCCATTTGGTGAATGAAATAATATATTCACCAGCATGTGTTTGTTAGTGATAACTCAGCTTATCAAGGGCCAGAGGAGTCCCATCTCAAGGCAAGTGCTTCTATATGAACCCAGAGGCTGCCAATTACCTCCTGCCAGCTTGTCTACCTATAATAAGTTTGTTTTGATGTGGGCCAGTTTAAAAAAATCATACTATCTGTTCTCTAGGGCCTCCTGGCTCTGAATTCAAGGATTTATACCAAACACAATACCATGTAAATGGTGGAAGGACTTTATTCTAACCGTAACTGGCATTCAAATATGATTAAATCAAGGATTTTTTAGCTCCTTTGTTTAATTTCACCCCCGCACCCCCAAAGAAAAAGACCACTTAGTCTTTGTATTACTGTTTCAGATGTTTCCAAAGTAACCCCATATTAAAAAGCAAGCCATGGGGGACCATCTCCATGCATAAATTATAATGACATGATTTCCTTAATTAATTGTGACTGAGGATCTCACAACGAAGATCCCAAGCCAGTCTTGTTCTCCCCAGAAAAGCATTGTGCACGTAATTCTTATTTACCAATCCCTATGCTGAGGACAGGGACTTTAAAACCTAGCTTCGTTAACCGCCTGATGACTAACAATGCCATATCACACAAGCACAGTTCACACTGTATCTGCCCGAAGTTGCACTCACCCTGTTCAGGCATTTGTGACTACACCCCCAGAGCTCACTACTGCTCATCAGCTTTCCTTGTGGTAAGATCTGGAGGCAGGAGATGGCCACAAAGTAGAATCTAGTCATTGAGTAGATTCAAGGAAGAAGTAAGGTATTCCAACCAGTTGTCACTGAGGTGACTTCCACTCATGGTGACCTCACGTGTGTCCGGGCAGAACAGTGCCCCATCACGGGTCCAGGGGCTGAGTTTTGGAAGTAGATTGCCAGGTGGATTAGGCTGGGAAACAAAACCCATGGCACTCAGATGTGTATAAGAAACAGCTTTATATCAAGAAGGTTGTCTCAGCCAGTCCAACTCAAGTTCATGGGTTCCATGCGAGCTGGAGCCCTCTTCAGACTCACGTAGCTGCACAATGATGACGTAGAAAGGTGAAGCAGCAGCAGCGAGATCACAAGCCAGTGAGTGCAGAGTCTTGTGGATTCAAGGTTGGTAGGAACATGGCAGGGCAGCAACAGCCCCCAGTCAGCAGCTCAGGAGACTGCCCCTAGCGGCAAACGCAACATCCCAGCAAGCAAGGGGGATGAAGGCCATGAAGGACGGACTGGTTCTATCTCTCTGATTTCAAGGCCACGCCTCCAAGCAGGCATCTCAAGGCTGCTGCTGAGAGGTGGACTCCGCCCCTACCTTCACACAGGAACCATCAAGTTGGCATAAAATCTAACCATCCCACCAGGACTTTCTTCCCAGGTGCCTCTGGGTAGACTCAAGCTTCCAACCTTTTGGTGAACCACACTGACTGTTGGTGCCATCCAGAAACCCCACAATTTCCAAAGGAAGAAACAAACCTAGGGAGAAGTTAGCTGGCTTACCAGACGCTGTCTCAGATCTATGAGCTCCGCTAGAGCAGAGGCCATATGGTCTTCCCAGCTGTGCCGCCGGGCCAGAGCAGGGGGACTGGCCCAATGTTGTTATTGCTACTAGCTGGCTTCCATTCCAACCCAGGGCAACCGTAACAACAAAACGCTGCCCGGTCCTGTGCCATCGTCATGGTCACGGGTGTGGTTGGGCCCTGAGCCCGTGGTGGCAGCCATTATGTTGGTCCCTACCCTTGAGGTTTGCCCTAATGTTCCTGGCTCTCTACCAAACACAACGTCCCTATCGAGTAACTGGTTTGATATCACAGATCCCTAATGCACGTTACTGCATCTACATGCCCTTCTTTCAGTCTCCAGCATGGCTGCCAGGTCGTTGCCCTCTATCGCCTGTCATTCAATTCCAGGAGGCAGGAACACCCTGCACAATTTCCCACAGTCATTTTAGCTAGGGGGAAAAAAAGGTTTTTAAGCAAAATAAATTAAAAGAAAATAAGCAAAGGAACAAAAGGCCACTTGCTCCACAAAAGCTGTTTCCATTCTTGAACCAGCTGCTCTCGGTTTTTACAGCCGGGTCTACTCGACTCCATTTCCCTTTCCCCTTTCCATCCACTCAGACAGATGTTTGATGCTTTTATTGTGGTGGAGCAAACTGACTTGCCCTTCAAAGCTGACAATTCTGATAGTCACACCAGAGCTGGGTCTCTTGCAGAGCAACTAGAAAAGCAATTTCTGCTTTAATAGCTGTCTTCATCTCCAGCCCCTGAGTAGCTCATGTCCAGAAATTCAAATATGCACTGCGGCACTCTTGTTTGATTATTCTTCGCAGAAGCAGTGGTGATCTACCATGAACTTCGCCATGTATTTTCAAGCCTGGGTTATCACGGCCTCCATGGAAATCCCATCTCTAAAGCTGCACTCCAGTGCTCTCCAAGCTCTATTACAGAGACAGGACTCAGGGATAGATTTCTTGCTCTTCATCTAGGACCCTCGATTCCATACCTAGCCTTTCACGTGGCAGACCCCAGTTCAATTCCTACCAATGATACTGAAGAGGTTTCAATGGAGCTACCAAGCTGAGACAGACTGGGAAGAGAGGCCTGGTGATCACTTTCCAAATATTTGGAAAGCCTTCAAACAATCAACCTCCAAACAATCAGCCAATGAAAACCCTAAGAATCACATCGGCCCAATCTACAACCATTCGTGAGACTGTCGCAGGACAGGGACGTGTGTGTCTGTGCATGGGGTCCCCTAAGCAGATGGCAGCAAACAACAGAATGCATACATGCACAGGACATTAGGATCTTGGTGGACTCTAGGAGACTCGGGTCAGTCCCAAGATGCTGCATTTCCAGCAGTCTCCCAGGGATTCTTGCAAAGGCCACGAACCCACAGCCCCACTTAGAGTGGTAAGGGACTGGCTTACGCTGAGTGGGCACTAAACTTTCTTGCTATTGGTCAAGGAAACAACAGCCTGGTTTCCTTTTTAATTCCATGGAGTGTTTTGTTCCAATCCTTGATTTCTTTGGATGTTACTCGGTTTAACTGAGTGCTCCCCAGTACCCCCAAAACCCACCACCACCAGCAGCTCAGTTGCTGAGTCTCACATGGGATTACAGTCTTCAAAGTGAGAGCACTTTGCTCATCTCCGTTTGTCATTTCAATCACTGAAAACACACACTCAGAGAGAGAGAAACAATAAAGTACCTAATGTCCCATGTTCCCCTGTTTATCTGAAGGTGTTGATTACCTAGAGGTAATTTTTTTCTTGTAAAGTAATTTATTTTAAATAAAAAAAGGTCAGGCAGCTATTTCATTTATCACTATTACAAAGGAGGCTAACCCAGTGATGGAGAAAGGGAAGGAGAAATTAATTACATGTCAGAAGCTGCAATAACACTCCTGGTAATTGTGACAAAAATTTTAAATTAACATTTCTGTCACTGAGAGAAGTTTGATTAATTTTACAATTGGAGATGCTATCGCCAGAATATTGGGGGGAATCGGAGGACACCGCGGCTTGCAGCCGAGATGGAGATCGCTTCTTGAAGACTCAATGTATCTTCAAGGCACCTTCACACTTTATTAACAGCTCAATCAGTGCCATGCTGGAAATAATTAGCCAAGAAACCATGGAGTCAATAGCTCTCGGCTGGCAAACCACGTGAAGAGGCAGCAGGCAATGAGAGTCTCAGTGGCTATAACAAAGCAGACCCGGTTTTCTGGGTTGCCAGGTCTCCTGGGAAGATCGGCTGTTGCCGCTACAACCTTCCCTCTGAAAAGTAAAACAACCTAGCAGGCTGCAGTTACACACTTTCATTCCCATTTCTTCCCATTCACAGTGGGCACTAATGGAGGTAGACCAATGACCCGAAGAACAGAAATGAAGAGAAAGGAAAGGGGTGTTACTAACACTTTTCAAACCAAGGGAAAATGTTCTTCTAGTGGTAAGTTTATCAGTGATCTATAAGAAGTCTATTGAATTCGAATGAATATATTTTTTTAGACCTTATTGTGTCCCAGGAACATAATAAGTGTGTTACTGTATGAATTCATTGAATCCTTACACCTGCTGCACTTGAAAGTTGATTCTATTGTATACGTGCTTTGTTGTTGTTGGACAGGGAAGTTAAGAAACTGTCTCAAGATCAATCAACTATAAAGTGTTTAATAAAGATTCATATCCAGGCAGTCTGAGACCAGAATCTTTATTCATAACCATGGAGTGACACACTGCAGTCTGCTTTCGTCTGGACACGCTATTGAAACCAGTGCCCCAGCGCACCAGCCTCTGTGAACAGGTGGTAACATACAAGATGAATGGTCTAGGAAACACACCTCACGGAAGGAGGAATTCTACCATTACGCTCCTCCTTGGATGAGGTAAAGTTTGAAGATGATCTGACTAACCCAGCAATTCCAATCTTGAGACTTTACCCTCAGATACAAAAAAGAATTCAATGAAAGTATAGTCCTCATAGAAGAGTAGACAACAGTTGAAGAAGAAATCTAATAGGACACTGATGGAAAAGGCCATGATACAGTAGTTGTTTACTGTACCAGGTACCTGTAAAACTTATGTTGAATAAGAAGTTTTAAAGGCAAGGAAATTGTTCCAAAAATACTATTGAGTGAACCAAACCAAACAGTGCCATCAAGTCTATTTTGATTTGGCACTGCCCTATAGGACAGAGTAGAACTACCTGTGAGTTTCTGAGATGGTAAATCTGCAGGGGTCAGCCCAGTGGGTAGCCCACTACAACACCAGGGTTCCTGGAGTATAATACAGTATATGCATAAGGTCTCAGATCCACAAAAATCATCCCAACACATCTGCAATTGAAAGATCAAGGAGTACTGAGACTCTCCCTTTCTTGTATTTTCTAAACTTTCTTCAACGTGCCTGCAATAATTTCGCCAATCAGTATTGTAAAATGTCATGAAGGTTACTTTGAAAGAGAAGGTGGAAGCTGGGTAGAGTTGATCCGATCACCCCCGGACTTGGGGCAGCCAGGGTTCTGGATAGCCGGAGAGAGAAGCCCTGGGAAAACTGGCCAGACCGCTCCCAGCCTGTGACTAAGGACAAAACCAAACTGACGTTTCGAGGCAGAAAGCATTTCAGGGGTTCTGATTTCAGTCTGTACAATGATTTTCCCTTCAGAAATCATCAAAGGTAAAGACTCCATTAAGAAGTGTTTTCACTGCAGCCCATTCTCTCTCCCGTTTCTAAAAGGAGCAGGAAATGTTAAAAGGCAACGTCAGAGAAAGCTTTTAGTTTGAATCCGTACACACTTCGTTCCTCTGAGAGGAAGTGAGCGCTACCTTTGAAGGCCTGGGCTTCCTGCAGAGATGAGCTCAATTGATACTCCACCACTGCTGCACTTAGTCCCACTGTCCCTTTCTGCTTTTAGAGGAAGGAGGAGGGACACCAGGGGGTTAGCTAAAAGGTGACATGGGCCTCAATCATGAATCGTGCTAATAAAAGCGCCCGTCCCCAAACAATGTCAATACCAAGCACGGCACCTGCCACATAGCAGATACACATTCACCTTGAAGAAGTAAACCATTGGTTCCGAGAGAGCCAGACGCTCAGGAAAGCAATTGTGGGGCACTGCCTTGGCTTCAATGATCTTTCTCGACCTTGAACTGGCCAACATGGGAACGTCTCTGATTTCACTCATTTTCATCATGCTGGCTGGCAGTATTGTGTCATCTTTGACTCAAGAGGAAACCCACAGGATGAGTGCCCTGAGCTGCCTTTTTCATCAGCTCCCACGTGGTGGAGGAGGAAGGCTGAAGCGGTATTGACCATGACCTCCAGGGATGATGGCAGCCTGCTCCTTCTCCATTGAGCCGCAATACTTAGCCCGTGCTTAAATAGATAGAGTAGGTGCTGCATACGTTTTTTTGTTTGTGTGCAATTATATTCCTGTTTACTAGAGAGGCATTTTTGTGTCTTCTTAAATGAAACAAAGGCACCCTACAAGCAGGAACAAAATGTGGAGCAAATATTTGAAATCAAGGTATGGTTTGGTTTACAAAAACAACAAAAAGATCTGATTTTCTAATTTTGCTCTATGGGAATTCTATTGCTTCTCACTTCTCGTCTCTCTCTCTCTCTCTCATGCCATATCTCTGGATACAGAGGAAGGGTTTGTTGACCCTCCTAGGTGTGGTCCTTTCCCTTGGGAAGGTTAAGGCCAGAACAGGGCACAAAGAACCAGCCACATCGACAAGATTCCATCTAGTTTTTGCTCCACTTCCAACTAGCTAGGGGATCCTAAGGGAGTTGCAGGGTCTCTGAGTCTCAGCTTCCTCATTTACTCAACAGTGGGCCGTTTTGTTTCTCTGTGTTCTACTTTGAAGCATTATTGGGGAGACAGGAGCACACAGCACAGGATAACTGTGGTGGTTGTATCAAAGTCATGTTTTGTAAATCCTAAGAGCTATACATCGAAGGCACCATGGTAAGTGCTATGAATCTTTCAGCACTGGTGTTCAGATACTTTTTTGCCCCCGGTAATGAGAGAAAGTGAAGGAAGCACACCATCTTGCCTAGCAACGTCCTTTCTAAAATCATCACGAACCGGGGCTAGCTTCGTTCTTCTGAAGGAACACCAGGCCTTCTTTGTTTCTCCTTCGTTGTCACACCAGTCGAAAGTAGTTCGTACCTCTGAATGAGATATTCGTTAAAAAACCCAGCCGGAGGTTCTAGATAGAGAATCCAAAACATAATTGTCTGTAGGATCATTCAGTGTACATCATTGCAAACTCCGTTTTATTCTATTTGTCATGTCTTTTCTCCACCTTTGACCCCCCCCCCAACTGTTTGAGAAGTATGTGAACACATCCTAATGAATACATTGAATCTTAATTAGGTTAATTAGGCAGTGCTCAGTCTAGTGAGTCCTTGAAATAACAAATGCCTCATGCTCTGTTTTAGAAACAAAACAGCTATTTCAATATCATTCCACTCGTAGTCTCATTGGCTCGTTCTTTCCCTTTGGTTGACGATTGCTTCCTATAGGCCTACTTCTCCTTCCCCTCATCCAGTTGCCCTTTGAAGGTAAGCCATGCTTTTGTGATCAGTCTTCACCTTGACCAAGGTCGTCTGGGTCCTCCCAGAAGCAAAGCAAGATGGGATGTTGCCTTTTTCCTAAAGAGAAGTGCCTCTGTGAAAGGACATGGGAGCGCGATGGAAATGACGGTGCAACGTGAGATCACGATGGAATCTGACCCCAAGTGAAAGCAAGGTGGACGCAGTTGAGACTGGACTACAGTCTAAGGCAGGCTTAGCAAAGTGATGTGGAGTCTTAACACCCAAACCGGTGGGCACATTAGCCACTTCTTTCAGGGACATGTCTGCCAGCATACTCAGTCGTTAGTAAAGAGTAGCCCGTAGTCGCTGTTGACCTATACCTCCAGCAGCTGGGCCCTTCAGTCAGCCCCAACCCTTATAGCAGGAGGTCAACCAGGAGCATCCTCATGGTCTTCTTGAATTGATTTCGGCATCTAATTGGAGAATTTTTAAAGGTCACTTCTCGGGTAGCACATTTAATTACCTCATGAAGAATGATGAAAGACAAAACTGGGAGCAACAGCATTTGAAAAGAGCACACAGCATTGCCCAGGAATTCTTGGGGGAAGAATTTGCTTGCAAATCAAAAACTTTGAGGGATTTTTAAAAATAACTTTCATGGTGAAGCCATCAGAGCTGATAAAATTCAATCCCCAAGGCAGCAAGACCTTCCAAGTTAAAACAGTAAATAATTTGATCGAGATAAAGATTAATAGCTAAAATCATGTGAGTCAGTCAGAAGCACCAGAGAGCATCAATCTCCAAAGATTAATAATGGTAAAAGACAACACTGTGATAATCAGTTTCATAGTGATGGATCATGGGAGAGTGTAATGAGTGAATTTCAGGAGGAGAATTTCAATAGAGCAGACTAGACTAGGGAAAACGCACATCAGATGGCTCAACCTGCAAGTGGGCTATCTGCCTGGAGGACACGGGCGGGAATACCATTTTCTTGTCTGCGTGCTAAATGCTGAAATATCACACAAATTGGTGTCAGGAGGTTGAATGGAATCTGCCGCAGCAAAACGTGACTTCGGCAAAGAAACCGTGCCGACGACTGAGATTTAGAGCAGAGCTAACAGAAAGTAATCATATCTTAATGTGCTCAGAGAGGAAGGTTTATTAGTTCTTGTCTGAGGAGGCACGCACTGGTGTCATTTATGGGACCATGCCCTGTTTCAGAAAGTAGGGTGCCACTATCCTCAGAGCTTGTCTCTGCCAGTGCACATGTGCTTGGCTTCCACCCTACTACTATGGCAGGGTGCCCAGCAGTACCATGCTGGAGCTGGGAGATCGAAAGGTCAATGAGCCATTCTCTTGGACCTCAAAGGACTTTCAGTTGAAAAGAGGAGGGAGGTGGACAGGCATGATCATGAATTATGAAATGGAGAGCTTTGTCCTGGAAATGGGCAGGAATGATAGCATGGACTGTAGAGACAAAATGGACATTGTTCTAGCCCAGATCTCCCACACACTGGCTCTGTGACCCTGGCAAGTTTCTGAGTCTCTGCTATATCATTTGCCAAAATGGAGGAAATCGTGGTGTTTGCATTATTAGGTGGTTGTAAAGCTTCAACAACATATACTGCCCAGCACATGGCAACAATCTAGAAATTGTAGACAATGAATTTGTCCTATAAGTTAACACCTAACAGGTATAAGGCATCATCAGAACAAAAAAATTTTACCATAGTGAATGATGGGGGGAGTGCGGAGTGGAGATCCAAAGCCCATTGGTAGGCCACTGGAGATCCCCTTGCAGAGGGGTCTCGGGGAGGGGATGAGCCAGGCAGGGTGCGATGTAGCGCCAATGGGAAATACAACTTTCCTCTAGTTCCTAAATGTTTCCTCCCCGCTCCCAATACCATGACTAGAATTCGACCTTGCAAGTCTGGCTAGACCAGAGGAGGTACACTGGTACAGATAGGAACTGAAAATACAGGGAATCCAGGACGGATGAGCCCTACAGGACCAGTGGTGTTAGTGGCGAAATGGGGAGGGTGGAGGCAGAGTGGGTGGGAAGTTGGGAACCGATTACAAGGGATTATATGTGACCTCCTCCCTGGGGGATGGACAGCAGAAAAGTGGGTGGGGGGAGACATCGGACAGGGCAGGATATGACAAAATAACAATTTATAAACTATCAAGGGCTCATGAGGGTGGGGGAGGGGGGAGGGAGGGGAAAAATGAGGACCTAATGTCAGGGGTTTAAGTGGAGAGAAAATGTTTTGAGAATGAAGTACAAATGCCCTTTACACAATTGATGTGTGTATGGATTGTGATAAGAGTTGTATGAGCCCCTAATAAAATGTTTAAAAAAAATAAAAAATTAAAATAAAAAAAACAAGACAAACAAACAAACAAAAAAGTTAACACCTAATATGCTGGTTAATTTTATGTGTCAGTTTGATTATGGTGCCAAGTTGTCTGTTCAAACACTCATCAAGACGCAACTATGAATCTATTTACATGTCATCAACATTTATTTAAAAGTAATCAATCTTACTCAAAAACTCACTGCCCTTGAGTTGATTCTGTCACACTGACCATGTAAGGCAGGGTAGAACTGCCACTTATGATTTCTGAGACAAATTTTTTATGGAGGTAAAAATTATCTTTCTCCCTCAGAGTGGCTGATGGGTTCCAATTGTGGCCCTTATGGTTTGCAGCACAATGTATAGCCAGCCCACTCTGATAGTTAGGTTTATGGTGCCAACCCGGCCAATAGGAAGCAACATGTGGGTGGAGATTGATCAGATCACAGTTTGAGTGGAGGGCAAAGTGATATATGGCTCTGCAAGGCCCGTCCCATTTCTTTTGCTCTCTGGTGATTGGACCATCCTACTGCTGCTTTCACTAGTCCTCCACCCTCAACCTGTGGGCTACACTACCTGTGGGCCAGGCCAACCTGTGGATCGTGTCGCTAGAGCTTGAGGCTCCTTGAACATGCTTTGCCATGCTACTGGTGCGGACATCACTTGAGTTTGAGGACAGTGGATCCTGTTGCCTTGCATTGCTTGAGTTTGATGTTCCATGTGGGTCTGCTTCACTAGGCTCGGTGCTACCAACTGTTGCCGACCCACTCTGTCGTCTGCTGCCTTGCTGGAAGGAGGACTCCACTGTCTGCTTCCTTGACCTTGGACCGAAGTCCCCTCCTGAGTGGAAGGACTTTCTGTATATTAACTGTTCCACAAAAGTGAGTTGAACTGAGCCCTCTGTACTGCGTGTGTGGACTAATTACCTGTTATATCCCTTCCCGCTGTGTAAACCTATCCTTCTATAAATATAATCTTAAGTGTCCTGGTTTCGTTTCCTAGAGAACCCTGTCTAACATTTCCACTATGCCACCAGGGGTCCTAAACATTCATAATCAGTTGATTGCAAATAAAGTAGCTTCTCTTCCATATGTGGGTGGGTCTTGTCTAATCAGTAAAAAGTCCCAAGAGCAAAACTGAGGCTTCTTAAAGAAGGAAGATATTCTGCCCGAAGACTCCAACATGGAAATCCTGCCGGAGTCTCCATCCTGCTGGCTTGCTCTCCAAATGTAGACCTGCCTGCTTCCACCATCACATAAGTTAATGTCATTATCAATCTCATCTCTCAAAGTCAATAGATTGATAAGTCAAAAAAATACGTGGGGTGTGTGTGTGTGTGTGTGTATGAAAGCAGAATGTATGAAAACCCACACCTGGTTGAACAAACACTGGCAAGGAATTCCACAGTAGCTCTGGTGTTTTACAGCCCAAGAAATTAGGGGTGTGTGTGTGTGTGTGTGTGTGTGCAGGTAGGGGTTGGGGGGAAGGCAGGTAAGGCAACAGAGTGAAGAGGTTTAAATGTGCATAAAAGTTCTGAGCAAGCCGAATTTGTACTTGGAGGAAACGGGAGGTGCAGTAGGCTGGGAACGGTCTTCGCTACGTAGAGCTGCCATCATAGAAATGCTTGGGTGTCTTTACCACAGGGAAGTTCTTCCAAGTTCAGGAGGCTAGACGTCTAAAGTCAGGGCACTGCTTCTTGGGAAAGGCTCTCTCTCTCTATCCACTCTATGGAAGACTCTTGCTTCTTTTCAGCTTCCAGTCCCAGGTTCCCCGAGGATCCTGTGGTGTGTGCTTATCTCCCCCTCCATGTGTGCTTACTTGCTTCACCTCCTCTGTTGTATCTCAAGAGATCGACTTGCAACCCACCTCACTACCTCTCTAACAGAACAAAAGAAACCCATTCCCAAATGGGCTATAAACATAAATATAGGGGTTCTGATGGACAACACAGAGGTTTTTTGGGGGGAAAGGACACCGTTCCATCCATAACAGCATACATTTCTAAAGCATAGAGACTTCTTCCAAGGAAACGATAAGCACCGTGTGTAGAAGGAGATTTGCTTTCACAGAATTTATTAGGCTTTGATATGTTCTTTATCAAATCCAGTCCCTACAAGCAAAATTAGATTCAGCAAAAGCCTAATTAAAATCATTCCTTTACAATACAGGCACACCAATTTAATAAAGGAAAATCTGCCAGTATCATCTGCATGTTTATAAGTTCAGGGACCAAATTCTTAAGCACCCATAGCAGTTGTCATAGAATAGATCCTGACCTTTGGTGACCCTGTGTGTGTCAGAGGAAAAGTGTGTTTCATAGGGTTTTCTGTGTCTGGGGTTTGGGAAGTAGATCACCATGCCTGAGGATTTTTTGGGTGGACACAAGCTTTTCTGTCAGCAGCTGATGACTTTAACTATAAACAGCAATTGTTTTAAGCACCTATCATGACACAAGCTGTTCTTTTTTCATCCTTGCCCCATAAAGATGCTGTTATGTTTATCATTATCTTATAAGCTTAGTGTGTTAGACAGGGTTCTTCAGAGAAACAAAACCAGGACACTTATGGTTATAGACGATAGATAGATAACAAAGGAATATAACAGCTAATTAGTCCACACAGCAGCACAGAGGGCTCAGTTCAACTCACTTCTGTGGAACAGTAAATATACTGGAAGTCCCTCAACTCACAAGGGCTGCTGGGTCCAAGGTCAAGGACACAGACAGCTAGCCCAGGATGGGATGTTGAATTCAAGCAATGCAAGATGACAGGATCCACCAGCCTCAAGCTCACATGATGTATACACCAGCAGTGTGGCAAAGCAGCTCTTGAAGGAACGTCAAGCTCTGGTGACACGATCCACGGGTTGGCTGTCCCACAGGTAGTATAGCTCACAAGTTGAGGCAGAGAACTAGCTAAAGCAGCCACATGCTGGTCTGATCACCAGAGAGCAAGAGAGAGAGGAGTGGGCCCTGCTGAGTCATTACCTCTTTGCCCTCTAACCAAACTGCAACCGTATTAACCCCACATGTTCCTATTGGCCAGGTTGGCACAATAAATCTACCTATCACACTTAGGGTAATATTCTAGCTTTATTCTGAGCCCTGATGGTACTGAAGGATAGGCATTAGGTGCTCAGAGCCAGATCAACAGTTCAAATCCACCAGCTGCTGAAAGAGAGAACGATGAGGCTAACTACTCCTGGAAAAAAAAAAAAAGTGCACTCTCAGAAACCCCAAGGAGCAGTTGTGCTCTGTTCTCTCTGCTCTGTGGGGTCACTTTAAGTCAGAATGGACTGAACAGCCATGGATGTGGTTGGAGTCTGGAGTTGTAGATGAGAAAACGGAGTTTCTGAAAGAGGAATTAACTTGTCCGAAGCCACACAGGTAGCAAAAATGGAGCACCTGGGATATGAATCAGGGACAGTTTAACCCTATACAGAGTGCACTCATGCAAGACCTACGTGCACTTCGCATTCCTCTCCTCAAAACCCCCCAGCAGTGGCTCTCACGGCTGCTTAGAGACAGAGAGACTTCAGCCAACCCCTGCTTCGCATTCTACTCACATTGGGTAAATTACATTATAAATTAATCCTGATGAAACATTCAACTCTTCCTTCCCTGCCAGCTCAGAAGACTTGCTGTGGTCCTGAGGCCCCCACAGGGTGGACCTTCAGAGAAAAATCCAGAGGCCTTGATTACATTTGCTTTTTAATTAATCTAAGATGTTAATTTTCAGCTGGAGGAATGTTAATTTTTTCCTTTTGTGAATCTAATGGCCACAGGCAACACTAGTGCTATTGCTACAAAAGTTTGGAATAACTGCCAGAGCTCCCCAGCTAGAATAATGCAGTAGCAAATAAAACAATTTCCCTGGAAGGCACAGGAATTTAAATAATTTCTGCAGATGGTCTCTGCTTCTTTTGGTGAAGAGAGAGAAAACTGTCTAATTTTGACCTATTCGGGCCACACGAACATCCAAGCAAATTCATTCTCCTGAGCCCTGTTTATTTCTTCTCTTAAAAAATAAAATAAAATAAAGAAAGAGAGAGAAGGGAAAAATGAGCATCAATTTCTCCCTGTTGCAAAGAAGTGCTACAGGTTTGTGCTTTGAAAAAGTTACTCTGGTTTCCCCTCCCTGGGGAGCTATTCTATTCCAAGGTCTTCTTTCCTCATTCCTCATGAAATAAATACTCTTGTGGTACTACTTTTGACCAGAACAAAAGCTGTTATATGACAAAAGTAATTAGATACAGGCCATCTGATCCTTTCCAAATAAACTCAGAAAATGTCGCCTCTGTAAGCATCAAATAATTGACAGAGGCTGGAACAAACACGCTTGTTGCTTGCAGCCAAGTTGTTCAAAACACATTGGGATGATATACCAAAATGAGGCCCTGAGAACCATGTCTTTTGCTCCCAGCAATTTCTGAGAGTTTGAGAAACCCCACAGAGATCCATCAGCTATTGGCCAAAAGTCTGTCCAGGCAGCTCAATTTTGGATTGAAGTAAGACTGACAAGAGAGCAGCAGCAGGAAGCAAGTGCCCCGGAAGCTCTGCCGTCTTTCCAGGCCTCCCGAGTGTGAGTCCACCTGACTTTCTCATACACCCTTCAGAGATACTCTCTTAACACTTCTTTTATGATTTCACCACGTCATCATTGCATGTGCCCAACTGAGTCCACTGGCGAGGGCTGTCTGGACCACCATGTTAACAAAGACTCAGAGAATTGGATCAGTAGAAAAAGATTCCTCATCTCAGTCGTGTCTGCTTGGGCACCAGACAGTGGAGTGGGGACCCACCTGCCAGGTGGCTTCTATTCATGCTCCGAGGGGACAGGGGATTTCTTCCCTAGATTTCCAGGGGAAAGAAAGGCTTCCACTCACTCATACTGGAGATATTAAGTCCAGAAATATCACCCGTCCAACAAACCTACTTGTAAACCACTTTGGACAAATCATAGTTCAAAAAAATTCTATAACTTTCATTTTCCCCTAAAGCAATATATCTGAAGAATGCTGTTCCTTTCAAAACCTTTCCTTCTGGAAGGAAGTGGGATTGAAAGGCTGCAGCTTTGATTCTAGAGTCTTAAAATGAAATAAATACTTAGCTTCATATTTTAAAAATCAAGAAAAAGACTCCTGCAGGCATCAAGGGGTTACACTTTATGTGCACAGAAAAGTCTTTCCCAAAGCTGGTTAGAAACAGGCACAATGAATTCAGCCCATCCACTTTTTAATGGCTTGCATTATTAAAAACATTACTTATGCTTTTTTGCATGACAAAGAACATGAGTAATAATTTTGATAATAACTTTGTCTTTGATACACAAAGGAGCTCAGTGTGAAAGTTTTAACAATACTATCTTTGGGGCAAAACTGGAGATTAGTAACACACCAGGAAATGAACCATTCAATTGAAAGAGAAGCTTTCAGTGTTTTTAATGTTTTTATTTTGGAACCCCAGCAGAAATTTGGTGGAATGTCCAGAAAGTTAGGTACCCCATAGAAAATGTGAAACTTATAATCAGATAAAGCATGTTTTTGGGCAAGCTGTCCACATTAGCTCATGCTTTTATAATAGTCTCCCCATTTCTCAAACACATTTTTGAAGAAATTCTTTGATTATACACCACTGCTTTGTGGTTCAATGTACTTGGAAGGCACCATCAACCCTTGAACTTTTATGACAAACTCAAGTTTTAAGTACACTTTCTTTTGAATCTCTTTTGGCAAGTGACAACTGGCATTCAACCATTCAACAGGTACTTAACACGCCTTTTCTCTGTGCCTGACACTGGACCAGAGGCCTAACAATGAATAAAGCAAAGGAGATCGCCAGCTTTGTAAAATTTACATTCTAGTGTGGTGAAGTGGATAATGAACAGTAGACTTGATTCAGAAAATGGTGTATTGTTAGGAGGGAAGTGCTATGGGGAAGTAAATTAGGGTGGGGGAATCAGAAGTGCTTATGGTAGCACACATAATTTAAAATAAAGTGGTAAGGGTAGGCTTCCTAGTGAATATTTAATCTAAAGAAATGAGAGAATTAGCCATACAGGTCATTATGTTCGGTAACAAGACAATGGGTACGGTTGGAGATTGTGTGTGGAAAAGACACAGGTAGTTGGGACAGAAGAGGGATTCTGCTTTGGTTCGGTTGGTTTTGAGGTATGTCGTTGTTTTCTTGATGCACACTTAACCTTTATAAAACTCTCTCTTATACATGAGTTTCTGTGGATTTGTTTCTCTAAAGTACCCAGACTAACACAGTCGTAGACTAAAGAGAATAAGATACAGCTGGATAAAGAAGTCTGGTTGGCTGAACATATAAATCTGGGTATCCGTGACATAATGGTGGCATTTAATACCATGAGGTTATGGGAGATCACTAAAGAGTATAAATAAAGAAGCAAGACAGAGAACTAAGTCTTAGGCTTCCCATCATTAAGACACTGGGGAGAAGAGAAAGAAGAATAGACTGAGAAGGTAAGAAGCAAGCTAAGAGCTATTATGCTGTCCTGGAAGTCAGAGGAAGAGACTGCATCAGGGAGGAGGAAGCAACCAGCTGGGGCAGCGCTCCTAATGACAAGTGAAAACAGGTGACTGTGGGGATCAAGAAGCCATCGGACATGGGTCACTCATGGAAGTAGTCAGGCTCAGCACTGGTCTCACAGACTCACCAATCCTTTGGTTGAGTCTCACAGACTCACCAATCCTTTGGTACTTTTTAATTATCTTAAAATAGTACACTCTCACCAATAACAATTTTCTTCCGGACCCCCAAGGCAAGGTTACAACCAGTTCCAGTGAACTTGATTGTAATAGATTTACTGTTTTGTTTTGTTTTGTACTCTCATAGTGTTTTATAATTTTGACATACCAAACTCTCTCTCTCTCGTTCTCTCACAGCCATCAAGTCAATACTGACTCATAACGACCCTACAGGACAGGGTAGAACTACCCCTAAGAGTTCTGAGACTGTAGCTATTTACTAGAGTAGAAAGCCCCGTCTTTCTCCCAAGGATCAGCTGGTGGTTTTGAACTGCCAACCATGCAGATCACAGCCCAATTCATAACCACTGCACCACCAAGGCTCCTTCATAACATACTAAATGTATATCATGATTTTAAAGAATACAGATTTCTATGCGCTATTAAGACATGGAAAGCTCTCACTAATCTGACCCACACTCCTTGTGGCAGTCATGGGTTGAAGATGATGGTATGTGGTTTTGCTTCCCACCCATCCCACCTCTCTTCCTTACCTAACTCGTCTATTTAGAGACCTATCTGTGCTTGCCATCTCTTTTAGAATTTAGAAAATCGAATCAAATCTGAAGGTTATGGTGGTATACCATGAATTATCTGGAGTACAATGCATTGGGATCAGTTCATGGATGAATCTAGTTCGGAAACCTCAGAGGCCATTGTGACAGATTTCCTTGAGATCAGCATGGAGCACCAGTTCCAGAAGATATTAAGAAACATTAAGTGGCAAAAGATAGTTCATGCTCAAATAACCTTGGGAAACATTATTCCTTTTGATCCTTCACGATGGGATGTCTCAAATCTTATAAATGCTATGTGTACTAGGCCTCTTTGAGAGCTGTGTTCTATATGAAGTCTCCCAAAGCTATCTAGTTAGAAGACCCTTTTCTGAAGGATGGGATACCTTGATAAGTGAGTGTCCCATGGGACAATCTTGGGGAATGGCCACTCTACATTATGACTCTCATGATGGCAAGCACTCTGTCTTTTCATTTCTAAATGTGAAAACACTGAATTGTTTCTTAAAGTATGTTCTATGTCGAACATACTGATGTTCGACACAGACTGCCTGAGTCAATTACAGACGTGAGAGGCTGGGTCTTTCCTCCTTTCCTCAGCACCTGGGAAAAACTGAGAGTCCCAAATTCCACTCTAAACCCACAAGCGGCAGATGAAGTAGGAGCTCAGGCCTGGCACAAAGGAGCCCTTAGTAGCGTCGCACATGTGTATCCCCGCCCCTGCCGGAGAGCTGGGAGTCCTACCTCCAGCAGCAAAGGCCAGCAGCGATCACTGAAGCCCAGGGTGAGAAGAGGCCTGGTCCAAAACGTTTGGTCACAGGATTAGTCCTCTGTGAAGCCAATGGGTTCCCAGGAGTCTCCACTGCTTGCCTTGGTGGGGTTTCTCTCTTTTCTCACTCTTTGGGGGGTCTGCCACAGTGCTCCACAGTAACAAAGTTGACCTTGCATTAAATTGGGAGATGGTGCATGGCA
>NW_022103928.1:22212809-22250692 GCF_000313985.2 Echinops telfairi
CTCTAATTTCTGGATTGGGCTGAGCCAACAGCCAGCATCTATGTTCCTGCCTGTCTTTGTCATTGTTTCACTCTTTTAATTTTTATTCTTCTCTCACTCAGCTCTCACTATGTGCCAGACATTTAATTTTCAGAATCACCTTTAAAAAACAGATATCATTCTCATTTTATCGAGAAGGAAGCCAAGGCTCAGGGGAAAAAATGTGTGTGTGTGTATATATATGAGTGTGTGTGTGTGTGTGTGTGTGTATAATTTTTTTTAACTGGTACTCTGGTGGCATAGTGGTAACCTATTTGAATGCTAACTGCCATCAGTGATCAATAGTTCAAACCTACCCAGTGGCTTCATGGGAGAAAGCCCTAACACACTCCTGCACAGATCACGGGCAAGAGAACACGATGGGGCCAGTTCTACTCTGTCACACGGGATCACTGAGGCTCAGAACCCACTCAGCCGCACCCAACAACAACAGGATATCTTGCCCTAGTTCATGTCGCTAGTAAGGGGTAAGGCTCATAGTTTTACCTCGGATCTGATTCTACAATACTCCTGATTAACCATGAACCCTCAAATATGCTAAAAGAGGATTACACAAATCATGCAGGTTATGGAGGCAAATATTTTTGTCCTCAGAGAATTATTGCCCAGAATTCTTATACATAGCTTCTCACCTTGGTCCAGGCATGGGAGGGGTGGGGTGAGAACATGTCTACTTAGCAAACGAAGTTGAGCTAATTTTGTCCCAACTGTGACTTCGAATTGTATTTGGAGCTCCTTTGCATCTTGATGTTCTAATTTGCGAATTTCTGTGTGGATGATTTACTACGGCTCTTCTAGCCAGAGCCTTTGTTACTGCCACCAACGCCTGGCGTTTTCTTGAGGTGTCTGGGCAAGCAGAAGGGGAAAGACACGGAGCAGATTCTGATTTCGCTGCGAGTGATGGTTAACAGGGTAGATTGTGATGGTGTAAAATGAGCCTGCTTAGAAGCAGGAATGGGGAATCTCACTGCCAGCAAGAGCGAAGAGTCAGGTGTGAGGGTGTCCTTTGGGCCCCGAGTTCCCTGCAGGTTGAACACCCTTGATCCAGGAGACAACTCTGACACCAGAGGAGCGGCAGGGGAGCAGCAGCAGAACCAGAACCCGGAGCAGGAGATGGGGCAGGGCACTTCCAAGGCCACAGAACAATACAGCCGAGCGCTTTGGGGCAGGAGGCTTGCCTGGTGGAGTGGGGTGCTTCTGGACACTTAACTGAGGGAAATGGCTTTGCTGGACCACGGACTGGAGCTGAGTGCCTTCAGGATGAAGCTTATCGTGGCATGGCATGCCCTTTGGACATTCACCAGCAGCCCTGAAAAAGAATTTTGCATCACTTCCTGGGGAGGGCAGAGGCCACGCCAGGTGGCTGAGGGCTGGAGAGAGACAAGCCTACCAGCATAGCAGAGGGAAACACTCCTGACCGAACACCGTACCCTAACATTTCTCAACAGAATGTTAACCAGTTGGTTTCCCAGGGTCCCTCTTTGTGTCCATCATTTCTGATTTCTGTGTGCCCATTTCAATAAATTATTGAGCCCAGTCACAGAAGCAGAGAACCTTGGGACAGATGACTGGTATCAGAATAGGGTTAAAAAGGGTGGCGGGTGGCCGCATGTCTGCCTTCTGCCTCCTGGGAATCAGCCTTGGAACCAGAGGAGGGCAGATGTGAGCCCCCTCTCCCCACAGGGACTATTTTTACAAGGATGTATCACTGTTCGACTTATAAGAGAGCCCCTCAAAAGTGTCAGTGAAAAAAATAAATAAAAAGAATCTAATTGAGTCCTACAAACAAAGCAAAGCAAAATAAAGATGAGGTTGATTCCTCATACATAGGTGACAAAAAGTAGTAGCCAGGCATCCGAGCCACGTTGCTGGACCACAAATGGGAGCCCAATTGCCCTGTATTCTCAAGAACCAATTCTTCCCTTCTCAACTCCCCTCACAAGTTGAAGCCCTCGTAAGGGGCCGCTGGGCCTTCTCTGAAAACTTGTGCAAAAGCAGATTCCTGTGTGACCAGAATGACCCGTTGTCAAGGGAAGTAAAAGCTGCCGAGGCAACTCATTTGGGGCAAGGGATAACGTGCCACTGTGCTGGCACTGTGAGGACCACATTTTCAGAACATGCAATAGCCGTGGGGAAAACTGAAAGGGAATGCCCCACAGTTTAGTCCCCAAAGGAACCCTGGTGGCATAGGCTGCTAGCTCCAAGGTCCGCCATTCAAAACTACCGGAATAGCCAATCCAAGAGAAAAAGATGAGGCTTTCCCATTCCGTAAAAATGTGCAGACTCAGAACCTTAAAGGGGCCGTTCTCATCTGTCCTGTGGGGTTGCTCTGCGTCAGAATTCATTTGACAGCAGTGAGTTTCAGAGTGATAATCAAATATGGAAAGATTGGCTAAATATCTGCTGACCCAAGGACCCCTACCCAAAGTATCAGAGGTTACTCTGTCTAAGGGCAAGTGCATTTGTCTAGGAGCACCTATAGGTATTGTCTGCAGTTATCACGGACTTTGCAATTCATCTTTTCCAGCACTGATCACCAAGATGCTTCCAGCGAGACTTCAGCATGCCTATTCTTTCACTCTCCACGCACACACAAAATATCCACTTCTAGGCAAGGATGGTGCCACCTGGGGGGTGTATTGGCATGTCTGATTCTGCTCCTGCAGAGGTAACAAGCTGAGTGCAGAGCTCAGCCCCGCTCTGCTCTGTACCAGGTCTGGTCACCTGTGCTTGAAAGCTACTCTGCTTTTGCCCAGCATTTCACAAAGTCCCTTGTCTTATGTGACAAACCATTCTGATGATTTCCTGCCCTCCCACTCCTAACCCCAGGGCATCATCGATGTGAGTCCCCTCTGAGCCCTGCTCAGCCGGCCAAAACCATCCAGCTCCACAAGCATGTTCTCATCACACGCAACACAGCACTTCTGAATCCCTGCCACAAGCGCTTGTGTGTGGTGGTCAGGAGTAACGGGGGAACGTGCGTTGTCATCCATTACCCTGAGTGGCACAGAGCATACACTTATACCATGTTCCACCGGAATTCAGGATGCAATTTGAGGCTATATGGGAGTCTTCCTCCATGCACGGTTAATCAGGTCAGACAGGGTTCAAGGCTACAGCAGTGGCCCAGCCATACTCTCCCCAGACTGCTTGTACTCCACAAAGATCAAAAAGCCTACAGAAAATGAAGGTGAATACCATGAAACGGTCCTATACTTTAATTTCTTTCTCAAAGGTCAAGGCTTTATAATGAGGCTTGCAAAGGAGCAAGCAATACAATGGGCTAGAAACACACATTAAAAGAGCCTCTCCCTGGATCAAAAGGAAAAAAAAATAGGTCGTCAACCATTTTAATGGGCTCGTTTCAGTCCACTAGCTCCTGCTGCTGGTACCATATTGGAAATGGGAACGTGAGTGGGAGGTTTGATAGTCACTAATGATGTCCCAACACCGGCAAGATGGACTTTAGTCCCAAACTGCACATTTCCTCTCCTGAAGGCAGGAGAGGCCTATGAAGGGGATGCATCTCGGGACTGGTTTCCTCCAAGGGGAGCCTGAAGCCAAACCCGTGCAGGTGGTTCATTTGGCACAACTCCTGCAGTCAGAGAACGACACGGGGCATGAGATAGGAAGGAGCTAAATCTACCCCCAGTCGTGGTCTCCGGTTGGAACCCATGGGGCTGCTGGGAAGCTCAGTCCCTAGGCTTCTTGAGAAGCCTTATGAATCATGCCTTGGACTAGTCCAGCTGAGGGGATGAAAGAGAGGGGCATTGATCCTCTCACTTTTACTCCACATTGGATCAGGGTCAACTTAAGGAACATGAATGCCTTTCCTCCAGGTTTCTCAAGGAGCCTGCCAAGAAACTCCAGCAGCCGCCCTGGGCCATGGGGGCAGAGAAGTCCAAGAGCGGAGGTATGATACACTTTCAAGGAAGGTATTGGCTATGTGTACAGGCAGGTGCAACGCTGTCTGAAACCCATGAGGGGCTGATTGTTGAAGGCTTGGTGGAAGAAAAAGAATTTGAAGCTCTGCCCTGTAGAGTGACCCAATCCCTAACTCTGAGGCCTTGCTAATCGATTCCAGAGTCACTCAGTTCACTGGTGGAAGGAAGTAAAACTGGACCTGAAGCAAGACTCTTCTCATCTCAGATTCTGAAGAAAGTGTGATTGAAATGGAGCGTTTGCGCTGGTCTCTGTTTGGGTAAAACAATCCAGAATACCTTGCCTATATACTTACATTAACAAGTAGACTCTCCACTCCTAAGATCCACTTTTGCCCCCTTTCTCAGAAGTGTTGGTGCTTTGGTTCAGATGTTGATTTTTAATAAGAAGGTCAGCATTCCAAGTTCTGCCAACATTGAAATTTTCAATTTTTCATCTTCTTCAAAATAGCCTACAATTGACCCATTTGTCATGTTTGCCAGGCATTATATATTGAATTGTATTACCCCAAAATACATGTTGGAATCCTAATACTGATGTAATCTAAACAATATGAAGGGGGCTTTAAAAAGTTAGCAGAAAAATAAAATTTCAAGGTTCTGAAGTTTTTCATGAACTTTTTGGAATTGAGTTTGGTGGAAGAAAAATATTATTAATATTAAATATTTAATTCTATTTAATTAATATTACAAATAATTTCAATTATTATTGTAAATTATTGTTTATTATTAAATATAAATTAAAATAGTATTTCAATTAATATTAAAGTAATATCTGTCTATAATACAATCTAATGCAATTTAATTAATTAGTTGAAGTCTGCCAGTGTTGAGTGGATCCCAAATGTACTTTCTGCCAGGCTAGATGAAGATCAGCATAAACCAAAAATGTGTGCACATAAGCTGGAGGTGACGATCATCACGGCGACCTGTCTAGAAATATGGAACCAAGAAACACCCCCAAAGTATCTACAAGGAAGTACTCAGCCTGACCAAGTCCTGATTTGAATTTTCAGCCTCTCAAGCTCTGAGAAAACAAATGTATGTTCCTTATAGTCACATTGTGACATTGGGGTTACAGCAGTCCTAGCAAACTGACACCGTGTTATTACTCCCCATGCAAACACACTGAAATATTGATGATTCACAGTCAGAACTTCCTTTCCCATATTAGACACTGGTTGGGAAACATCCCCTCAAAGAGAACTTCTATGGGAGGCCAACCCCATCTTAGGTTACCCCACAAACACCTGATCTGGAGACTTTACTTGCTTATGAGTTTTGCATTCTTGTAGTCAATTAATTATCTGGCAGGCTCTTAGAGATTCACAAAATCACTTAGTGGACAAGATGATTTACTTTGCAGTGAAAGGGGCAGGGGCGGGGAAATGGTTTTCTAGTGATGTGGCTTAACCAAAAAGAACAACAACAATAACAAGCAAACCCCACTGCCATCACGTTCCTTTATGTGGCTCCGCACAGGAACGTGCAGAGGGACTGGCAGACCTGGTGCACAAGAATGGAGAGTCTGCCTTTCTTGCGTGGAGGGAGCCTGTGCCGAGCGGCTGTGCATGGGGCTGAGAGCCACAAGAGTCCACAATGCAGACCTCCCAGCTGCTCTGCAGGAGAAAGATGGGGCTTTCTACTCCTGTAATCAGTTACCGTTTCGCAAACTACACTCTCCTATATGATTGCTAAGAGTCAGTATTGACTCAAAGGCAGCGAACATTTGTTTATAATTCGTAGCAGCTCTAGCTTTACTGAGTGGTCTTTGGCTTCATTTGTCCCTTGCTTTCTTAACCTGGCAAGGCCAGAACTTGACTCTCAGCCACTGGAAAGTTCTCTCTTCAGCACATCTCCTCCAGCAATTGCTGTCCATCCCTTGAATTTCATCTTGGGATTTAAATGTGCTGTCAGTTTTGATTTTTCACATTACCTGCCCGTGCTGGCAGAAAGGGCCCACTAAACTAGCAATAAGTGTTCAAGCCAAGGAGGTCAGAGTAAACCCAAAGCCGTGTAAGTTGGCAGGGGCTTCCAAGTCCGGCTCGCTGGCTGGAGGACGAGAGCTCCCCGTGAGCATGACAAAGGCAGGGGACTCTCCTCTGCGGGGCTGCACGCAGGACTCTACTCTCATTCATCCTCTGGGAGAATAGACCTGCGAACTGTCTGCATCTAGCTGAAGTAGCTGCTAATTTGGTATGTTCTTTCCTGATTGCTTGACCGAAAAGAACACAAGTGGGCATTCACAGAATACTTGCTGCCCTCTTTCAGCCTTTCAGGCATTATTTGCTAAAATAGACTGTGGTTCTAATAGTGCCTTTCAGCACTCAATAAATATTTGCAGGGTGAAATGCAATGGCGTTCACTGCAGTGTTTGCTTTTTGTTCGGCCACTGTGTTGGGTTCCCTTTTCTGTGCTAGATTTGGGGTTTTCTACTCACAGACACACAACTGACCACAGTTCCTTCTCGACATCTGTGGTACAAAGGTCAACCATTTCCAGACACAGTTTGCCTCTGACTCACTATTAACGTGATTGTGCCAAGCAAGTAGGATGACAGAGAGGTCTCTGTCTCTCTACACATCTATCTAGCTAACTAGCACAATATCTTTTTTTTCTTCCCAACTCTCTTGTATTTGGAATAACCAATTTGTAGCAATAAGGACAGGCTCAGGTACGTGGCAGTATAATAAAACTTCAAATCTCAGAGACTGCTTACCATACATGCTGATGTCTCACTCCCACAGCATGTTGCATATGGGGTGTCAGGGTTCTGTGTGCCTTGTCGTTCCTCAGCGTCTCAGGCTGATGGAGGGTCCACCAAAACTGTGCTCCCATATTCCCTGCAGCTGAGGGAAAAGACCACATCAGTCTTGCTCTGGCTAATAAATGTCCCTTCAGCCTGGAAGGAATGGCCATTGTTATTAGCTAACATAAGTCACAGATCACATCTAACAGCAAGGTAGCAGAGAAATGCCACGTCCAAGTGTTTGGAAGGAGGTGGCACATTTGGAGTATGTGGGAACAATCCTAATAACTGACTAGCACGCCACTCCTCGGGCTTCACATTACAAATCATGGAGAAGAACCTTCTGTGGAAGAAACTTACAGGCTAGACTCAGGATATGGCTTCCAGGACTCAGAGGCCCAATCTCCAGGATGTGTGTAAACCTCTAACATAACTAGTGGGTCCTTCCATTAAAAATGAGTCCTCTTATCCCTCTATATGGAGAAATCGGACCCAAATAAGCCCACCCTCTCCCACCTCAGTGCTCTCACCAATACAGGAAGGCTTTCAACACAGTATTTTATCACTTGCTAAACATCGAGGCCAAATCCAATGAGGTTTCCCTTAAGGAATGCATCTCAGTGAGAAGCAGGAAGACTGAAGAAGCAAACGAGCTACTCTGGAACCTCTAAGGAGGAAAAGTGTCTCGAAGGAGGAATTCTCTTTCCCTGAGAGCTGTGAGATAGCAAATACTAGGCTACGACTCTATCCCCCCAAAAGGAGTTTCCTAAGAGAGATCACTTCTTCAGGTAGCTCAGGTGAGAGATGCTACCCTTTCCAACTGCCCATGGACGTTCCCTAAATGTTTGCAAAGGCTTTGAGGACACAGAAGAAAGCACACCCCTCTCCAGCCTCTTCAGGAAAAAGGGAGCCCGTGGCCGTGGCTGGAGACAAGGTCAATGAGTTGAGGAGATTGGTGCTGTCAGCGTGCTAGTGTGATGGATCCTCCTGAGACTTCCTTTGTAGGCAGTATTTTCACAGTTAATTAAGCTTCTTCGAATGTGCTAAGAGCTGTGCTCGTCCCCTCAAGAAGAGGTCTGTCACCCCAGAACCTGAGGGCCAGATCTGGCTGTTCCTGTGTGACCTGGGAACTCAGAATAGAGCATTTTTTAAGTGTCAGAAAAGAAAGCCATGGGGGTGGGGGGTGGGGGGGCAGGGGGCACTCGTTTTCTCTTTGGCTATATTCTGATTTATGTGCGAGTCTCCATTTTGCCTCTTGAGCTGCAGAGCCTGAAGCATCTCCTAACTGGCCCCTTACAGAGAAAGTCTGTCCACCTGGCCCATTCCCTGGAGTGCTAGGAAAGGAGACTGTGTGGCTCCAGGCACTTTCCAGGAACCCAAGCCTACTGCCAACGAGTTGATGGTGACTCATAGCGACCATGCTGGCCAGAGTAGAAGTTCTCAGACTTCCAGGAACAGACTGACCCATCTCTCTCCAGAGGAACAGCTGGTGGGTTTGAACCCCCACTTTGCAGTTAGCAGTCCAACTATTGACCCACAGCACCATGCGGGTTCCTTAGAAACCTCTAAATAGAGCACAGTTCTGCCCTGACCCACTGGGCTCTTCAGGAACTGAGTCAACTCCATAGCTATCCGTTTGGGCAATGACAGTAGGGAATACTGTGAATTGGAGTTCATAGCCAGGAAGTGTATTTTGGTTTTGTTTTCAACAGTTTTGTAGCTGAACTTCTAACGCCTGATTGCCTTGTGCCTGAAATAGGGGTGATCTTACGTGATCTTCCCAGTCCTCTGTGTTAGGATATGTACAGTGAAACTTGTGAGACCCAGAACTCAATGGGACTATGACGGGGATTTTTGTTTTTTAATGTCTCGTATATTTCCCACCTCTGACAGGACAATGATGGAGTTTTCCTTTACTGGCAGATTTTTCTTGTTAAGCAGGTATTCGTTTTGGCAGGTTTTGCTGTATCAACTGGAACCAAACAGCAGAACTCTTTGAACACCAGCAAAACCTGGGCAATTGCTGTACCAATGGCTGCCGTGTGCCATCTGCATACAGTTAATGGAAGCAGACCCCATTGTCTCCCTCACATGCTATATTGAGCAACTACTCAACTAGAAATGTATGCCACTCTCTAGTTATACAAAAGGATAAATAGGTCATTACTCAAGTCTTCTCAGGGACCTCCAGTCACAGCTTACCAAGACAACTTGGGTGGGGGGGGAGGCTCCCAGGACCCTCCTTATGAGAAGGCCACAAGGAGGCACCATCAGGCTGTGACCTGATTGACAGGTTGAATGCCATCCCTACACTTTCATATCTTCCAGTTGACATGAAACTTTGTAACTATCACACCTCAGGAACCATGCCTTCTCACCTGCTGGTGAGCTATTCTGAGACCGGTCAGAGTCCTAGAGATGCATCCACTGACCACCACTGGATCCACAAGATTTTGCACCCACCAGCCTGTGATCTTCCTGCATCCTGCATCATTGCATGTGACCGCGTTGAGTGAGAAGAGGGACTTATGGACTATTATAAGGCTTATGGACTTGAGTTGGACTGGGCTGTGATGTTTTAGTGATTCATAATTACTTCTTGCTGTAAAGCTCTTTCTTACACATACATGAGTATCTCTGGATTTGTTTCTCTAGTCAAGCCTGCCCAACACGTGAGGTGAAGGGAAATGTAAAGCAAATAGAGATCAAGAATGAACTTTATTTGGATATGTTCTCACTTCTCCATTCATGCAACCATCTGACATTCTCTGGAAGGGAGGAGGCAAATGATAAACAAATTAATCAACCAATAAGCAATGTAATTATAGATTGTGATGCCTACTCTGAAGAAAGTAGGCAGGGTGGGGAGCGAGGGCCACTGGGCAAGGTCAACTGTAGAAAAGAAGACATGAGACATATAATGGAGATATACGTGATGGTGAGCAAGGAGGAGGGGGGCGCTGTGGTGTGAGCATTGGGATGCTAACTTCAAGAGAACCAGGAATGAGATGATTCATGCTTGATAGCATTACTGAACCAAAGAGTGGAGACAGGACTTGGATCATTTCACAAGTGCTTTTTCAGATGCGGGTGATTTGGCAGCTAAAGGCCCTAAAACACCACCCTTACTGCTCTTCTCAAGGCTAGGGAGTGTGCAGCCTAGAGGAGAGAAGAGGGTGGAAGTGACCAGAGACTGAGGTCATCTTCTGTGTAGAGATGAGGTCAAGCTGCCTCTGAAAACTTGAAGATATTGATGTATTCCTGCTGATCCTGGCCCCTGGAATTTGGATGCTATCTGTAGGGCCCACCTGATCTTGATCGGCATCATTCTGTTTCTGAAAGAACGTATTTGAGACTTTTTGAGTCCAGTGATGCTATACGGTTAATTCACTCTCCTCTGTTCTCCTGGTTCCTTTTAAGAAAAGGCAAGTTATTTAGGAAGTTAGTTAGGATTCATTCTTGCAGATTCTTGTACATGCTACAAGGTGTGAAGTTCAAACCCACCAGCAGGAAAAAGATAAGGCTCTCTGTTTCTGTAAAGATTTACAGTCCCTGAATCCCATATGGGGCTGCTATGCGTTGGAATCAATTCTATGGCGGTGGGTTTGGGTTAAGTGAAGAGCAGGAGTCAGTCAGGTGAACAGACCCAGGGAAGGCACTGCAGGCAGAGGGACGAGTGGCTCTAGAGTACAAGGGTGACAACCCATAAAGCAGAGTGAGGAGGGGAGAAGAGAGCTGCCAGAGGAAAAGGCTGGATCAGCAGGGCAGGAGTAAGATTATGCAGAGCTATAGACCCTAACCAAGGGTGGAAGCAGAGCACCTGGAAACTGCGGCTGGGGGAAGGCACTGAAGTGGCAATCTGAGTCATCACAGCTGTGACCCACCTTGGGAGACAGGTATGGGATCTGAAGTTGGGGAAGAGACAGTGATGAAAAGACACGGGTAGAAAGCAGAGGGAAGAAAACAGCACAAAATCTGAGGGGCCCAAACACTCTGTTACCAACCTGGCTTGATGGTCTATGGTTGGGTGGGCCACCAATAAGGCACAAGGCAGCCACAATGAATCAGACAGGTACTGGATTCTATGATAGGGCATGAGAAGTGGTAGCCTGTCTACAATAGGCCTTCAGTGGAGTGATCTCTGCTGAGTCCAACATCAACCGACAAAAACCTGTGTCTATTTTTTTTTAATGTTGTAAAGGTTTAAGTTTCCAGTGAGCTGAACTCCAAATCAAGCGACTCTCCCAGAAACAGAAACCTAACCTAGCCAATCAGGACAGGCCTTCTCAATTTAATCTACTTGAGAATTTCTCCTTCATCTCAAATCAGAAAAGAAAATGTCCTCCAACCCGTCTGGAATGTGTCCACTATTGTCCCTTTGTAGCTGCGTTCACAAGTCTTTTACTTGGCTCTATTGTTGGGAGCTGTTGTCCGACATTCCTACAAAATATCACCTCCCCGATTCCTACATTTCACAAAAGTATGCTTATGAGTTGGCATACACATTTAATATTGTTGGGATTTTAACAGAATTGCAAGTCATTTTCTGCATTATCAAGTTAGCGCAAAACCTGGACTAAATGGTGCGGTCTGAGGCTCAGCTAAAGGACAACACAAATGCTGATGCGTGGGGCATCTTGTCCCTCTGCCAGTGTTACAGGAGGCCAGAGGGGCACTTTGTGCCCAGAGAAACCAAGCTAGGGTTTCAGATGGGATCTGGCAGGAATCGGAATTTGCAATGGCAGAGAACGGGCCTGGAACAGGCTGACTGAGAAAGAGGTTGATGTTTAAGAATACTCCAGATGAAGGCTGGGGGGCTTTCCTTTCTTGGTAATTAAGCAAAATGCATTTTATAGCAAAAGTTTAAATCAACAATAGACTTAATTTCCTCCACCTACCACCTGGCTCAGATTAATATCGCCTTTGAGAGAAAGGGGGGTTCAGAAGAGACTCTTCAACGAGATAGAAGGGAAATTGTCTGTTCTGAAAACAGAGCCCTTTCTTCTTTGAAAGCTCGTTCAAAGGGAGAGCTGCAAGATCATGCAAAGTATCACCATCATTATTATTTACTTCAAAAATTGGGCTCTCTCACAACAAAAGCTTCATTCTCTCTAATCATATTGTTGTTTGGTATCTTGAAAACATTGAAATTCGTTTACATCTCCAGCTCTGGATACAACGGAGTGCCACCTGCCGCTCTCCCTCGGTGATGAGCTTTCTCCTATTATGCTGTTTCGAAGGCCTCCACAGTGGGTGAAGGTGGTGTGAATAGTGATGCCAAGGTTTCTTGCTTCCCTCCCCCTGAGAGCTGGCACGTTGTCTGACCACACAAAGGGAGAGAAGGCGGTGGCCTAGCTAACTGTTCTGAAGGGCTCACTGCCATGTGTACAGGCACACAAAATGGGGTAATCACTCAACTGACACTGCCTTATCCAAAAAGAAATCTTTCGTACATGGTAACAGTTTGAGTTTTAGGAAAACATTTGGATTTTTAACTCCAAAATGTATCTTTTCTTCTTGTGCTCTAATACGCAAGGGTTAGCACACACCTGAACTCTTAAAATATTATTTTGCAAGTGCAAAGCTTTTTTCTTCTTCTAATACCTGAGGAAGTAAATTTCTATCAAGTGCATCATACTGCCACCGATTTGGGGAAATAAAAAAGAAAAGGACCCTTAAACCAACACAGAAAACCCTACATGACCATTATGGTGCTCAGCACACCTGACACTCCCAGGAGCACAGAGACATAAGAGCCCCCAAAGCAGACTTCTGGAAGGTTCCACACCGAGTGCAGCCCCAGGAGCTGCACGCTGAATGGACAGTAGCCATTTCCTAGCTGAGTGTCTTCACTCCATCTATAAATCCTTGGGTTCCAAGAGGTTCTCATTATATAAACTCCCTGTGAATGCTCCCTTTGCCTGAAACTTTGAAAGCATCACTTGGATAGCAATGCCAAAAGGCTGGGTGGCACAGTGGTTAAGAGCTCAGCTGCTAACCCAAAGACTGGCTGCTTGACTCCTGCATATACCCCCGGGGATAACGATGTGACAGTCTGCTTCAGTGAAGAGTCACAACCTGGACAATCAGAGGTGGCAGCTCCACACTGCCCCATAGGGTCACCACGAAGTCAGAATCAGCCGACAGGCAACCGCTGATGGTTTCATCGCAAGGCCACGTAGTGTCCACCCTTTTGTGAACACCTCTTAAGATAAAGGTCTTTTAACATGAATTCATTTTTATTTTAACCATTGTCAGAAACTGTGCGATGGGGGTGGTCAGAAAGGATGTGAGAGAGCAGGGGGAGCAAGGCCGCCCCTGGAGCTGCACTAGGTGGAGGACCTTCCAGAGGAGTGCTTGTGCAAACCTCCCTGCATTCCTAGGGGACCTGTGGCCTTGCAGGAGAAAGGCAGCCTTAAAGCTTGCACTAGTGCAGCAGGACTCTGAGCCTCCCAACGGACAGGGTCCTCCTTGCTTATAAGGCACCAGAATGACAACCTTCAAGAAGAGGTTGTTAAACCCCCAAGCAGGGCCCCATCCACACCTCCTAACACAGAAGATGCTGGAGATAGAGACTAGAAATACATGTAGATAGCTAGAAGATAGATAGCTAGTTTATCATGCACCCCACTAGAATCTGAGCACTTCATTCTGTACAGAAGCACCTTCAAAAGTATTTGTCAATAAATACTTCTGGAAGCATAAAGCACAAAATGTCCATTAAAATCTTATTCAGTTTCCTGAACATGCCATGTTCACATTGTCTTTAAATCATTAAAACAACAACAAACCAAACACTGTAACTGTGAAGCATAGTTAAATTGGCAGACAAGCAGCAAAACCACCTGTGTTAGTCTGGGTAGCTAGAGAAACAAATCCACAGAAACGCATATACGTATCAGAGAGAGTTTTACATGTAGGGTAAGTGTGCAGTAAGAAAGCATCCCAACCGGGTCCAGTCCAAGCCCATAAGCCTGACATTAGCCCACATGTCCAACATCGATCTACAAAGCCCTCCTCAAACTCACAAAACACATGCAATGACACCAAATTCAAGCTGATCACAGGCCAGTGGGCAGAAAGTCTTTGAATCCAGTGCAGGTGTAAGCATTTCAGCACTGGCAGGGGTCTCCACGCGGCTGCTCCAGCACCCAGGGCTGCATCAGGGTAGGTCCATGTGGCTTCTCCTCAGGGATGTCTCCCAGGAAGTGAGCCTTGCCCGCTGAGGCAGAGAACTAGCCAAGGCAGCCACACACTGGTCTGAGCATCAGAGAGCAAGAGACCAGTAAACCTGAAAGCGAGGCTCACTGAGCCATTTATTGCTCCGCCCTTCAATTAATCACTCATGTGTTTATCGACCAGGTTGGCACAATAAACCTTAACTATCTCCCCACCCCTTACTACTGCAGTAAGTTCTAACTGTATTCTTTACATTCGAGTGTGCCTCTTAAATCAGTATCAGATACAGAAGACATTGCCTATCACATACAGCTTCAATCTGCCTTCTGTCCAAGCACCTGTTATGTGTCATGCAGATGCTGCGGTATAATGGTTGTGATGGTTCTCATGTGGATTAAGTTGAGGAAGGTAATGCTATTCTCAGAATCACAGATCTTAGTCATTCAACAAATATTTACAAAGCATTAACTCTATGTCTAGAATTTCAGCTAAGCACCAGGAATACAGAAATAATTATGACACTAAATGTTGACCCCATGATGCACAAAGACCTGTAATTTATAAAGACTTCCAGGAAGACCCAAGAACATAAAAACAGATACACATATTATCTGTAATGCATGTGCAATTATTATCCACTGCCATACAGTCAATTATGATTCTATATAGTATTACTAGGACTATAAATCTCTATAAGAGAAAATAGCCTCATTTTGTTTCCACCGATCAATTGGTGATTTGAACCACTGACCTTGAAGTCAGACTCCTGACTAGTAATCCACAGCACCACCAGGGCACCTGGAAACATGGAAAAGATGAAATTCAGCCTAGAGTAGAATAGGGGCATTTTCCAAGACCCCATAAGTATATCATTACCTACAATTGGGTGTGCTGATTTACTGATTACTGCTGGGATTAAGAATTAGAAAGCATGTTGATTTACATTGTAACCATATTCACTAATTTAGCTTGAATCAGTAATAATAAGGTACATGTGATGACCAATATTTTTTTTCCATCTCATCTGTCTTATTTCTCAGTTTGGTCAAAACTCTGGAGGAGTTATTTATTAGGTACCCTCAAAAACCCCAACTCAAAGAATGCATAAATTCACTGGAAAACTTTGTTCCCTTAGAACTTCTCTATATTTTAGTCAACAAATATGTGTCTACCACACTCAAATGAGTGAGTAAGGCATCAAAGAGCCATAGACCTTACCATTAAGATCCTAGGAAAATAAGAGGAAACAGACAAAAACAATGTAAAAGGTATAATGAATTGTAAATTATGAGTGTCATGTTGTTGTCATTGGTAGGTCTCACCTAGTCGGTTCCGACCCACAGTGACCCTATGCATATCAGAATGAAGCACTGCCTGGACCTGCGCCACCCTACAATCATTCCTCTGCCCGAGCCCATTGGTGCAGCCACCTTGTCACCCCATCTCCTGAGGGCCTTCCTCGTCTTTGCTGCCCCTCTCTTTACAAAACATGATGTCCTGCTCCAGGGACTGGTCTCTCCAGCCAAAGTATGTTAGATGAAGTCTTGCTATCCTTGCTTCAAAGGAGCACTCTGGTGTTACTCCTTCTAAGGCATCTCAGTTTGTACTTTTAGTAATCCATGTTTCCTTCAATACTCTTCTCCAGCACCACAAATCAAAGGCATCGATTTTCCTCTTGTCTTCTTTATTCAATGTCCAACTTTCCTATGCATAGGCTACAATGAAAACTAGCGCACCTTACTCCTCAAAGTAACATACTTGCTTTTCAATAATCTAAAGAGGTCGTAGGCAGCATATTCACCTAATGCAACACATCTTTTGATCTCTTGACCGCTCCTATGAGCATTGACTATGGATCATTGAATATCATAGGATACTCCAAAAAGGAGTATTATTTCTGACTTGAAGTTAGAGGTCAATTCCTTTTAGACTGTGTATATGATTTGGTTCATGGCATAAATTACAATCTGAGACCCTTAATTCTTAAAGTTTTAGAAGGGGAAAAAATCAATTAATAGTAAACAATTCTAACACTTCATAAATCACCTTATGCTATATAACAAACTGCTTGAAAACATGGTGTCTTAAAACAACAAACATTTACTATTTCTGTGAGTTAGTTCGACACTTGTAGCTTTGAGTTGGTTTTGTTGAAGCAGGATGGCTTGAATCACATGTCCAGACTCTTGGTTGGGACAGCTACAGCCAGCTTACTCTCCTTTCATTAAGTGCCACCCTTTTCCAGTGTCTTCTTAAATCACATCTGCTAATACCCCACTGACCAAACTGAGCTCCAGACATGGAGAAAGACTGCACCACGTGATGAGAGCAACAACAAACAGATAGACGCAAACATATATAAAAGGAGTCTCACCCATCATCTGTATAAATACTCTGCTCTATACACCAAGAGTTTTCAAAACCAAAAGTGTGGTAGTAAGTACATCACATGTGCACTATGTTTACATGCAGTCAGTCAGGGGGGGAGATAAAGAACACTAAGTGGAGTCTAACGTATCATCCCTGTCCCCATCGCTGTCACCAACTCAAACGCCAAACTTATCAATGTAGTCACCATCAGATATGGACGTGGGAGAACGTTCTAAGTGGTGAAGACCGTGGATTTCAGCCCGACTGGGTATGGAAGAAAGTACACCCCTCCTGGAGAAACTCAGGGCAGCAACTGAGAGCTATGAACAGTGACTTTAGCTGGCTGCTTGACTAGCTCGATTGGCAATTGCGGTTGCACCTGTTCCGGAACTGGAGGGGTTTCAGGGTCATGAAGTGACACTGAACATCTGCGTATCCTGAATCCTCTAAGGCTGGGTTTGTGCTTTGGTCAGGATGTTAGCAAACTCAGCCCTGTCACAAACTTTATCAGGCACTAAAAGTCAATATTTGCAGTCCTCTCCCCACCCAGAAAGAGAATTGATATTGAATTGAATCCTTCTTGTGCTGTTACAAAATAAGCCCTTAAAAAAAAAAAAAGCAAATGGAAAATAGAGTGTCCTTTATTGATTGTGATGTTTCCACTTAACTTGATTCAGGCAGGGGTTCTTCTCCGGTGGCACATGCACTGAGCAAGGGCATTGCCACGGTCGATACATCTGAGGAACTAGACAACCTTGTCTGCCTAATGGATCCCTCCAATTTCTTCCATTGGGATCCAGTGTGGAATTAGTCACTCGACAGATTTCTCAATGGTTCTCCTAGACTTTGCTTCCTTTCAAAGCAATTTGGTAGATGTCAACTGAGCACCTGGAATTGCTCTCATGACTAAGAACTACTAAAGACACCTGGCTCATGGGACTGTGTGTTCTTGTCCTTTTCTTTTGGAACCAGTGGCTGATTGTCTTGGATTTCTGCACTATATTTTTTTCTTAGTTTATTTGCAAAATGCACATTTCAAAACACACACACAGGCAGCCATGCACTCCCACGCACATGTCCATGAAGAATATGGGTTAGAAGTTCCTTACATCCTTCCACCACCCTGCTTTAAACATTACATTTTATAAACTTAGAAATTTATAATCATTTTCCATATTTAGAAAAGTTGCCAAGATAGCACAGAGTTCTTGTAGAGCCCTTCACCCAATTCAGTGTCCCCTGATGTCGCCGCACTGTTCTGGTAGACATATCAAAATAAGGAAAGAATCCAGCCTAGGCTACCATATTGCATTTAGTTTCTATGTCTCCTTGGTCTCCTCTGGTCCATGATAATTACTCCCTCTTTCCTTGTTTGTGTGTTTTCCCCAGTAACTTTGCCACTTGTGAAGAGAACTGGTCCAACATTTTGTAGAATGTCCCTTAGTTACAGTTTATCTGATGGTTTTCTCTTGATTGCATAGAGGTTATGGGTCTGCCTTTTCATTATATCATATCATTCATGCCACAGTATCATATCATATTATAGTATATAATACCACTAATAGGACTCATCATTAGTAACGTGAACCTTCATCACCTGGCAAAGGTAGTGTTTTGCAGCTTTCTCCTCTGCAAACCATAGTTTGAAAAGCAATTAAGTGCAAACCATGTAGTGCCATATTCAGGTGGTATTTGTAGATGGTTTACTTTGTTCAAGATATTAAAATTGCAAGTGTCATCATTATGTTAGTTTTTATAGCATACATGGGAGAAGCCAAATGGTAAGATGGAAAGTGTCGAGTCTAGAAAGGAGGAAAGAGAAGAAGGATAGATGTGTATTTCAAATTAAACTTTTATTTTCAAGTTCTACTGAAAAATAGTCTTTCAAAGTCAGATGTTGATTTGTGCTGGCCAACTGGCTGGTGTCAAACTTACAAGACTTAGCCTCAGAATTCATGGTTAGAAATAAACAAGGCAAGCTGATCCCCTATCCAAACCCTTTAGATCTTTTAAAATTCAAATTAGCAGCCACCAGCTTAACACCTACTTTGCATTTCAAAAAAAATATGGAGACTCCAGGGGTAGGCCTATGTAACTTGTTCAACTGTATCTTGGAAAGCAAACAAAAAGCTGTTTAATTTATTTAAAATCTTATTGATGTAGTACCCAGTACATAAATAATGCTTTTTATATAGTCTCCACACCATAAAAATGCATATTCTACTAGGGATGCTTTTCCTCAGAGTGTAATTCTTTGAGTAGCTGCATCAACATCACCTGGAAGAAATGCAGAGTCTCAGGCCCCACCTCAGACCTGCCGAACCAGAATGTGCATTTTGACGTGGTCCCCAGGTGATCTGTGTGCACATTAAGTTTGAGAATAGCCGCCTTAGTGACTCTGACCCTAAGACCTCAGACATGGAAGGTAAACATTGAGCTTATGGAAAGTGTCTGTGTTTGGGCTCTAGCCTCTCTTTAAGGCACTGATAAAATGTACATTTCCAAAACACAGTTTGCCAAAGAATTGATGGTATTTGTCTGCGAATTACACCATTTAATTTGCTTAAAAGAGACAAAACTATGCTTCTGAACAAATCCACTAATTAGTGACATTCTTGTGGTAACCAACACACAGAGATATATCTCTTTAATATAATCTTTCTGAAAACACAAAAGAAAAAATTTTTAAAAACCTCCCTTACAAAATGAGAATAAACGCAGGCGGCATAATTTGAATGACATCTCCTGACTGAGAGACAGACAAGGGTTCTGCCCACCCACCACCACACACACACACACACACTGTTAACACATCCTTCCCCTCGGTGTCTTGTTGCTGTCTGTACTCTCAGCGAGCCTTTCCAACAGCAGGTTTTTGTGTTCAGTCTTGACGCCAGGATGGGATTTAAGACATCCGTTCCACAGGCACGGATAGTGGTGAATTTGTAATTGGCTGTGTATTCGTAAAAACCAAAACAACATTCTGGATCATGGTGAGGCAATTTTAGAATGGGATTTTTCTGGATTTCCAAATGCCAAAGGGGGAATTCCATGTCTAAACGGCTAAAAATGAAATATTGCGAGGAAGGGATGGTGCCATAGGCTGGCTCTGAGGAAGCTGTCCTTCATTTGGGAGTGAGGGATTTGCCAGATCGTAGAATTAGAAGCATGCGAAAGAGCCAACCTTAAAGGAAGCCAAACTATAAGTTACCAGGAATGCTAAACCACACTGGTGCCGATACGGCTGAAGGAGGAAAGGGAACAAGTTCTGGAACCAAACAAACTGGGCCTCGTGGTCCAGCTCAGTCCTTGTCAGCTGCGTGGCAGTAGGCAAGGCACTCGACCTTTCTGCAGTTTCATTTCCCTTGCCTGTGAGATGGGGATGGTGAGACATCACAGCTCACAGGTTCGTCAGAAGATCTCTGGTGTGCTGTCAAGCATGCACTCAAAAAAGCTAGCTCCCATCAGTATTCTCATCGTCGCTGTCATCCTGTACAACGGCTTATGAAGAGTTGCGGAATACCAGGCGCATAAAAACACTCCAGAAACAGTCTCCACTGCTACTGGGATGCTGGAGATAGCTTCCTGGAGTTACAGGAATTCAAATCTCAAAAACAGGATAGGAAAATTACAAAATTGAACCCCCAACTAAAGTCCTCGGGCCTATCCTGGTCTCACTGTACCTAGAGAGCAGCTCTGTAGGCTCCTCTGGGGGCCTACAATCCCAACGGGGCCATCCCTTCTTCTGTAAGGGAACGGCTGTCCCCTCTCACTTGCGTCTAACATGATGTGTAAAGCCACTTATGATTGGAGAGAAGAATGCAGCCCCTGGCCCAAGACACACTGTTTGTCAAAAAGACAGGATAAAGGTCACCCTAGAGACAACTTTTCGTAACAGATGATTCCCCTGGGCATGAGAACCCGGATGGACCTCGGCTTGAATATCCTACTGATGCCCTGCAGTTTGACAGCTACAATTCTTCCTTTCTCAATTTCAATTCTTATTGATTTTCAAGATTCTCATTTCAGCGATGTATGCCATCATTGTACTACAGTGTTTAGCAATTTATCTGTGCCTGATTGTATATGCTACATTGATCCTTTCCCATGGAAGCTCCCGGCAGACAGCAGCAGGTTGCTATTCAGGTGCTGTCTCTACTCACAGCTATTGAATGGAGACCCTTCACTCTTTCACCTGAGAGAAAATACTAACCTGAGCAGCGCGCTGGGGGAGATCCCATCTGGTAATAAAGACACAGACATTGGCTAGGAACGATTTCTGAGAAGAGAGACTAAATTAGGGAGAACTCAAATACGAGGTGAGCAGGAAGACCAGAGGAATGTCTCTGTATTTCTGTCCAAAATGTCCAGATCTCTTTCGGGGAAGACCAAGAGACAGCTGTATTAAGTGATGAAATGTTCTCTACCATGGGTCAGAAGTGGTGAGCATTTTTGACACTTGTGCAAATCCCCTAACTACTCACTTCGTGGTGATCAGACCTCTCACCTTTGGGCTCATAGTGAAAAGTCGACTGGAGCCGATGATGATGCCGACACTCAGTCAAGCGCTGGAGCAGGCACCAGCATGGGTGCAGCCCCCCTTTCTCAGCAGAGCGCTGGCACAGGCTTAGGGGCTGTGTGAATGGACACCAGTGGCATTACCGTCTGAGAAGGACAAGCCAAGTGGCTTCAGGCGAACAAGTGAGTATGCTGCGCTGGGCAGAGTAAGGTCCCTTGTGGGTGCACAGGAGGAGCAAGGTGGGCTCAGCCCTCCATCTTCTCAGCTGGGGCCTGCAGTAACCCCAGGGGCTGAATGAAAGTCAGCATGGAGGAAAAGGTTGGGGTGGGTGGAGTTGTGCACAGGAACATGGCGGCCATGACTGTGAGCTGATGCGTGGTGTGGAGGCAGCAGAGTAGACTGGAGGCACCAGGATAACCCTGGAATGCAGTAGGGATGGGGCAGCTGGTGCTGGGTTCAGGATCAGGGGAGGAGAGCCCACAAAATGCAGCTGCCTGAGTTTGCGGAGAACTCCTGTGAGCGTGGAGAGGAAGTCAAAAGTTCATGGGAATAGGAGTGGAATGGGAGAGCAGTGGGCACCTCATCCAGAAGGTAGTGGACCTTAGAGTGGTTCTTGTCTGAACCACTAGAACTGGTAGGGAGGGCTAGGTCAGGCCCTGGGGCGTGAGGAAGTGGGGCACCTAGGAGTTCAGAAATCGAATTGGCTGCCTAGGGTGCAGGAGGGACAGATGGTTTGGGCTACCAAGGAAGCAAACCTCAAGGAGAAGGGGCCCCAGCAAGGAGAGCCCCTTACCTCTTCCAGAGGCACAGGACCTGGACACCTATGGAGAGGCGGTGCTAGCTCCAGGGTGGAGGGGAGTGCAGGCTGTAGGGGGTCTGGGAGCAGAAGAACTCGGTGAACCCACGGCTTTGGTCTGAGCACCTTGGCCTACCATCTCCACCTGGGCCTCATTGAAGCCTGTCTCTGCAGGGAGGCTGCAGAAGGCAACAGAGAAGGAAGGGAAATCATTTTCAGATAACTCCTGGTTTTGTGTAACGGCCTGGCCTTTGGAAGGTAACCTTGTCAATAATCGAAGAGTTTGTGTACATAGCTAGAAGCGATTTCAGGAAGCGCGGAGAAGACAAACGACATGAGCCCGAGAGAGCACATGTTTCTTATTGGCCGTGTTTTCCAAAGAAAAACACCGGAGAGAAACTCAGGGAAATTTATTTGAATTAAATGGGTGTACTTAGGGTGAGAGTCCAGTAGGAGAAATTCTTCACATTTCAGGAATTAAACAAACAAACCAACACAAACATGTCGGGGCCAAAGTAGTTATTTTTTTCCTTTGTCCTAATTTCTACTTTTCTGTCGAGAGTGACCGTGATCCTCGAGCTTCCTTTTTGTTGGTGGTGGTGGTGGTGGGAGGGACCATCGAGTCAGTATGAACACATTTTTCTTTGCTTCTGCTGATCCTACTGGAAATGAACCCCAAATTCCACATAATGTTGAAGGGCTCTCCACGCCTCTTGGTCAAATTTGCCTGGGACATATAGTTCTACAATCCTAGACACGATAGACTATACTGTAAACACATTTGTTCCCTTCCTAAACTCAGATTTAACTGTACTTTATCCTGTATTTATCTGACACCTTTCCTTGTGCCCACACCTTCTTTGTGCCTTCCTCCTTCCTGCTACTGGGCTACACTCCCTCTTTCCTTTCTTCTACAATGCACCTTCCGAGTCTCATTCTGTAAGAACTCACTGCCTTTGTGGCAACTCAACTCATAGTAAGCACGCCTCTGGCTTTCTGAGACTATAACTGTTTACGTGAGGAGAAGGCTGCATTTCTCTCCCAGCAAGTGGCTGGGCCTCTCATTCCATAAGAGAGGTTATCAAATGTCCCTTAATGTCAATAGCTGGGAGATTAGAAAACATGAAGTAATGCTCAACTGAGTTTTAAATATCATCCTCAATCTGCCTTTGCTATGGTGGTGAACTTCCATCGCCACCATGAGAGCACCACTCTTGAAAAGAGTTATTATCCCCATCCTGGCCCACCAAGCCCTGAGAGCGATATTCCTGCTCAGAGCACCCAATGCACAGAGAGGACATAGGGCTGGCCCCACCATGAGACATGGCTTTCCTCACTGACCCATAGCACTATGAGGGGCAGCACTGGAGGCACTCTGTGGAAATTGTGCCTGATCTGGCCCCACCATATCAGGGCAAAATGCTAAGGGCGTGCAACAGAACAACAAAGGGAGCAAAGCATTGAAATCCCTGGGGAATACCAAAAATAGACTTTGGGGCCAGGGGATGGCACCCCATAATACTCAAATGGAAAACACTCCTAAAAGTCAGCAAACAGATAGTGGGACAAGAACAAAGTAAAAGGACATACAAGAAAGAATTAGGAGGCAGATGGACATTTACAGAGGCCTAAATACAGGCGTGTACATATGTAAATATATTTAAATATGATGATAGAGAAATAAATCTATGTACATATATTTATATGTTAAGTAGTAAGGTAGCAGATGGACATTGGCCCTCCAATCAAGTACTCCCTCAATGCAAGACCACTATGTTCTATTAAACTGGCATTCTCTGATGCTCAGCTTCCCAACATGACCGCTGAAGACAAAATGAGTGCATAAGCCAATGTGGGGAAGAAAGCTGATGGTTCCTGGCTATCAAAAGATATAGTGTCTAGGGTTTTAAAGGCTTGAAGATGAACAAGGGGGTGAAAAGCAACAAAGTCTACATGTAAGAAGCACACCAGCCTGTGGGATCATGAGGTGTCAATGAGATCAGGTATCAGGCATCAAAGACCCAGAACAAAAAATCATATCAATGTGAATGAAGTGGAGTGCAGAGTAGAGACCCAAAGCCCATCTGTAGACAATTGGAGATCCCCTTACAGGAGGGTCACAAGGAAGAGATGAGCCAGTCAGGGTGCAGTATAGCACTAAGGAAACATACAACTTTCCTGTAGTTCTTTAATACTTTCTCAATGCCTCCCCCGCCACACACACACACTATCATGACTACAATTCTACCTTACAAATCTGGCTAGACCAGAGCATGTACACAGGTACAGATAAAAGCTGGAAACACAGGGAATCCAGGACAGATACACCCCTCAGGACCAAAAATGAGAGTAGTGATACCAGGAAGGGAAGGGAAGGTGGGAGAAGAAAGGGGGAACCGATCACAATGATCTACATATAGCCCCCATCCCAAGAGGGCAGACAACAGAAAAGTGGGTGAAGGGAGATATCAGTCAGTTTAAGACATGAAAAAATCATAATAATTTATAAATTATCAAGGGTTCATGAGGGAGGGAGCGGGGGAGGGAAAGGGAGAAGATAAAATGAGGAGCTGATACCAAGGGCTCCAGTAGAAAGAAAATGTTTTGAAAATAATAATGGCAACAAATGTACAAACGTGCTTGACACAATGGATGTATGTATGGATTGTGATAAGAGCTGTACAAGCCCTCAATGATTTTTTAAAAGTTCACAAACAACAATAACAAAAGAAAATAGTTATTATCACCAGAAAATATAATTACTGACCTAAGAAACATGCAATCTAATGTGCTATTGACACAGAACAGCTAAGGTAACCCAGCCTGGAATATATACACTGCAGGGTACGGACAGTGCTTTGACCCAAAGAAGAGTTACCTTCCACAACTTAAAAACAGCCAATGATAGAGACTCTCGGATTACATGTTGCTGTTGTTAGGGGCTGTCCAGTCGGTTCTGATCCATACTGACCCTATGCGAGACAGAACCAGACAGCAGCTGGTCCTGTGCATCCTCACAGGTGTCCTTGTATTTGAGCTCATGGTTGCCGCCACTGAGTCCATTCACCTAGCCAAGGGCCTTCCTCTTCTTCCTTGCCCCTCACTTTACAGGCACGATGTCCTTTTCCGTGGACCGGTCTCTCCTGATCACATGTCCAAATGATGCGAGAGGAAATCTCACTATCCTTACCTCTGAGGGGCATTCTGCCTGTATTTCTCCTAAGATAGAGCTGTCTGTTCTTTGGGCCACCCACGGCACTTTCAACAGTCTCTGACAACACCGTAGTTCAGATGCATCGATTTTTCTGTGGTCTTGTTGATGCGGTGCCCAACGTCCACATGCATATGAGGCAACTGAAGATATCCTGTCAGGTGTACCTTAGTCTTCAAAGTACATCTTTGCTTTTCGGCACTTGGAAGAGGTCGTGCGCTGTAGATTTGCCCAATGGCATCTGTTGTTGGATCTCCTGTCTTTCCTGCTGCTGTTAGGTGCCCTTGAGTCAGTTCCAACCCACAGTGACACTCTGTACAGCAGAGCACTTCCATCCAGCACCAGCCTCACAATGCTCCCATATTTGAGCCCACTGTTGCAGCCATTGTGTCAATCCATCGCATTGAGGGCCTCCCCTTTTTCTGCCCCTCTGCTTGACCTAGCATGATGTCCTTCTCCAGGGCTGCTCTCGCTGGACAACACGTTCAAGGTACAGGAGATGGAGTCTCTCCATCCTGGTCTTTAAGGAGAATTCTGGCCATGCTTCTGTCGAGGTAGAGTTGTTTGTCTTGGCTTAGATCAAATGAGGGGAGGCTCTCGCAATGTGCAGCCAACAGTTTGCTTCCTTTCTATTCCCAGAGGCTACTTCACTCCAAGATGATGCTCCAGTTTCAGCACGGTTGTCTTCAGGTGGGAGTGTGTGCATGCCCACGCATATATGTTCTTGGGAAAGAGAGTGTCTTAAGGACTTCCAAACCTTCTCTCTACTTCAATTTTTAAAGTTCTCTAAGCATCTGGAAATTATACTATGGCAGGACAAGCTTGATTTCCCCTTCTGTCAGATTTTTCTCATCAGAACCATTTTATAACCCATTGGTAAATGTTTACAGGACCTCCAGGGACTGTCTCCCTACCGTCTTCAGAGTAGGGAATTAGCTGAAAGGCACACACTGTCTTGACCTGCTGCATCACTTTCGTAGCTTCCTATGAGGCCCTGGCACTTAGACTCACTTATGAGATCTTAACAGTGCATGCCGGAAACAGGCCTGCTAATGGGCTCAACTCTGACAAGTTTTCAGATATTCTTTATACACATTAACTTGCGAATGGTATAAATGGACTATTTGGGCATAAAAACCATACATACCTGCATTTCTAAATCAAATTTAGACACAGACATAAATCAAAGACATAGAGTTAACTTTTCCCCCCTAACATGGTGGGATGGGAGTAAAAGGGAATGGATTTAGAAATATATCAGTCCAAATAAAAGATTCACAAAAGACATATCTTGAATTCAGTGAGTGAGCTGGCCCTGAAATGTGGATTTATAGAGCTTGAAGAAACCTCAAAAGGATGATCAAGCCCAGTTCCGTGTACAGGCTGAATGGTGCCCAGGGAACTTGATTTCTTGGAGAACTCTATAGATCATTATGTCAACAACGTGACAAAGGCAACATACAATACAATGTACAATACACATTATGGTGTTAAATGTTTTCTTCTCTTTTACTTCTTCTGGTTTTAAAAATAAACTTTGAAATATAATTGCCAATTCCACATTTCAAAGGACGAAACTTTAAAACGAACTTCCAATGCCATGGAGACAGTACAGGATACAAAGTGCAGGTTTTCTGGCCTGAAGCCTTTTTCCAGCACATGTGTCAGGGGCAACAACTGTGCCATGGATGCTGTTCTGGACACCTGGGGGGTAAGACAGACTCTCTCGAGCCTCAAAGAGCATAGCATAAGGCCTCTTCCTATGCCCAGAAACGCAATTTATGTGTGTATTGAGAGATGGACATGGGCCTTCAGAAATCTTTAAAAACGTAGAAGTAGAGAACATAAAAATGTATTCGGCATGTACTATATTTTGATTTGCTGGTGGCCACTTTAGGAAAAGAGAGAGCAAGAAGGAAGACAAGAAGGTAGGGAAAGCAAAGAGGAGGTGTCGGAGGAGAGGTCCAGGGAGAAGAAACCCTGCCAGCTTGAAGTGGGGAACTGTGGGATGCAGGGAGAGACAATACTTAACTGAAAGACGTGTTCCTGAGCTGGGTTCAACACGGCCAACTCCTACCTGTGCCCCAGGAGCACCTGGTTCTCTCTTCCAGGCACATATGCTACTGCACAGCCCCACCCAGCAACCCATCGCCCTCCTGCCACCGCCTTTAACCCTCGTTTTCTATTTCTCCCAACACAGGCTGGTTTATATTTACACTGAGCAGATCTGTCCTCCGGAAACTAAACTCTTCGAGGAGGAACTGCATTTCTTTCTATTTCTCATCATTATAAAAAAAATTGGACCTCATTTCGATTCACCTCAGTATTTCCTACCATCCCTAACACAATCTCAAGCACCTAGTAGGTCCTCAACTCCTAGTGAATCTGTAGGAGGGAAGAGAACTATTCCTTTGGTTTCAGGAGATTTTAACTCTTTACAGGAGTAGATAGCCTCATCTTTCTCCTGTGGAAAAGCTGTTGGGTTTGAACTGCCAACTTTGTGAATCAACTCGATGGCAATGAGTTATTTTATTTCCAAACTCACTGACATTGAGTCAATTCTGATTCACAGCAACCCTTTAAGACAGAGTAGCATTGTCGGTGGGTTTCCAAGACTATAACTCCTTAAGGAGTAGAAAACCACATCTTCTCCCCAAGGAGCGGCTGGTGGTTCTGAACTGCTGACTGCACTTAGGTCCTCCATCAATCTTCGTTGAAATAAGATTGAATTGAGATTTCCCTTCACTATTTGAAGGGGTCCTGGTAGCACGGTGTGATAGTTAAGGTTTATTGTGCCAACCTGGCGAATCAACACTTGGGGTTCATTGAAGGGAGGAGATATAAATGGCTCATTGAGTACTGCTTGTCTGGTCTCTTGCTCTGGTGGTCAGAGCACTTGCGGCTGCCTTAACTAGTTCTTTGCCTCAGCTGGCAAGGCTAACTTCCTGCGAGACATCCCTGAGGAGAAGCCACATGGCCCTACCCTGCTGCAGCTCCGGGTGCTGGAGCAGCCATGTGAAGACCCCTGCCAGCGCTGAAATGCTTACAAGCTCACTGATTCGGCTTTCCTCCTGCATCATTGCGTGTGTTTTGTGAGTTTGAAGGAGACTTGGTAGACTGATGTCAGACATATGGGCTAATGTTGGACTTATGGGCTTGGTCTTGACTGGGTTGGCATGCTTAATGTATAATTACCCTTTATATAAAACTCTCTCTTATAAAATATGAGTGTTTATGAATTTTGTTTCTCTAGTCTACCTAGAATAGCACACACAGCAATTAAGTACCAGCTACCAGGAGCTAACCAAAAGGTTTCCAATTCGAATGCAACCAGTGACTTTTCAGGAGAAAAGACCTGGGAACCAGGTCCCGGAATGACTGCAGACTAGAGGGCTCGGCGGCGGTGCGGGGCTCCTCTGCCGCATGGGGCTGCCGGGAGTCAGAATCGACACCCAGCAGCACTTCTACCGTAAGCATCTTGGGTAAATAAATCAGACCCTCGTTAATTAAAAATGTTTTTGTTTTTCTTACATCTGCTATGCATTGAAATTTGCCCAAAGCACAATTGTACTTTAATATAACTATTGTTTAATATTCATATCCATATAAAAGCTTAGTATTCATATTGCATTGTCTTTAAGAGAAGGCATTTTACTAGATTCTGGAGAGAGAGGACATAAAATGAAAAGCACAGAAATAACCTCAAGGAACTTATATTCGATGTCTCCTCACACTACGTTTTCCCTTTTAGTTTGGACTCAGCCCACCGACAAACTGACCAGTCCCCATCTTCTCACATAACAGTGAGTTTCACTGAGCTGGGAGGAGGGACAGGAAGTAGCCAAGTCGCTGTGAGCATTCAGTAAAGAATGATCTCTGTGACAAGCAGAACCCATCTAGCTCGACACTGACGGTGAGATTACATGCAAAACAAATAAGGATTGGCAGAAGGTGTACAAGATACACTCTTAAGTATCTGATATAAACATAAAGGGCAACACTTTGTGGGGTTATTTGTGTGTATAACTTTCCTAGATGTCTTCTTAAGGAGAAAAACAGATCATGGGAAATGTGGTCTATGTTGTATAAACCAACCCAAACTCACTGCCATCGAATCAGTGACAACTCATAGTGACCCTACTGAACACTCACGTCGCCTGTGAGCTTCTGACACTAACTCTTCACAGGAGTGGAAAGGCCTGTCTTTCACATAGCTGCTGGTGGTTTCGAACTCCTAATCCTATGGGTAGCAGCTTTATCTTCTATGGAGCCCTCCAAATAGAACACTGGCAATTGTCTCAGATGCCTGGTAGACTGTTGCCGTTTAACCAAAACTGTGTTTGTCAAGTGAAAGCATATGGGTGATCAACATGAAGAGCGGAGTTACCCATGTGGTTCTCACTTCTGAATTATGAAAACTCAAAACTTTCCATAGGCTTCAAAATAAATATAAAATTTATATAAACATAATATATGTAACTGATAAAGAAAAATGAAAAAGTCTCGCTAAAGAAAGATCGCATTACAAAGCTATTGCAATTAAGATTGGTACTCACATGTCATTCCAACACAAAGAAGGGGAAAGGGGGGAGAAAAGAGGGGAGGACATAAAGAGGGAAACGATGGCACTGGAGTAGTAGGACATTAATCCACCCAGGGTATCCTTTCTGTCTGCACAGAAATGGGAGTGGGAGTGCAGACCCCACAATGGTGCGCCAAGCCTTGAGGGCAATGAAACCACATGGAGAACTCATGAACGGAGAGCTCACTAGGGCTGGCCCCAGTCAGAGCCAAACTGACCCTCTCCTAGAAATATGTGCTACAGAGGACAACACTAAACCTACAGGTTGGGGCAAGCGGCAGGCCTATCACATCCATACAGAAGCAAACCAAGAAGGAAAAATTGAGAGGGAGGGACCAGACCCCCTATTGGCACACCCAGTCCTGAAGATGACGTCCCTGCACAGAACTGCTAAGGCACAGAGAGGACCGTAGGGACACCAATAGCTCGAGACATGATGTCCCCTCCCTGGAGCATACCACAACAGAGACAAGAGAGGACAAACCTGGGCACATCTGGTGGGGAGTGTGTCTGGTTTGACCACCCCCACAGTGGGGCAAACCATGAAGGGAACATAAAAGACTATCAACAGGAGCAAAGCAAAGCCACAAGAGCCGAGGAGCCCCCCCAAATAGACTTCAGGCTAGGAGGGTGTGTTAGTCTGGATAGACTAGAGAACAAATCCAGGGAGACTCATATGTGTATAAGAGAGAACTTTATATCAAAGAACAACTGTATATTAAGAAAACATGCCAGCCCAGCCCAGACAAGTCCCTAAGTTCGATATTAGCCAATATGTCCAATACCAGTCCATAAATTCCTCTTTAGACTCACGCAGCCATGCAATGGCACCGAATCCAGGAAGATCACCGGCCTGTGGGTGGAAAATCTTGTGGATCCAGCGGCCGTGGAAGCATCTCAGCACTGGTGTGGATCTCCACATGGTTCCTCCAGCTCCAGGGCTCTGGCTCCATCAGCATAACTCCATATGGCTTGTCAGCAGGAAGACAAAGCAGAGAGACAGGGTGTGTCTTACCTCCAGGGAGGAAGACAGGAGTTCCCAGAATACTCAGGAGAAAGCCATGCCCACTCCGATGTCTCAATGGCTATGACCTGATTGACCAGCTAAACCCCACCCCCTTTCAATCAAGTTGATAGGAGATTATATAACTGCCACAGAGGGGCAGTTCGCAAAACCCCCCAAGATCGGTGGTGAGATAGTCATAAAGGTCACCAGGCAGACCTGGAATTATGTGTGCTTTTTCGTTTGCTTGGGTTTTGCTAGCTTTTTTCTCTCATTTTTTTCCTGTTTTTATTCAATCTTTTGTTTTGTCTGTTACTGTTGTTTTGACTACCAATATAAGACAGGTATTGGGAAGCAAGCCCAAGGAAAAAGCAATGGAACTGAAGGTTCCAGAGGGACCTGGGGGAGGAGGAGGCAAGGGAAGGGAGCAGTGAGCAAACAATGCCATAGACAGGGGAACAACTAGGGAATTAAACACAACAAGGAGGACGTAGAGATCCTGGTGGTGTTCTTATAACATTCCATACATCAATTGTATGAAGCATATTTGTACATATGTTGCCATCGTAATTTTCTAGACATTTACCTTCTGTTAGAGCCCTTGGTATTATGTAAGAGTCCCCAATAAAATGATTTAAAATAATAATAAAAATAAACAGAAACAAATAAAAGTGGTTCTCTAAGAAAAATGTAATTTACCAGAGTGAGCTTCAGAATATTCTTAATCAAAATGAGGAGCATGATTACAAACCTGTATTTGGAAGGGAGATGCCATAGAAGAGCTCAGACTAGGGTGTGCTGCTGGGCTTATGAAGACAAAGCGATACATACAGAGAGTACTGACTAATCTCATGGCAACCAGAGCAAACAGAGATGGGGAAGCAATTAAGAGTAGAGGAAGTACACAAAAAGAACTTAATAAAAGGTAATGATCAAAATGAAAGAATCACATTAAAAGGGAGGAAATGTAAAGAACTTAGAGACATGTTTTTAACTATCGCTTATACTTTATTATTTCAACATAGGACCATTGTAGCTATACAGCATTGACTAACCTAAATGGCAATATTTTCCATTTTCATAATCTTTCAAGAGCATTGGGTAGGGAGTGCAACTACCTTCAAAACTTTCTAAATGCTTTCTCATCCACAGAAATTACCATAACAATCTGTATTATTTTGTTTTAAGTAGATAAAAATGAAATATTCAAATGATTTTGGATATACAGTCCATTTGGATCCATCCAAACTCTGCTTTTGATGGATAGATGTGGCAATAAGATGAACTAACACAATGATAGTGTGGTTCTTTCTCTTAATTTCCTTCCACCCTATGATAAGAAGCCAAGCAATGGGTGAGGAGTAAGTTAACAACTGGAGTTAGCTTCTCTCCTACCACTTCTACACCGTTTTAGGAGAAGATTTCATTTGTGTGTGTGGGGTTCTTCAGGTAACGATACTTGTGTGTCTCGTGAGGTCAACTAGATGTTCAGTGCTACTGTGTATCTCTTGTGAGGACAACTAGATGGAATGTAGAGCATGGTGTTGGCAAGAGTTATAGATACATCTATTCCATTTTTGAGGGTTTGAGCAATTGCTGGGCTGGACATAGACTGGAGTAAAAGTGAGGAGACCCCTGAGAGATACTTCGTCTACAAACTCTTCCTGGGAGAGAACAAAATGCAAGCAAACAAAAAGCATCTTCTGCAGAGACCAAACTACAGTGTATGTGCTCATCCCAAGGAATACCTAGCCACTGTTGGAGATCTCTAGACACTTCGCCAGTCTCTTCAAGTCGGAGTTCCCCCTCCAGGGTGCTGGGACACATTTAGTGCATTGCAGAGCCAGCAGGATTTATTTTTTCGCGTATTTGCTTTTCAGTTGGCATCAAGGGGATTCTGACTCAGAGTGATCCAATGTAACACAGCAGGCTTTTCATACGCTCACCTTTTCAGAATTAGATCATGTCCTTCCTTCTAGTGTGCCTTTGAGTGGATGCCCAGTTTAGGTTAGCAGGTGAGTACTCTAACCACGTGCATCACGACAGGGTCCCTGTTGGGTTTTCAAAAAACAAAAAACTAACCAAAATCACTGCCCTTGTGTTGACTTCAACTCCTAGCAACCCTATAGGACAGAGTACAGCGACCTTTATGGAGACACATTAATTGGTTTCTTTTCATTCATAGGTCTCCAAACCAGGACAAGTTACATTCAAACCTGAGAAGACTTGTTAGGTGTCCCTTTCCAGAGATGTTGGTCATTGAATTGGAGGAACTAAGGTATGCATTACCAGAATGTCATCCCTGGGAAAAGATTCTATATATTCTACATGTGAAAAGATGGGACTGACCATGGGGTGTTTGATGAATAAAGAGATGGGATAGGACAAGATTTGTGGTGCTTGCCACAGGCCCATGCATCCCTCCATATTCCCCAGTTTCCTAAGGACTGAGCTTCAGGGCACATGGCTAGCTTTGGCTAATGGACTGTGAGCAATGTTTCTTCTCCATTTCTCTCTGCGCCTGCTCGCTTGTGCTGGCAGGCACATACCTCTAAGAACATAGTTATAAGAAAACAAGACTCACGGCAACCCTATAGGACAGAGTAGAACTTCCCTTATGTGTCTCTAACGCTGTAAATCTTTATGGAAGATGAAAGCTTCATCTTTCTCCTGCACAGCAGCTAGTGGGCTCAAACTGCTGACCTTCAGTTAGCAGCCCAACAAGTAAGCCGCTATGCTACCAGAGGTCCTATAGGGATCACCATACCAGAGACACTTTGTATGAATACGAGCTAAGACCAGGCTTATTCACCATTTGGAGGTTTTTCTGCTATAGCAGCTAGTGTTAGTTACCCTGACTAAATGAGAGATTTATTTGTTTTACAATAATGATGTAATCAGTGTCAATATAGGATGTAATGGTGAGAAGCTAACTTCAGAATTATGATACAATAATGTCAGCCTAGAAATTGTTTGTAGAATTAAGTGTGAGGCTTGGAGTTTCAGCTCAAAGATATGTCTCATCCTCTAACCCACTAGGACTCTTAAGGGAAATTTCCTGCCCTGCAAAATAAAAGGGTGGAGTTGTTTCTCAAGCCTTTCCAGTTGTATATATGAACGCCTATGGTTTTTCTCCTTCTCAGAGTCAGTTCTGGGGAGGCCTGGCAGTGTTGTCAGGTAAGTATTGAACCACTAACCCCAAAGTGGAGCCCTGGTGGTGTAGTGGTTACTTGCTGGGCTGAGATCCACATGGTCACCAGTTCAAAACCACCAGCAGTTCCTCAGGGTAAAGATTGGGCTTTTTACTCCTGTAAACAGTTAGAGTCTTAGAAACCCACAGGGGTCACTAGGAGCCAGGAGTGACTCAATGGCAGTCATTATTAAAGAGAGATTTGATCTTACCTGCTCCTCTGAGGGGCAAAGATGAGGCTATCTTCCCCTGTAAATATTTCAGCCTCATGAAACTGTTATAAGGTCTCTGGGAGTCAGTCAACAATGGCAATGGATTTTATTTGATTTTATTTTTGGATGTTGTTGTGAATTTCGTTTGTTTGTTTTCTGGGTAGGTGTCACCTCATATGAATTTTCTCCATTTAAATTTCAAATAGAGGTGTTGAGTCTAGAATTGGAGAGACTTGAACTGGGTGATAGTTCGCAGAAGCTTTATAAGGATTGGGCTCATTCCTCCTGATCCTGAAAAATGTGGATCACCACAAACTGATGTGTGCAGCTGAGCAGTGTGCCCCCGCTAATCAGTTTGTAATCATGGTTACTGTGAACAATATTCTGATTTTACCTCAAGATCCTGTAGTTACAGTGATGAGATATCGAATAAGCTTCCTTGTGTGGAGCAGAAAGGAGGAGCTTCAGCAATGGCAGGACTACCTGGTGACCTAGCACTCTTTCGTGCCAGTTATAGCAACTGTACTCCGAATCAAGCTCATTGTCATCGGCTCGATGCTGACTCCTAGTGGCCCTCTAGGTCAGGGTAGAACTGCCCCTGGGGGTCCAAGGCTGTACGTAAATCTTTATGGAAGCAGGATGCTTCATCTTTCTCCCAAGGAGGAGCTAATGGTTTCAAACTCCAGACCTTGTGGTTTGGCCGCCCACTAAGGCACCAGGGCTCTGGTATGGCAACTGCAAACTATACTCACAGTACTTTTCTTGCCTGCAGAGCCTCACATGGTACAGTCGAGCACCCCAAAAGGTTGGAGATGCGAATGTAGTCAGAGGTGCCTTGGAAGAAAGGTCTGACCATCTTCGTCTGATAATTCTTCCACTGAGAGCCCTAGAAAGCTCGGTTCTATTCTGACACATCTCTGGGGTCACCAGGAGTCAGAATCAACCACATGGCAAGTGATTTTATTTGTGTACAGTTTTTCCCTTCCTGTGTCTGCATATGTGAGTTCTTTTCATTCAGCCTATGTTTCCATGAAAGATTAAAAATATATATATATTGGTGAATATGAAGAACATCAGTGCTCTTGACAAATGGCTTTCCTGTGGGATTTCACTGCTATTCTAAGTGTGAGAGGGGTCCTTGATTGTTTACTGGGGAGCCCAGATGGCTGTCAGCTGGCTCCTTCTGTGTGTGTTGCAGACAGGCACCTATGTTGCTATTAGCATGTTGACTACAACTGTAGTTACCTGGTGACAGGCTGAAATTACACAGACATCAGTTCACTTTCATACCCCCTGCCTGATAAGTCAATTTTTGAGAGTAAGCCACATTGGAGGGAGTATGTAATTTTGATACCTGTTGAATTTCGATCCTTCTCTCTGGTGTGACAGAGTGGTTCCCACCCTTTTTAAGCTAGGGACACCCTTTTTAAGCCATGGGTGTCTTCTCCATGCTGTTTTAGTTTGATCCTGCCTGAAATATTTAGAGGAACAGTTCTTCCAAAGCAGTCGACTCAATTAGGATTGCGCAGTTTTGCCTCCTCCTTCCTGTTCTAATCCACAGAGAAATTGTTTCTGTATTTTTTTAGTGCCCAGTTGGTGAAGCATTTATATTGTGTCTTCAGAAAGCAGATGTCCACAGTAATAACTATCACCCTTACAATGCAGATTCTACTCAAAGTGAAACATAACCGGCATATGGTAATTGTCTTTAGGATCGACAGTAAACCAAAAGGTGACACTGTGTCCAATCTACCACGACATTCGTTTATAAATGATGACTGAAGAGTCATGAAATCTAGCTTAGTGATTCAGAAAAGTTCTCTAGCCTCGGTTCTATGACCAGATCTTTGATCAGTTGCAGGAGAACAGTCACATCACCCCAGGAGAGTGAATACCAGGGGTGGGATGGTGAGTAAGGGATGCGGTTGTAGTTAAGTGCCAAAGAGTCCGTTCCAATTCACAGCAACACTATGTACTCCCCATTGCTCTCAGGTTTGAGCCCATTGTTGCAGCCACGGTGTCAATCCATCTTGTTGAGGGTCTTCCTCTTTTTCTCTGCCCCTCTCCTTTACCACGCACGATGTCCTTTTCCAGGGACTTGTCTCTCCTGAATGATATGTGCAAAGCGTGTTGGGCAAAGCCACGCCACCCTTGATTCAAAGGATGACAAGGCCTTTTAAAAACTTGAACGTGTTCACATTTGAGACAAACCTAACCCCAATTGAAAACATTCCCTGGTTTACAATCCCCTTGCCTACTCCTAACACAAATGTCTCACAGTCTATTTCTCTCGTTCCCCATTTTTATGGTAACGAGGATCTGTTTGGTAGGGAAATACTCTCATGGGTCTCCACAATGAGCGAATTGATTGAACAAGTCACTCCACTTTTCTCTCTCTAATCATTCCTTTACTTGATTGAATTTTTCAAAATACCTGTGATAGTTATTTGGGGCCCACATGATGCCTATACAAAGATGTAAGTGTAGTTTATCCTGTCAATCAGCTTGATGACCTCATTTGGAGGTGCCACCGAGATAAACTGCTCTCTGTAAGTGGGCCACTCTCTCTCTGCCGTCAGCTTCCTGCTGGTGAGCCACTCAGAGATCTGGCGGAGACCTGCCAGACCCTTGGATGGGCACCGACCACCATTGGATCCACAAGACTCTGCACCCACCAGTCTGTGATCTTCTTCTATTCTGCAGTATTGCATGCAGCTGTGTGAGTCTGAAGAGGGACTTATGGACGAGTATCAGACTTATGGACTTGAGTTGGACTGGCTGGGATATTTTATTGAAGCATGATTAATTCTTGATATAAAGTTCTCTCTTACACATATATGAGTGTCCCTGGATTTGTTTCTCTAGTCAACCCAGGCTAACATAATACCATTTAATATTTGCTTTTGTTTTTTTCTGGAAAACAAAATTCAACCCATTTTTATTCTAAAAAGACTTTTTTTCCTTTCCCTAATGTTTCATCCCCAAAGTATAAAGCCAACAAAGTATCATGTATACTCCACTTCTGGGGAGGGCATGGGAGAATCAGGGTATACTCCATTGTTGTGTATGCCAAATACAATATGAGACCCATGGGATTCAATCTCAGCACTCTGGCACAGTCACAGAGCTAAGTCAAAGTACCTGAAAAGTTTCAGAACTTGAAAAGTTTCAGATTTGTGTCTCTCAAAGAATATCAATGGAATTCTAATTTACAACAAGAATAATTCTTCTTAAAATCCTATTTCCTGTCCAATTCATAACCCCAAACTTCTCAAGAACTTCTCCAAATCCTTTACTTTCAATATTCTCCCAGAAATTATCTATAATCCATAGGCCACTTGGTCCTGTGCAAAGGAATGACAGAGTGAAGGAAAGTCATGCACACATGCACACACACACACACACACACACACACGGATGTGTATTAGAGTCCTTCAAAAGTATATAGGGGAAAAGGGGGATTAACAAGAATTGTAAATAGTGAAATCAAGACAAGAAGATGGCATTGTATCAAAGCTTAATTCTGAGCACCCCGTTTGCAGTAGGGTACAGATGAAAAGTGATAGCCCAAATCCATTTGCAGCACCCCCATACGGATCTAGCCTCCAGTGAATCCCCTCTCAGCATTGACGAGAGAGATGAATAGCCTTGCTGTCAGACAGAGTGCATGGAAAGTGGACAAAGCAGATGTAGTTAAGTTAAATTTAAAACCTTTTCATTTGCTCTTTCTTTTGAGCCATTTAACATTTTTCTTGTTTTTATGGTTTTCTGCTACCTTTCAATTGAAGTTTTCTCTGTTTTATTTTGTTATTGTTGCTGGGGTTTTTGCATTTGTATGTTTTTCTTCATGTGAAATTCAATATAGGTAAATGTATGGAGACAATAATTGGATTAATAGCCTCTTAGATTTATTACAGGGGAGGTTGGTGGAAAGGAGAGCTAATAATAACAAGTAGAAGAAAGAAGAAAAAGTTTACAATTTATTTTGGTGATCAGTACACAAGATGTTTAAATCATTAAATTTTATGATATGTAAATCATATGTCAATAAAACTGTTAGAATTAAAAATGCATTGAAAAGTGTTGAGTATC
>NW_022103928.1:22251184-22255739 GCF_000313985.2 Echinops telfairi
AAAAAAAAAGTGTTGAGTATCAAACCCTTAACACAAAGATTCAGTGATATTTAAGCAGTATAATTTCACTCACTTCAACTATTATGAAAAATCATAGGCGAAGTCTTTGAAAAGCTTTTCAGATACTCTGGATCCTCCAAAGTATCCAAGCAGGTCCATTTGGCCCGTGGAAGGTTTTCCTAGAGTAGACATTAACTTTACACCGTGAATTTTCATCAGAGAATCAAGAGACACCCATTGCCAACATCTGATTGTGCCGGAGGTTGTCTATTATACCTGTCAGTGACTCTTATTTGAAACACACGTTAAAAATTTTTTATTAGATGTTGCTTTACTTCTTTGGGGCAAAAAGTGACATGTAGTGTTCATATTGATACAGAGAATTGTAAGATTATCCTCCACCCCACCCCCATCCCCCTTTTCTTTCTTTTTTTTTGAACTTGCAGAAGTTTCAGAAACAAATCTGAAACAATTAGCTCAGTATTATAGATGTTGATATATTGCATCTTTGCCAGTTTTCCATGCCTAAGTTAAATATTTTATTATATGTTTACTGCCTCATTAAATGTCTATGTTTTTCTATCATTTTATTGTCTTTTTTCTGATCCCAAAGTACTTTGAATCCTTCATGTGATGAACTAAACGTTGAGAATTGGTGTCAAGCACCAGCACAATTTTTACATGGTTTATTGGATGCTCATGACAAGATCTAGAAACTGGATTAGAAGAGAATGGATATTTATCTACCCCATAGCATGCCCCACAGTCTTTCCATTAGCAGCTTCCTGGGCCAGGGGGCGAAGGGGGGGGGGGCTGCTCAAAGATCAGTCAACTGGCAGCATTGGCCTCTAAGACAAAGGACATTAACTGCCTCACCATGCTGCTTCTGCCAGTCCTCAGATCTCCATTTTTAAAACAGCTAGGTGGGCACTACCGTTCTCCCAGCATCCTGCTTTCTGTCCTTCCGGTGAGCTTTCCGTCAGTCACTGCCACATGGAATAACGTCAACTCAAACTAACAAAAACAACAAAGCCAGCGATGCATTGACTCCTGTTTGGGAAGAAGAGTCAGGGCCTTCCCTTCATGGAGTTCTATATCCATCTCTTAGCTTTCCTTCTCTCCACTGGATTTCAAATGATAAAGCCTAGTCTGTTTATTTGTTTGTTTCTAACAGGACAGCAAACACGGGCACATAGCTTCAAACTAGTATGGTTTTAAAGTTCAGGATCCCAGGAAGCAACAGAGGTGTTTATTTCCTCAGAGCCCTTATCAGTCCTTGTGGAAGATGTCAGTTGTCTCTGCTTAGGCATCCTGCCCATCCATCGATCACTCATTCCATTCTGAAGAATTGACTTCAGACACACCAGTCTGGGCCAAGTTGATACCCCTGCTGTGGGCCAATTTGGAATCACATGTAATGTGAGAAAAGCAGCCAGGAAACAGAAGAAAAGAAGGAATGTTCGGGAGAGACAATGTTCATCTTCATAAAACAAAAATAAACCTACTGCTTTCAAGTAAATTTCATCTCATCACAACCCTATAACCCTGTAACAGTGGAACTGGTCCACGGGGTTTCAGAACTAACTCCCTGTGGGAGCAGGCCACCTCATTTTGCAACTATAAAGCAGTTGGTAGGTTTCAACTGCTGCCATTTTGGTTTGCAGTCTATTGCTTAACACCATTGTGCCACTAGGATTCCCTTTCATCTCCCTATTGGACTTAAAAGGGTGTGAAAGAACATACTCAATACGATAGTGGTGGTGTTATCAGGCCGGGCCACATCCTTCGCACTTACGTGTACATCACCAATGCGTGGCTTCGCCAGTGCTCATCCAGTGTTTGCTGGTTTGCAGAAGAGGAGAGAGTGGAAGGAGATAAATTATCTTCTTATGGAAGAAAGAAAAATGGTGTTGTTGCCATCTGATACAATTAATGAAAGTGGCCACTCAATTAATAATCACAAAATGCTTTGCTTTCTGACATGTCCAAGAAACAGCACCCCTGAGCACATGTCGCTTTCCCATCTCATCAGCAGCTAACCCTATTCTCCCTACAGCAGAAGAGTCTTGACTCCCACTTTCATGCCAAAGAGTAAGAAAAGTGACCTTTACCGTCTCATAACAACCATAACATTACTAGCCTGGCTTATATGAATACGATTGTCTTTCAGCATGTGAAGGTTACTTTAAAAAAAAACCAAAGCAAGTGTGGAAATTAATAGGGCCTCTTAGGGCACCATCAACTAAACCCTGCAGTATGGCCTTGTCCTATTTGCACAACTGCCTCCTGATGCATGTACAAGTTCCTCGTGAGCACAATGAACTGTTCTGGAATTCCCGTTCTTCTCAAGGTTAGCCACAGTTTAGTACAGTTGAATGCCTTTGCATAGTCAATGAAGCCTAAGTAAACACCTTTCTGGTATTCTCTGCTTTGAGTCAAGATCCAGCTGACATCGGCAATAATATACCCCTTGCTTCACATCCTGTCCTGTATCTGGCCTGAACTTCTGACATTTCCCTCTCAATGTATTGCTGTAACCATTGTAGGGCGATCTTAATGAAAATGTTACTTTATCAAGATGATATTAAAAAGTGAATATGACATAGAAGGCAAAATAAATATCAATGTAAGCAGAATAAGAAGTGAAACCATCTTGGAGTCTCCGGTATTACTCCAGTCAGACACTGGCATGTTAGCAGTGGCTGTGGAGACACAGCTTCTCGCCTCAGCTCAGCCGTGAAAGATGGCTTCAGAGTGTCCACCCGTGCAGCTTCTGCAAATGACTGACCAGTCTGAACAGTATGTAGCCAAGCAAGGGACTATAAAGACTCATTTTCAAAGAAAAAAAGCTTCCAGGTGGACTCCCACTCGCAGCATATTAATTTTACAGATATATCAAAGTGCCATAATCACTGCTAAGCTGTATCTGTAAAGCACATAAAAATTAGAAAGGAACAAAAGTATAAACCCAGTATCATTAACATTAGTGTTAAATTCGTTAACTGTGTTTGGTTAAAGGAAAATTGTCACTTGTAACCATGAATGTCTATATACTGTATGCATTCTTTTGAACTTGGAGCATTTGTACCCCCACTTAGTTGACAAAGGCCATGGGGTTATTTGTCTTCATTTGACTCACACACATTTGCTAACACTAACTAACGATATTGTTAGTGGTGTCCAGTCAGCTTGAACCCATAGTGACCCTTTGTACAACAGGGTCTGGGCCATCCTCATAATCACGGCTGTTGGAGCTCAGTGTTGCAACCACATGCCAATTCATCCATTGAAGATCTTCCTCTTTTTCCTTGACCCTCAACTTCACCAAACATGATGCCCCTTTCCAGGGTCTTGCCTCTCCTGATAACATCTACAAAGCACGAGATAAAACCTCACCACCCTGGCTTCTATGAAGCATTCTGGCGATATTTCCTCCAAGGCAGATCTGAAGGTTCTTCTGACAGTCTAGGGTACTGTCTATAGTGTCCACCAACACCATCGTTCAAATGCATACATTCTCCTGAGGTCTCTTTTATTTATTGTTCAGCTTTCATGTGCGTAGGAGGTGATGGCAAACACCATGGCTTAGTCCAAGCACAAGTGAGTCCTGAAAGTTTTGCTCCTTCCATGTCAGTAAGGTCAACTCTACTTTGAGGGGGCAGCTCTTCCCCAGTCGTATTTTTGAGTGCCTTCCAACTGGAGGGGCCCAATTGCATCAGGTAATATTTCTCTGCTATTCGTCAGGATATTGATGGCTAATCCCTCAGAAGTGGACTGCCTAGTCCTTCTCCCAAGGCTATTCTGCTAAAACGAGCTCACCAGGGGCCACCCCGCTACTATTTGAAATACCGGTGGCAATACAGGTGATTCCAGGATCACCGCAACACATTAGCCGCCATACAGTGACAAAGTGGCAGACAGTGGGGACCCAAACACAGAATCGATGTTAAGTCTATTTCTGCTCCTTTTCCTAATGATTGTGCAGTACTGGCTGTATAGAGGAAACCCACAAACCTAGAGGCTCTAAGAAAGACATATAAAATAGATACCCCAAGACCTAATCCTGTAAATGTCCTTATGAGTGGGGATCCCACCATTTGCCAGGGCAAGATCATGACAATTATTTCCTAGAATGCATAGTTATCTATAGAATTTTATACACAGTGGTCAACAGGGGACAAATAGGAGATTTTACAAGACAGTCTTTTGGGGTAAAAATAATAACCTTTTAATCATTCCCAACCCATAGCAGCCCTGTAGGACAGAATCGAACTCCTCTGGGGATTTCCAAGGCTGTAGGTCCTCATGAAACAGAAAGCTTCCTCTTTCTTCTGAGGAGCAAGTGGTGATTTTGAACTGCTGACCTTATGGTTAGCAGCCCAAATTGTGCCATCAAGCCTCCTTCCTGCCTCTGAGGAAGAAGAAAACTTTTATATGAAGGATTCCAGGCTGGTCAGAAGAAGCCCTGGAGGTGTGGAGTGTCACACACTGGGAGGTGTGGTGTGTCATACACTGGGAGGTGTGGTGTGTCACACACTGGGAGGTGTGGAATGTC
>NW_022103928.1:22255872-22283361 GCF_000313985.2 Echinops telfairi
GTGTCACACACTGGGAGGTGTGGAGTGTCACACACTGGGAGGTGTGGTGTGTCACACACTGGGCTGCCAACCACAAGGGCAGCAGCTGAAAGCCCCAGCTTCGCTGAGGGAGAAAGACCAGACTCTACTCCCATACAGAGTGACCGTCTTGACCACCCACTGGGGAAGTTCCATGTTGTCCTTTGGGGTCACTAAGAGTTAGAATGGACGAGGTGGCAGTGCGTGAGGCTTGGGCACAGCGCCAGGCACGATTGCAGTATGCTCAGAAGTAAAGGCAGTTGCTCTGGCCGGTCCCCCACACTGGTGAGAGAGCAGCTGAATGAGGGAGATACATATCAAATAGAGGATTTGAAAGATGATTTCTAAAAAGAAGGTAAAATTCTCTTTAATTTTTATATTTATCACGTATTGACACAGTAACACTTTGACTGGCTTAAATAAAATATATTATAAAAATTCATTTTTCTAGAGTCTTTCTGCCTTTTTTTACTGTAGATACTAGAAAACTTTAAAGTTACACATGTGATCTTTATTCTCTTTCTACTGGGCACTATTCTTATTGCTATTATGCCTCTCTTTTCAGTTCATTAGTGAATCTGATTAGGTCCACTGCCATAGACAAAATCCAGTCACTTCTCTCCATCTTCAGTGGGGCCGTCTTAGCCCAATACAGCATGCCCCCAGAGCTGCCCAAATGGCTGTTTCTACACAACTGTCCGCATGAGATGCTCAAACCAACCACGCATGTCTCTCTTTCAATAGGTTCCATGGCTGTTAGGATAAGTTCTTGACCATCGCAATGAGATCCCAGATGCTATGCCCCCTCCTTGCCTCTTCAATCTCGACTTGTGTCACCGAATCCTCATCTCCAGGGAGCACTGGCTTCGTCTGGGCTCGGAAACACCAACAAACAAGCTGAGCTGGTTCCACCTTAGTGCCTTCGGAACGGCTTCCTTTCCCCAGAAATCTCTTCTTACTACCACAAGTGTCCACACGACGGCTGCTTGCTGTTGGAATCATGGTTGGAATGCTGTCTTCTCAGAGAGGCTGTTCTTAATCGCCTATTCAAACGCAGGCAAGCCTGAACAACACCCTTGGGAAGTATTTTGTTAGTTACCTGTGTCAGGTTTTGAAATTATTCCTGTGTTAATTGTTTGGCCATCTCTTTCCCCACCTTTCAATGTGAAGTCCACAGATGACAACGTTTATTGATGATTGATTTGCTCCCACCATATTCATTCTGTCTCACCTCTCTTCCTGTTGTGTCTTTCTCTGTCTCTGTCTCTGTCTCTCTCTCTCTGTCTATATAAATACACATACATGAAAGGGCTTCAAAAATTCACAGAAAAATGGAGTTAAAAGATAAAGAAATGTTTCTATGAACTTTTGGAATATATATATACACGAGTGTATATGTATGTGCTTGTACATATACAAGGAGGCTTATAAAAGTTTGTGGGAAAGCTCCATTGTCTCTCTCTTTTTTTCAACAATAATTTTGCTGGAATATAATTCACATATCATACAATTTAATAGTTGAATCACATCAAAAAGAGTTGTACAATCATCACAATTTTGAAACATTTTCTTCATTCTTGTACTCGTCATAATTAGCTCCCTATTTCCGCCCGACATCCGCTACTGTACCCCCGGGAGCTAGTTCCTGTGTCTATAGACTTTTCCTATCCTGGATTTCATATAGAGAAAAACATGAAAAAACAAACGAACAAAATTCCAATTTCCCACAATTAAAAGAAGAAAACACTAAGTGCATAAATACAGGGCAATTAAAAATATTGCACCTGCTCATTTTCAAAGGTAGAAACGGTTATCCTATGAGAGTTTCCTTGTGCGGCCTTTTACCATCCACCCTGCAGATCTAGTGTCGCCCCGTCCGTCAGTCTTCTTGTTCCCAAACTCAAGGAATACTCAGAGGAACTCAACTGAGTCCTTCGGCAGTGCGCAAACCGCCATATTGTGCAGTGTAAACAGGGGAGCACGGATTCCTTCGGGGACGTATTAGAGGGGCGTGAAAGGTGGAAACGCCACCGTCCAAATTGTACAGAACTAGACAGAGGTGATGTTGAGAAGCAACACTTTATAATTTTTGCTTAATATGGGTGTCAATGATTTTTCCAGCAGTATTTTGTACTTCCCCTCATTTATATACATACAATATACATATATATTCATTAATGTACAAAGTTAACTTGTGCAGAATTAAAGCTGTTTCATCCAGCACGCTGGAGAAACGTCAAAAAAAAAAAAATAGCTCAAAATGTCCAGGCTAAGTGTCTCATAAAGTTACTCAAACCTTTTACTGTCCAAAGCCTCGAATATTTTTGGTCAGAGTCAAGACAAGACTAAGGGGCAGGGGCTGCCTTTAAATAAGTGAATCACAACTATGTCTTTTATTGTGTGTGTATATGTATCGTATTTTCTACTGTGGCTCAGGGCTCTCCCGAGGATGTCACAGAGGGAGTGGGGCATGAGAATCTTATCACTAGGATTTCAGGGGCGTCACTGTGTATTTTTCCAAAAAGTCCTTAGACATTCCCAGTGTAGTTTGGAGTTTGGGGTGCAAAAAAATGAACTACTTATGATTTATAACTTATACTGTCATATCTTATAAAATCAAGAAACATGGTATACTGGGAGTCATCCAAATTATAGACAGTATAGATCTTCATGCAACCCCAATTCTGCTCTCAGTGGTTGCATGTTTCATGGTTATTGCTAGTTGCCAGCCAGTCTATTCTGACTTGTGAAGATGCCATGCATTTAGGTGAAATGATTCCAACTATCTAGTGTCAATAGCAAGACAACCATGGTCATAGAAGGAGAGAACATGAAAGCTTTGTGTGAATTTTGAAGCTAAACATTGACCCTTGGCCAGCTGTATCTGGCTCCTCTCCCAGACCCCAGCTCCCGACAGTATGCTTGCACTCTCCTCTCTGTTGGGGAGCTTGAGGGAAAGGGAAGAATTTGGAATCATTAAGTCAGCGGGTTGGCCCAAATCTTGGGCTTAATCAGTGAGGCATGAAGTTTTCCGATAAGTGGGGGAGGTTAAGCAGTCTGACTTTTAAATTTAAAAAGCAGTATGGTTCATTAGAGAGAAACCAAAGCAATTCTATTTTGAGAGCAGTAGTGAAAAATAGATGTTTTTATTTGTTCCTGTGAAGCAATTTCAGTTCCAGTCACTAAAAAATCATAGATCTACCTATATCCCTAGCCCTGATTCAAAAACACAAACATAAGAACAAGACTATATTATCCAAATTATAAGACCACTAAGAAGCACAGCGAGCTTTCAAATCAGAAAGATGGGCTGCACTGGGCAATTCTGCTGCACACGCTCTCTTTCACGTGTTGAAAACCAAGGATATTACTTCGAGGACTAAGGTGTACCTGACACAAGCCAAGATATCAAATCAGGAAGACCAGAGAAGAATCAATGCATGTGAATTGCAGTACCATGAAAGGCCAAAGAACAAACCAAGCTGTCTTGGGAGAAGTATAGCCAAAGTGCTCCTCAGAGGCAAGGATGGCCTGAGACTTTCTCGTGTATTTGGGACATGTCAGGAGAGACCAGTTCCCAGAGAAGGGAAACATACTTGGGACAGTAGAGGAGCAGGGAAAAGGAGGAAGTCCCTCAAGGAGATGGATTGACACAGTGGCCGTAACAATGGGCTCAAGGAACCATTGTGAGGTTCGTGCTGGACCAGATAGAGTTTCCTTCTGTTGTGCATAAGGTCACTATGGGTTGGAACGACTCACCGGTACCTACCAACAACAGCACTTTCAGTCTCTAATTACTTAAGTCACTCCAAGAACTTTTGCAACCCCAGGGCAAGTGCCTTTTAAAGACTGTGTGCCAGTGTGAGTGCCAGGGTGCCTTAGGTGAGAAGTATTACAGAAGGGCAGGCACTGCTGCATCACCTGCCTGCCTGAGTAGGGCCGAGACCCAAACAGACCCTACTTTCATTACACTTAGGTCAATACTTAGGATTTGATTTTTAAAAGCTTCTTATTGTGCATTGGGTGAATCCTTCAGAGCAGATGTCAGAAGTACATGCAAATATTCAGACACGTTTTTATTTTACTCCTTTGTAACCCCCTCCATGTGCCCTCAGTTATCCCACTTTCTCCCACTGTTTCTTTTTTCCATTCCTCTTTCTTGCCTAACCTTCTAAGCTTTGTCTCTGGGTAAAAGCTGCCCATTTGATCCTAATGCTTGATTATTCTAACATGGGGTTGAGTTCAGTTAAGAGCTGAAGGGTGACTAGGGGCCATAGGCTTTGGGGTCTCCCTAATCTCTACCTAAACAGTAAGCTTAGTCCCTTTTTGTGATTCTGACATCTGTCCCACATTTTCCTCCATCCGTAGGATTTCAGAGTCTCCACTGCTAAATGTGATCAAGAAGACATGCTGCAGAACCTCACTGCCGACTCAGAGGGGCGGAGGCTCTGTGGGACAGCTCAGCGCCTGCTAGGTGTTGTGCTAAGAGCCCTGCATCCATCGTCTTATGGGATACTTGAGCCGTCTCATGACCAGGCACTACTCTTCCTCCCGTGGGGGGATTAAACACCTACACCCCCTCTTTCCAGAAAGACCCACCCTTAAGGAAATGAGAAAGTGTTGGCCTCACTGCTTTTTACTTCACAACTTTCTGGGCTTGCATAGCACATCTGGAATTCCCAGCCATTATTGTATCCACGGCATTATTAGTGAATGTACTTCTAGACTCAAACTGAGAGATGAGTATGAACAAATGTATTTTGTCCTGACACAAAGAGGAGAGCAGCTAAGAGCCAGTGCTGTGTGGCTTGAGAGCAGGCTTCAGAGGGAGCTGGGTGCACCTAGGCATTATTGTGTTTGTTGCTGTGGGATGTCCAGTTGATTTCCACCTGTAGTAGCCCCATAGCATAGAGTAGACCTGCTGGGTAGGGTTTCCTGGACAGTCATCTCTGTGGAAGCAGATTCTCACGTCTTTCTCCCGAGGAGCCACTGGAGTGGTTGAACTAACCTCACCTGTTGGTTCGCAGTCAAGTGCTAACAAGAAGGCTTGCACTTGGTCGAGGGCTAACAAGAATGATTACACTTAGAAACAAGCAATATCGTTTAAGGCAAGAGTGAGTGGACACTGGGGCACAGTGTCATAGCTCGTTCCAACTCTAACCATTTTGCTAGAGTAGCTTTCGATCCTGTGCCACATGGGTTCCCTTGAACTGCAGAGGGTCTCTTCACACCTGCAGAGGTCATGAATGGCTTTCAAGGACATTTGCAAAGTGGGTTAGCCAAGGTTGAAGAACCTGGGGGGGATGGAAACTGTCCCCGGCCCGTTTTCTGCTTACATCCGTTGTGCATTGGTGGGTGGTGCCTTTGTGGGTGGTTGCAAGCTCACAAATAAAGTGCCCTCTATGTTGTTGGTGTGTGTGTGTATGTGTGTGCCTTATCAGTTATGAAAAGAAAAATTTAAATGCCTCAATTATCATGAGGGTCACAGAACACAGGGTTACATTTCTGGCCTACAACAGTGCAGGGACCCTATCTATTCAAAGGCCATTCTGGCATGGAATCAGACCCAATGTGCAAGTGGCATCTATGTATGTGTGTGTCAAAATTCATACAAGGAATACACCTCTGGGTTTGTAAGGTGTCTGTGTTATAGAGAGTGGGGGATTTCTGATCTCTGTTTCTCCCCTATTGCATTACACCCAGATTTCAATTCAGAATCTATAAATGCCCAAATACAAAGAGATCCCGATATCCCATCTCCATTCTGTATTCTGAGAAAAAGAGGAATCCAGCCATAACTCTTCAGGAATGGATAATCAGCATAGCCTCAGAGGATTTTAAAAATCATTTCTTGTGAACATCATTTCTTGTGAACATCTCATGGTGGTGGATTTCATAGCATTAGAGGGACTGTGTCCCCTGGGCCTTTATTAGCAGCCTAAGAAGCTCTCTGTGAATGAATTAAGCAAAGTCTATAACACAATGTGTCAAAAGGACAGAACTATTTGCTCAACAATTTTGGTACATATATTTAAATCATATGTGGATTACTGCTTCACCTAAAATTTACTCATCCAACATTTATGTACTGCTAAGGGAGAGTTATGATGTCTTCCACATGAAGTGTACAGTGTAGTCAGAGACATGGTTAACCAACATGTGAACATGTATGAGGGTGAGCCAAAAAGTATTGCTGTAAAATAATCTTTATTAAAACTATTAATATAGGAAGCCACCGTCTCTCTCTCTATCCTTCATCTAGGTCTGTACATTTCTCAAGGTGGCATTTCCCTTTCTGTAAACCTTCCCCCACAGAATTCCATGCTATTCAATTAACATGATATCAAAATGGTAATTTAGACATTCTCAAAGGAGACCAATTATATTTCTTTTAAATGTTCTTTGCATTTGGGGAGCCAAAGGATGTCTGGAGGGGCAAGATAAGGACTCAGTAGAGCAGGAGTAAGGTTTCCCAATTAAAACCTTGTAGGAAAGGTCTTGCCACCCTCAAAGAAGGAGCAGGTGCATTGTCTTAATGAAATCAATAGATGGATCTGAGCCGACCTCTGGGCCTTGAGTTTCACTGGCCCAGCACATTCCACTGGAAGTGATTGTTTTGAGTGGACCTTGTCATCTGTATTGTACTGGTAAATCCAAGGATTAGCCCTGGTGACGATGGGTTCCATACAAGTCTCTCCTGTAGCTTTGCTCTTGCTTCAAAGGCTAATGAAAAGGCCAGTTCTCTGGGTGAGCTGATGGCAGCTGAGGCATTTTCACAGTGCCCTTCTTGGAAGGCACCTTAATGAGACGAAGTGGCTGCCGCAACGGTCACCAACGTAATAACCACGGCGAGGCTGATGCGGGACCCAGCAGGTTGCTATGAGTCAGAACTGACTGGATGGCACCAAACAATGGAAACAACAGGACTGAGACAAAGGCAAGCGTATGACTGACAGAAGTTGCCTGCAGTCAGCCACTGATCACAAAGGCATGTTCAGACACATTGTTTGGAATAAACCAGTACGTGGACGAATGGAAGCCCCAGTCTCAACACTTTATGACTGACCCCTGCAGGCAAACAAACAGGGAATGTGCTAAGGTTCAGAAACTGCTGGGAGAAGACCCAGAGCCATGCTGGTGCTCTACTTTTGCAAACGTTCCTCAACAATCATATAAATCTCACTTTAATGTCTCAGGTAACTCTTCAGATGTAGCAATGCGCCCGGGTTAGATTTTGAGTATCGGTTGGTATAGTGAAGTCAAGAGACAATCGCAGGTGATTAAGTGAATAGATATTTACAATGGCAGATCAGCTGAACCCAGTACATTGAACACAAGTACCTTGAGGAGCAGAGTAAGATAGTGAATAAGAGAGAAAACTTGGGCATCAAGGAAATTGGATCTGAAGGCTACCTCTTCACCTGATGATCAGTTGCTGTCCACTCTGACTCACAGTGGCCCTATAGAGGTAGATGGCCCCATAGGCTCTCCAAGGCTGCGAACTTTACAGAACTACAGATATTCCCGTTAGCAACAGTATCTGTAACAACTGCACCACCATCTCAAAACATCCACAGCTGTTGATTCCAACTACTAGTAGCCCTATCCAACTGAGCAGAACTACCCCTTAGAGTTTCCAAGACCATAAATTTTTATGAGAGCGGCCTGCCTCATAGTTCTCCCTTGGAATAACTGGTGGATTTGGACTGCCAACCAATTCATATGTTGAATGGAAGAACTAAAACCTATTCTGATGGGTTCTTGTCAGAAGCCATAATCAAATAAAAAGTATGGGCCCAGTGCTGTTGGCACAAATAGATGTTCAAGAGGTATATCTGTTTCCTACTTTGGTAATTCAGCTTCTCACTCTCATAGAGGGCAGCATGAAAGATGCCCATGGCCTTCCCTGGAGGCAGGCTCTCCCCAGGAAGTCAGGTGAAGGAGTCTGTCTCCCTGCCCTGCTCTCCCTTTTCCTGGAAAAGAGATGCATCTATGTGGCCAGGGTGAAAGAGCAAAGCAATCCCGCAAGTTCTCATTTTTCAACCCTCCAGTACCTTTAAAATTATAGAAATGATTAAGTTACTTCTATCAAATTAAATGATTTTGATCAAGAGAATGATAAAAGAATCCCTATATTAGTATACTCATGATAAATTCCCTTGGGTCAGGGCTGATAACCTCTTTTAAAAATATAAACTGTACCTATCACCACCACATAATGGACTCTATGGTGTTCTGTACACGAAATGGGCTCAATCGAGAATACATTTAATTTCATGTGTCTATAACTTGGTTATAAAATGTACACACTAAGTTCTGTATTCGAGTCCTTGTGGAATGTGCCTATGGATGTTCTAGGGTGAATTGCTCTCTGCCCTTGACAGCTCCTGTTCACCCCAAACATCTTCTGGTTTCTTCAATGGCTTCTCCTCTAATGTATTCAACTGCATTTTCTTCCCTGCTGCTCTTTGGCTATTACAAACGCAGCAATGGGAATATCTTTGTGTTGGAATCCAGATGGTCTCAAGCAATTATAAATCTTGTATCTGTCTGGAGAACCAATGTCCAGCCTTTTGTTGACTCATACCAATTGTTTCCCAACCACTCCCTCTGCTGTGGACTGAGATGGCATTTCACGCCGGGCATCATATAACCGCGCAATAACCCTATGAGGAAGGAATACTGACTGAAGTCCTGTGGTTGAAGCAAACCAATTTCAGCATCATGTAACCTGCTCCCAACACACAGCTGGAAGTGAGGAGTCCGATGTGTTTCCAGACAGCCTTGGCTTGCTTCTGTATGCTGTCTCCCAGAGAAAAGGGGTCTCCAACCCCAGGGCAGTTTCAAGAGCTTCATATGTAACAAATCAGTGGATACTACACCTCTCTCTCTCTCTCTCTCTCCTGTGTGTGTAACTATGTGTTTGCATGAACTGCTGCTGGGGCCTCTAGCATTCATGGTTCTCCCCAAAAAGTGTCATTCTTAAAGTTTTATTTTTCTTTCTTGTAAGCTCCACAGGGTCAGAAACCAGAGTTTTATATATCCAGGAAAGGGGCAGTTTAGTGGCAGAATTCTTGCCTTCTGTGCAGGAGACCAGGTTTGATTCCCAGCTAACCTGATAAATGAGAACATGGTATCCCTGCAGAGGAAGGGCTATGCTGTCTCAGAAGTGGGTCTAAGAAGCCAAGGAGTCTGCATGTGAGTCTGTTCAGCCTGGAGAGGTTCAATTCTCTACAACGCTGTACCCTAAGGAGACATAGAGGAAACGTGCACCACAGGGTTTGGGGGACTTTTGAGAGAGCCACTTGGCACTCAGGATTTCTAAAGGATCATTCAGAGGCGAGATAGGCAAGTACTCCAATGAAGCCATCGTGGAGAAGGCAATATCAGAACTAGGACGAGGTTGAATGTGGAGATGGAGAGGGGGTTCTTTCAGCTTAGCTACAGTGTTAGAAGTGTAAGAAAAAAGGACAGTGGGCAGTTCAATTTAACCCTAATAAAAAGGCATGTGGAAGGAAATCGGGCAGGAAGGGTGAACAGAATTCTAATCCAGCTTGAATCTTTCACAAAGGATCTTGGATCTCATTCTGGAGAAAGGTATGGAAAACATATCTCCGGTGTTCACATGAAGGGGCAAAGTGAAACTTAGATGGTGTGAAAGGTAGGTTTATTGTGCCAACCTGGCCAATGAACACGTGGGATTAATTGAAGGACGGAGAGATAAATGGCTCAGTGAGCCTTGCCTTTCTTGTCTCTTGCTCTTTGATGATTGGACCAGTGTATGGCTGCCTTAGCTGGTTCTCTACCTCAATTGCAAGCTACACTACCTGTGGGACACTTAACCTGTGGACTGTGTCGCTATAGTTTGAGGTTCCTTCAAGACCTGCTTCACCACTCTACTGAAGTATACATCACTTTAGCTGGGGGCTGTCGGACCCTGTCATTTGGCTGCCTGTTGGTGACCTGCCTTGCTGTTTGCTGCCTGTGGCTGGGTTACATGAATTGCTCTACAGAGGACTCAGCTGTGTGCATCCTTGTCTTGCACCTGGCGGCCCTCAAGACTTGAAGGACTGCCAGTGTATTAGCTGTCTCATGGAAGTAAGTTGCACTGAGCCATTTGTATTGCACTATAGACTAATTAGCTGTTTATTTCGTATGTTGTATACACACACACACACACACACACACATATATATATATATATATAAAATCATAAGTGTCCTGGTTCTGTTTCTCTAGAGAACCCTGCCTAACATACATGGCATATCAATTGATTCCCTTTCAATATTGAGGAGGCCAAAGAGAAAGGTTTAGTTGATCCTGGTCAGTCTATCACATCAATCTAGGGCAATAGTATTAGTCAGGGTCTCAACAAGAGACCCGTGGCAGGCTCAACTCATGGCAATTAAAGAAGAGCTTAGTCAAAGAATTATTGGCTAAGTACGGCTGTAGGAGAACCATAGGGCAAGTTCAGGAACCCAAGTTAAGACTGGTGCAGCTGTCAATATCCCTAGACCTAAATGGATAAAGGGAGCGAAGTTGACCAGACCCAGAAGAGACATTTAGAGCAAGCCACCTTAAAATGAGCGGTAACCTTTGGGCAGGGCGCATGTCCAACCTGTGGTAACCTTCTAAGGGGGTAAGGTACAAAATCACTTCCTTTTCTCCTAGGATCTGCTAGATTCCCATAAACGAGCCTAACTTGAAGCCAGAAGGCAAGTCTCCTGCTTATGCCATAGAGTTCAGCCTTCTGACGTGAGCCCAAGAAGGAGAAAGGAAATGGATATGGAGGGGCAAGTGGAAGCTAACGGAATTATAACCTATTGTTACAAACACAGAGAGAGCGAGCCTCAGATTTAGCATCTCAAGCAATAATATCTGGCTGGAAGATAGTGCTTTTGTTTTCATTGGATTTATTTTTATTGTTAGCTTCTATTTATGATAGATGGTTCTGGTTTTCCATTTACTTACAGATAGAGTTTCCTTTAGAATACATGTAAGTAAATATATATTTAAAGTGAGCCCATTTAAAGATAAATATGAAGTAAGAAACAGCATAAATGCAAGTGGGAAAGAGCAAAGGTAAGGTGCTGTGTGAAAGACTGATGGCTGGAAATAGGCCTCACAGGAAACAGGAAGCTACTGACAAGTTTTGAGCCGGAACACAATAGAATCTAGGCTGGGCTCTGGGATGTGTAATGTGGCTGCAACATAGACAATAGAGAGCAGTGGGGCTGAGAGGCAGAGGGACCATTAGGAAGCACCAATGCATCTGGAGAGGTGTGGATGGAAGGTAAGAAATTGTGGGAGAAATAGAGTAAGCAATATTTGGTCATTCATTACAATGAGGGCAAAGCAAGATGCGAAGCAAAAGATAATGGTTTCAAATAAAATTGCCTTTAAAATACACATATTATCAGGACTAGGAGAACTGAGGTAGGAAAGTGCAGGCAGTCTCCAGATTACAATGACCCCTATTCCTAAATCTGTCTTTAAGCTAGATTTGAATGTAATTCAAAACAATTAGGTAGGGTTTGTACCTACTCTCAAGCAGTCAAATGTCTGCCTTAGTATATCATGCACTTTTCTGCGCATTAAAAAAAATTAAAGAAACACTTCCAGATACACGAAAATATCTTTTAATAACAATAATGTTTCGAAATGCATCACAAAGCATCACCCATGTACTGTGATGAACCATTGTATGTACATCAAATTTTAGATAGGCTTTTCCAGGAGTTGGTTCATAACTGTAGTTTGTAGGTAAGCGGGCTGTTTGTAACCCTGGGACGGCCTATAATGTGAGAGCAAAGAAGGGACAATAACAGGTAGAGTGTTTATGTAGTTCTTCTCCTCTGAGGTCTCCTGTTCTGGAAGAAAAATACGAGCATTTATCTAATGTGTGTGCCTATGCCTGCTGTTTCTCCATAAAAGCTGGGCTTGTTTTTCAGATTTGCAGCAGAAAAATTGGGAAGGTCAACCAGGCTGGCATCGAGCACCAAGAGGGCAATTTCCATGCCTTGACTCGGCACCATGCAGGAAGTGTTTCTCCAGTGCAGAGAGGCTTTGGCCGTCTCTCGAGAGCTGTGGAGTCAGCAGGGAGGTGCACTTCCAGAAAAGATGATGCCATTAGAAAAAACAAAGTCAAATAGACATCTTCATCCAAGTGTCACATAAAAACAATTTGATAAGAGAGACTAGGGCAGGTGACAGCTCATCAAGTTTAAATACCCCTTTGGTCTGATAAAGATGTTCACACAAGGTGCTCACTGTATTTGGTTAAAAGAAACATACACACACACACACACACACACACACACACACACACACACACACACACACCCCACATCCAACAAGGAATTTCTAGACCACGCTTCAGTTGTATGAAAATTACTTTCAATTAAATTCTCAAGCCCGGGCTCCCTGAGACTTTTAACCATCATGTTTTCAAATGAACCACTGATTTCACAGGCATGGAGGGAAAGAGAAGCCTATCAGACCATCGAGTCCGTCCCAGAAGCTCTCCTGGAGAGCGTTCCCTATAGCTCACTTTCAATTGCTTTGTTCAGTTCTGGTTTTAAATGACTTTAGCAAGGGGGCTCTTCATCAATCTAAGAGGCCCGTGGGAGCCCTTTCTCCACCTGAGTGCTCATTTCAGAAAAAAATATTCTGATATTAAGTCTTGTTATACCACTCGCTTGTCCCGGTGGAGCGCCTCTTCCCTGCCATTGATGCCCTTCAGCTCCTTCCAAATTCTAGGGAGTAGCAATATCTTTTTCTCATCACTTATTCTTTTCTTCTCCTTCGTATTTTTTTTCCTCCTAGCTGAAGATTTCCTGACTTTTATCTGTCTCTCTGGTCCTTATTGCCATAGTAACTACAGGCTTTGATACGGCTGTCATTTCAACAGAGGACCCAAATGGTCAGCAGCTTATTCTTTTGACCTTCAACTTTGGCTCAATGTGATACTTTCTAGAATCCTGAGAGATTCAGACTTAAGTTAATTCTGTGGGTGATCAGATACTGGCCTACAGTCTAGGGCCTGATATAGAACCTGCACAAGATCAATGCTTAAGAAAGGTTTGTGTTTCATTGTGTTTAAGATAAGGAGGACAGTGAAAGAGCTGTGTGTGTGTGTCTGTGTGTGTAGTTTAACACACATAGAAACTTTAGAAAGAACACTTGAATCAATCATTTTCTGCAATTAACCAGCTCTAACCAAGGTGTCTCAGTACCTCCTCTTATTGGGAGAACGAGTCAGACCACATCCAATCTACAGACCATTAGAAGTAAGCACTAACATATTAGAATGAAGTTCCTTTTTATAGAAGTTGCAGCAATGTCTCCTACTCAAATTTAGCAAAGAAAAAGACAAGATTCTCAGTTAAATATGAAATTCAAATAAAATAAATAGCTATTTTTAATATAAATATGTCCCATGCAATACTTAAAGCATGTATCATACTGCCCTACAGCCACTCCTGACTCATAGTGACCTTATATAGGATTTCTGAGCCTTTGTAAATCTTTATGGGAGTAGACAGCCTCATCTTGGAATGACTGATTGTATTTGAGCCACCAACCTTAGGGTGATAGGACATATTTATCTTTTAAAAATTATTGTTCATCTGAGATTCAAATTCAGTTGTATTTCTCTTATTTTCTCTGGCAACCCTACCCCCACTTCCACGTCCTCGTGTTATAACCTTGGTTGAATGGTGTGGCATCCAGGTCACTGTGTAGCTGTCCACTCTCTGCTCCCTTTCACCCAATGACCCCATAATGTTTCCAATGCTTGGCTAAAGTTCCCGTCTCTGATATTTACCAATATGTGCCTCTTAAATGCTTCTCATGGTTCCTCACAATCCCAGTAGCATCAAAGAAGTAATGTTATTCTGAAGCATGTATTCTTCAGTATTGAAAAAATAACATATATGTATTTTTATCAACATTAAGCACAAACACCCTTATCAAAAACCCTGCAGGTCTCGTGTTGCAATACTGTTCCATGAAAAATGAGCCTTTCCTGTCAAATAGCTTGCACTCTCCAAAGAGTGACCATGTCTCAGCTCTAACAAGGCTAAGACCCTTACTCCTTCATTGGCCCTTTTCTGTATGCCTGGCACGTGTATGCATCATCTCCCTGAATCTTCAAATGCCATGTGACGTGATAATATGTTCCTCCCAACTAGAAGATGAAAAGAGAGGTGACAGAGGAAAAGGGACTCACCTGAGTTCCGGCAGCTTCTCTGGGAAAATAGAGAGAAACAAATAAACAAAGGATGTTCACAGAACCATGTAAACATCTTTTAAAGGTTTTATCTCAAAGCAAGCAAGCTGAATATACCAAGAAACTCCCGATAAAGAAGCAAGTCAGATGACTTGTCCCATCAGGATATGAAACCCATTTTAAAGCTATGGTCATTAAGTCAATGCAGTGTTTCAAATGAGGTAAGCAAGTGGACCAATAGAACTGAAGAGAGAGTCCCAAAGCATCCTGCATGAAAACGGACACTTGCCAGGCTGGTACACAGAGCAGTGGAGCAAGAAGGGATGACTCCATGGAGAGCAATAGACAATGGCTTCTCGGTAAGAAACAGTCACATTGAGCCAACCCACACATGAAGCTGGAGTCCACACAGTCAAGTCAACCTGTACCAAAGAACGTCATCATGAGAATGGGAGAAGCCATTGATGTATGTCAGGGTTTAATTTTATTTGGATCAGTGCTCATGGTAACAGTAGTGAAGAGATCAAGCAGCATATCACACTGGGCAATTCTGCTGCACAAGAGCTCTTTAAAGTGTTAACAAGCGAGGCTATCACTTTGAGAACAAACAAAGATGCACATGACCCAAGTCATGGTATTTTCGGCAGTCTCATCATTGTGGAGAAGCTGGAGAATCAATAAGAAAGACCTGAGTAAAACTGATGCGTGTTAATTATGGTGTTGGAGAGGAATATTGAAAGTAACACGAATTCCCAGAAGAACAAACAACTCTCTTGGAAAAGTGCAGTCAGAACGTTCCTTAGAATCAAGGATGGAGTGACCTCATTTCCTGCACTTTGGACATGTCCTCAGGAGAGACCAGTCCCAGGTAAAGGACAGCATGGTTGGTCTGAGAAAACGCGGAAGACAATCAACAAGATGGATGGGCACAGGAGCGGCAACTCTGTGCTGGAATATGATCAGCACTGTGTGGACTGTCTAAGACTGGACGTGATTCATCATGGTGTGCAGGACGCTGCCGTGACTCTAAGCTGATCCCACGGCACCTGACAGCAACATGGATCGAGGCCTTGAATGTGGAAGACAAAGCTTTAAAACTTTTAGACAACAGATAAAGGACAAAAGTTCCTTCATCACATCCTAGAGGAGGATTTATTAAGTTGTTAAAATCACTAGGGAAGGTTGATCAAGTAGGCTTGTGTTCAAATGAAGAACTCCTGTCCTTAAAAACAAAATTACACACAACAAACCAACCAACCGCAAAACCATACACAGATGATATAATAGTGCTGAGACACATGTCATTACTGATCAATTGAGATGTGTAGCAAATATAAATTGAGATTTGCCATTAAAGTGTGAGATAGGCACCATAGTTTTCAAGAATTCATTAAAATTACAAACTACTAATATTTTGGATATATTTAGTTAAACAATATATATTTGACAAAATCAACTACTGAAGCCATATTGACCAGTTTCTCTTTAGTATTTTAAATATAAACTACTAGGAAATGTTGATTATCTATGGGGTGATGCTGTCAGGTGAACACTGGGTTGCTAACCACAAGGTCGACGATTCCCACCCACCCGCTGCTCCGCTGCAGAAAGATGAGGCTAAGTTCTCCCAAACATTTGTATAGCCTTTGAAACCCTGTCCCAGGTCACTAGAGTTGGAATTGACTCGGAAGCAGCAGGTCTGGTTTTAGTTTGGGGCTATGACTTGCACTCTATTTCTACTGGCCAGCGCTGATCCAGAGAACAAAGGACTCTTATGAGTACAGAGAGGAAACACTGAGAAAGGACCCGACAAGACTTGTTCACAGAACAAACACATACAGACCAACATGATCTAAAGAAATTGCTAGTTAAAACTAGAGCGTACTATCCTTTCCCATGATCAAATTAGCAAGACATAAAAACTCTTACCATACCTGATGTTGGCAAAGCTACGGAGCAATGGAAAGTCTCCCTCAGTGCTGGTGGGAATAAAAATTTTGTACAGCCACTTAAAAAACTGATTGTCCCCCAGGTAGCCACACTGGACATGCACATACACTGTAAACTTGCAAGTTCACTCCTAGAAGACACAGGAGAGCCCTGTCACCCATTGAACACCGGCGCCCTTGGCAAATTTACAGCAGTCTCACATGTGATAATGACTGGAAAGCCCCCAGGTTTTCCTCAATGACAGTAGAGTCATACAATGCAAAACTATGCGATTTTTAGTGGAACTAAAGCCACACGCCAATGGCTAATTTTAGAGATCTGCATCTTTTAAGAGGAAGTGGTTCCACATACTTCCACAGGCGTTCTTTCTGTGAGGAGAGAAGAGGTATAACTGAGGAGAGATCCATTGAGCACTGGAGACCCGGGCCCCAGGGCCACATTCGATTGTTAGGCAGGTGTTTGCTTTCCTCGAGCTCAAACTGTAAATACACATGGAAAAGCCTGATTTGAAAGTATGGTATTTCACAATCTAAAAGGTTTTAATAAGAAAAGAGAGAGCCATCACTTCATGGGGGGCATTTTGTGTGTGACAAAGACAGAGAGGGGGGAGACGGAAAGACAGGGAGTTATAGAGACTAGGGCCCTCCATTTGCTTTCTAGAAATGGTAGCTGAGTTAGTTAATTGTGCCAACCATGCCGATAATCATATGTGGGGCTAATTGAAAGGCGGAGGGATAAATGGGTGGTGAGCTTCGCCTTTCTAGTTCTCAGGTCTCTTGCTTTGTGATGGTCGCACCAGGGTGCAGCTGCCTTAATCAGTTCCCTGCTTCTACTTGCAAGATTGACTTCCTATAAGACATCCCCAAGGAGAAGCCACATGGATCTATCCTGATGCAGCCCTGGGTGCTGGAGCAGCCGTGTGGAGACCCCTGCTAATGCTGAGATGCTTATTCGTTCACTGACTCAGCTTTCCTCCTGCAGTCAGCATCATTGCCTCTGCTGTGTGAGGTGGAGGACTTTGTGGACTGGTGTTGGGTTAATGAGTCAATGTTGGACTTGTGGGCTTGGGCAGCATTGGGTTGGGATGTTTTCGTGATGCACACTTTCTTTACATAAAACTTTCTTATACATGAGTTGCTGTGGATTTGTTTCTTTAAAGTATCTAGACTAATACAGTAGCTCTCCGATGTGACTGTGTGCTGATGGGTCTTCTCTCTACAACGTGGTTCCCCTTTCTCAAATCCGATCCTCGGTACCCTCTGGGTTATCTACTTTATATAGGATATAAATAAACACCTTGGTAAAACTGTAAACTACAGGTTGCTCTTGTTGGCCTTGATTTATCCCCATCACTTTCTCTGAGACTAGCACGGGCCGACAAGAAGCAGGGCTCCTTTCCAGTGAGGCAGGCGTGATTGACCGTGGGACCTCCGCTCTCACACACTCAAGCACCCTCAGCCCAGTCCTGCTCTGACTTCCCCCATATGAGCTCTTGTCACTGTTGATGTGAGGTCACTGGAGATGTCCTTGAAATAGAATCTGCCGCCTCTTGCCAATGTTCTTGAGACCAGTGAGAAGCACGAGGAAACAAAAGGCACAGACTTGACCTAATCGGTTTGCAGTGGCCATGTTCCCACCCCCAATTCCTCGGGCTCTCAATTTGCCCTGAAGCAAGAGCATCCAACAGGGAATGTAGTGAGTCTGAGAACTGGACCCACATCCTGGGCCCCAAACACAGAGACAAGTTGTTCTTTCTCTCATTGTAATCGTTATTTCTCCCCAAAATAACTTTGCTCTACCCTTTCCTCTTAGAAATTTCAAATTCATCCCGCTGTCAAACTATCCAGAGTATCAGATTAGATTAGAACAACAACAACCATAACAAAGCACCCATAGTCCTTGGGAGTGTGTGGGTGTGTTGTTGCATTTTCATTTGGTCACCTGTAATACTCTTTCTCCATGTTCACCTTGAAAACCATCATTCTCGCCACCCGAGGGCACCAGCGATTCCCTGAAACAATTACTCTTAGCAGGAAGAGGTTAGGAGCCAGCTCACCTCATCAATCATGTGAAGTTTCTTCCAGACCTTCCCCAGGATGCTGGGTTTCTGTCTCTTCCTCTAGGTGAGCCTCAACCCAGGGCAAGGCGAATCAATGTACAACCCGTTATTCTCACTGTGGAGTAGAACAAGTAAGAAAATCTATTTGCCAGTAAATGCGCCTTGTCTTGTAAATCATTGGGTCGTTAACCTTAACAATGGCAGTGCGCTGTCTCTATCCAATTCAATTAAAGTACAGACCAAGGTAATACTTAAGGATACGTTTCAGGCTAAAGAATATACTATTACAGTATTATATCCTCATAAATTAAACAATCCATTTATACCACTTCTTGGAAAAGGAACACTACACAATAAGCACAGGGCAGTAGAGAAATAAAGGCACAGATTCCATGAACAGCTCAAAAGACCTAGAGAGAAGCAGAGATCGGGACTCCAAAGGCACAAGTCGCCTGGGGGCCCCAGTCCAGCACTGATGCAGAACTTCTAAGGATGCTAGAGAAATACCTTTTCAGGTGGCAATCTGGGTACCAAAGGCAAAACCCACGCACTGTCTGCTCCTCGTCCGGCACTGCTGTTGCCGAGAAATCCCTTCCATGCTTTGAGTCTCTATGCTAAGTTTCTATCATTTGGAAGAGAGCTCTCTTTGTAAACATGTTGAGAGCAAATCACAATGCAGCATCCTCCATGATTTTTTTCTCTTTCCTTCCAGTCAGTGGGATAAAACCGAACTGAACTGAATTCCATAGAGTCCATTTGGGCTCAGAGCAAACATCTCTGAGATTTTACATTTGTCCTGGGGCAGCCGGCATCCTCAGTCTCCCTTGTGGTTGGGAGCCCACTGCCTAGCTCACAGCACAACCAGGGCTCCGTCAGTCCGAAGGCCTGAAGTCCTGACCACGCAGAGAAACATGGTAAGAAGAAGCATGGGCCAGGACTTAGAGCAGCGGTTCTCCACCTTCCTCATAGCTCCTCATGTGGGAGTGACCCCCAACCATAAAATTATTTTCCTTGCTACTCCATAACTGCAATCCTGCTACTGTTATGAATCATCATGTAAATATCTAACATGCAGGATGTATTTTCACTGTTACAAATTGAACATCACTAAAGCATAGCGATTAATCACAAAAACAATATGTAATTATATATTGTTAAAAGGCAACTTCAGTGTGAAGGTTAAGATAGCTTCTTTCTCACCAGATTAGCATATCTGCATGTGGGCGGAACCGCCTGGAGACGAGTAAGAGGAGCGGTGTCTTGGTTCCTAAAACCATTGGAAATATGTGTTTTTGATGCTCTTAGGAGACCCCTGTGAGTTGTTTGAACCCCCAAGGGGGTCGCGACCCATGGGTTGAGAACCGCTGACTTAGAGTATCTTTGATGAGATTGGGAAAACATTTAAGTTCTTCTCAAAGGGCTCCAAATAAAACTGTTTTATTTTCTTTCTCCCTTAATTTCTCCTACATGTACAACATTCTAATTAACCACCACATTTTAATTTGGTCACTCAACATACTCCCATTCTTAAATCATCTGCCCATCCACAAGCTGCTTCCTCCTGCTGTGAAGACCAGGTCTCTGGGAGACCCTGCTCTTTGCAGTACCTGCCTCCATGGTTCCTGAACATCCATGGGCACAATCACCTGGGAAACACATTGCCACTTGAAACCTGGGTCTGATGTGCTGCTGAAGTGAGTTTGGGAAGCTCGGCTGGTCATTGGGCACCCAGTATGAAGAGAGTCATTGAGGTGTGAATGGTCCATATAACGGCTTGAAATTGTTCTCCTCAAAATTCATGCTGGAATCCTAATTCTTATACTCATGGATGTAATCTTATTGGAAGGGGAGTTGGTTGTTATGTTAATTAGATCATACTTGAATGGGTTGGGCTTTAAATCTAATCACTTATAAGTTAGTAAAAAAAATGAAATCACATAACACTGACATACACACAAGAGTGGCAAATGTGATAGTTAAGTTTTGTGTCAACTTGGCTGGGCCAGGATTCTTAGTGGGTTGGTAGTGATGTCCCACGATGTGATCTAACACAGGGTAATCAGCTCCATAATGGGATCTGTTATTTGGGAACTGTTATAAGCAGCAAATTAATTGTAAGAAGATTAAGGTGAGATCCAATACCCTTACTCAGATAACAGCCCCGAACCAATCAATTGAAAGGACATTTCCTTGGGGGTGTGGTCTGCTTCAAATAAATAGCGGTTATGTGAAAGCTTACTTGCTTTTTACTGGATCTTCATGCTGCTTCTGGCTCATCTTCTAATCTCCAGATCTTTGGACTTGAGCCAGTGACCTGCCACTTGACATGTCAGCCTTGGGTGTATTTACCTCTACAGTCAAAGCCTGATCTGCCCGTCTTAGGATCATAAGGGGCTGTGAGTCAAGAGAAGCCTCCAGCCTGACATCTGACTCACAAACTTGGAACTTGCCCCTGTCTACAACTGTGTGGGCCATTTATTTGATAGAAACCTCTCTCTCTCCCTCTCTCTCTCTCCATATAGATATAGAAGTACAGACAGAGACACACTCACCTACATCCTGGTGGTGGTGTGGACTAGGCACTAAAGTACTAACCTCAAGTTCAGTGCTTCCAGAATACCAGCCACTCCGCAGGAGAAAGATGAGACTTTCGACTCCTGTAAAGATTTCCAGCCTTCCAAACCCTGTCCTCTAAGGTCCCTATGTATTAGAATTTATTCAGGTGTGCATCCACACATGCACACAAGCTTCACTGGCTTTGCTTCTCTAGGGAAACCAGCCTAAGGTGGCAGATGTGTGAGGACTGTCTGCAGGCAAATGGATCCAATGCTTGCCAGCACACATGACAAGCAAAGGAGAGACACACAGAGGGCCTCAACAACTTGGAGACCCTGGGTGGGGCTTTCAGCCTCAGCACTGTGGGAAAATACGTTTCTGCCTTTTAAAGGCCCCGACTGACTCGTGGGACTTGTGTTATAGATCAGCAGAGTAGGTGACCAAGTCTACAAGTTCAGGCTTTAGCCTGTGACCTTTGGTCCACAGACGCCCTAATACTTTTTCCTTTGGTACCTCAAGAAACTCTGATCTTCATGGCAGCCACCCATTTATTTTTAGCACCAGCAATTTACAGGGTGTGGCTGGCAGTGAGTGGGAGGGTTTGAGGCAGAGCTCTTACTCAGGATGCCTCAAAAGTATGGTCATTCAAAGCACCTACCTCTGGGGATTCAGAGAGACTCCGAATGCAAAGCACCGAACACACACTCTCTTTGAGCTGGTTGTTATTCATGGTTACCAACCACCCGCTTGGAGAAAGACGAGACTTTACTCCCGTACAGATTTACAGTGTCAGGAACCTACAGGGGCAGTTCCGCTTTGTCCTATAAGGTCCTTTCAGTCAGCATGGACTCATGCAGGGAATGAGGGAGGGAGGAAATAACCTGCTTGTTGAACAGGGGCAGGTGGAGACCCTCTAAATACTGATTCACCAAAAGGTAAGGAGAAGGCCTGTTTTCATCTCATCAACCCAAACAAAGCCAACCCCCCACCGCCACTGAATCCACTCCAATCCATAGCTGCCCTACAGGACATAGGAGCTGTGGCCCTTTGGGATTCTGAGACAGTGAGTCTTTTCAGGAGCAGATACCTTCATTCCCCACCCCCACCCCCCCTGCCCAGTTTTCTCCCATAGAGCAACTGGCAGGTCCAAACGGTAAGCCTTGTCGTGCGCAGCACACCACATAACCCACTGTGCCACCAGGGGGACTTCACCAGGGCATTTTCTTGTCCTAGTGATTTGCTTCATTGACAAAAATTGGGAAAATACAGCAGAGGATAGTATAGAATTTCATTGAAATTTGGTTCAATTTGGTTGAAATAGACATTGTGATGATATGTGTTTGCTTGTTTGTTTTTACCCTGGGCTGAGAGATGGGTTACCAATCTTTCTCTGTAGAGCCATGTAGTAAATATTTTCCATTTTTCCGGACATGCAGTCTTAATGGCAATCTTTCAAATCCGTTGTTACAGCACAAAAGCAGCCATAGTCAATACCCAAATGAATGTGGGTGACGGCCTTCCAATAGAACTGTATTTATAAGAACAAGCGACAGACTGCATTTGGCCCATGGGCCAGTTTGCTGACTCTTATTTCAGACCAGATCTGGAAGGTTCTGTTTTACTTCTAGTGATAGAATCTCTATTCTCTTATTTTATTGTCTTTTGTCAGACTCTTCTGAACTTACCTTCCTTAGAAGGGCATTAAATTAAGTAACTACAACCATAGCCTATGGGGGAAATCTAAATTAAACATTAACATAAATGCTTGGGAGTTGCTGTGAAAGGGCCAGGTGTTTTGTTAAGTAAGGTCTACCTTTGGAGGATTTAGAAAAAATAGAGCTGTGCAATCCTAGGTGATTGTGTTAATCTGGGTACTTCAGAGAACCAAATCCACAGAAACTCCTATGTATGAGAGAGAGCTTTATATAAAGAGTCAGTGCACATCAAGAAAACATCCCAACCCAGTGCTGCCCAAGCCCACAAGCCCAACATTAGCCCATATGTCCGACACCAATCCACAAAGTCCTCCTCTATCTCACGAAACACACACTATGACGCCGACTGCAGGAGGAAAGCCGAAATCAGTGAATGTGTAAGCATCTCACCGGTGGCAGGGATCTCCACAAGGCTGCTCCAGCATCCAGGGCTGCATCGGGGTAGGTCCATGAAGCTTCTCCTCAGGGATGTCTTGCAGGAAGTGAATCTTGCCAGGTAAATCAGGGAACTGGCTAAGGCAGCTGCACCCTGGTCCCACCATCACAAAGCAAGAGACCAGAGAACTCTAATGGTGAGGCTCACTCAGCCATTTAGCTCTCTGCCCTTCAATTAACCACACATGTGTTTATCAGCCAGGTTTGCATAATAAACTAACTACCTCAGTAATGTGCTTAACCTCTCTGACCTTCTGTTAAATCCTTGGTGAAATACAAGATTCCCTTGGTATTTATGGAATAGAGTTGTCATGGCAATTCCAAGAAGTGCATATATAAAGAAATTAGACTGGTGCCTCATGCATGGAAAACACTCATTAGCATCACGGTTCTTATCCCCACCACCATCTACAGATCCGCCCAGCAGGAGAGAAACATTAGTCAACATTTAGAGAGAAAACCCTGTTGGAGGAGCTTGCTGGGTTTTCTCTCGGTCAGAGAGTAGATGTGAGGACTTCATGATCCTGTGAACTAGTCTCAAGGTTACACATGAGGCAGTAAACACATGGTGGAAACACTGAAGGCCAGCGGGACCATTGTGTTACACTTAGCAAACATAGTATTTATATCTATAAAAATATGAACATGTTTAAGCCACAGTCTTCCAGGTTAGCTGCTGTCTTAAGTAGGTATGTCAAGTTACATCATTATTAGGCTGACCTTGAAGGCATTCGAGTATCTGACATCTGGCCAAAAGTTTTCATGTTGGCTTTTAATGTTGCCGCCACCCCAGTTTCTCGTGTCATGATCTCATGGTCATCAGTATATCTAGAAGAAGAATAACTTTTCAAAAGTCACATCCTCAAGTTAATGTCACCCTTGGCTGCCAAAAAATGATGCAATGAGACAGGTGAACTGCAAAATGAGAGATCTGCTTCCTTCTCAGTGTAGCTGCCAGGTCTCACGTTAGAAGAGCTGTTGGAGACTCGGGATTCACACACATGCAGTGGACAATGGACCCTTAGCCACTCACTGGGAGAATCACGGCTAATGTTCGTGACCAGTGGGTGACCCAGAACAGAAGCCCTTGAGGACATGAACTGCCTATTAGGAGAAAGCTAGTCCTGAGGAGGGGGCCATGCTTCCGGGTGGAACAGTCTGACTCTGGGATGGCTGAGATGGTGGGAGAAGGTTGCTCTTCCATGTATAGGGCCAAAGATGAATGTGATCGTGGTTGGGCTGGCTGGAGGTCCAAATGGATTGCTTATTCTCATTGTTCAAAATATGAGATTAAAGTTGGTCAGATGGGACTTCTTGGAAGACAAGCAAATGGGACAGCCCCTGGCGGGGACTCGGTCAGGATCTCCTTGCAAGTTGGCTTGTCCCTAGAGCTTCAGTGCCCTGGAGTGCTGGGAGTTAAGGGCATTTGATGCACTCACCCTGCTCAATCTGCCGTCAAGAGGACAGTAGCACTGGGAGTAACAGAGAGGATTAAGCTCCCACTAGCTCAGCAACACTTGGTGGTGTGTAGCCTCTGCCCGCCGTGGAGAAGCTGCAGCCCTGGACTGGGGGCCTATAGTCATTGACACAACTTCCTAGAACGCAGTTTCTTTTATGCTGAGTTGGTTGGGGACAGGGGGAAAGAAGCTGGGGTGTTGTGGTACTGTTCTTCCAAAAATGTAGTCAAGTGTTATGAGTAACTGGTTCTTTATTTGCTGTATGTGCTTAGGATAATGTTCAGAGAGTCCATTAAACATAGTAATCATTTTCACCCCTGGTGGGGGTTTCCCTGTGGAACACCTGGCTCCAGCATTCCTGAAGCTCTGTCACCTCTGTGTCCTCACCTCGGGCCACTCTTCTGTCTCTGCTCTTTCCCTCAGAGCATCCTTCTCCTGCATCTTGTGACTGCCTCAACAGCTTTTCACTTGCTCTTCTCTCGGTGCTGAACGTTTTCTCCCTTCAAATAGACACTGTCAGGCTGTCTCCCCAAATGCTTGCTCCTTGCAGGTAAAATCCCAGCCCACTTGACTCAGGGGGAAATATTGATTCATTTAGAGCAGAAGTCAGAGACTTGTGTAGCCCAGAACTGTAGCCCATTGATGGAACTGTTTAATTTATAATTAATAGCATTAGTGGTATTATTCATATGAATGACAGGAATGATTATTTGTCTTATTTATCTAAATGATATAAATTGTCATTGGTATTATTTATAGGAATAATACCAACAATGTATGAATATTGCTAAGAAATATTACTACCTACCATTACTAAATATGTAGAATATTTATTATATAAGATAACATCTTTGGCAGTGCTTAGTACCTGTCATGCTCAGTGCCACAAGGTTAGCACCCCTTCCTCAGTTCACCCAGGTAACAGTGCTCTGACAACGAAGCCTGGAGGTGCGGTGGGTTACCTGTTGGGCTGGGAAGAGTCAGTCAGTGGTCCCAACCCACTCGATGCTCCTCAGCAGAACTATGGGACTATCTGTTCCCATGATGATTTACTGCCTTGGAAACTCACCGTGGCAGCTTGACTTTGTCCTACAGGACCACTACGCATCAGAATCCATGCGATGGCAGTGAGAACACCGTGAGAAAGACGCTGTCCTTACAAAGAAGAGGACCAGAGTCAGTGCTCCTCATCACAATCTAGGCTACGCGCACAAGCCGTGCATACAGAGGAATAACAATTTTATATATTTATATATATATATAATTTTTTTTAAGCCAGCACAAAAGTGCAGTGAACCCCAGTGTTTTTGTTCCAGTGTCTCCTCCTCCCCCTGCCACTCTGCTGGAAAAAATTTGAGCCCAAAGAGGGACACACACTTGCCAGGGGCCAGTTCAGACCCAGTAGAGCAGGGCAAGTGACTGTGGCTATAGCATCTGAGGGAAGGCCCGCCCTCTCTTCCTCAGGAGTCTCCATGGCGACACAGGTTCATGTCCAGACCTTGACACTCGAGTTATACAGAGAGGCTGCAGTCAATCTTGTGTTGCCTGGAGGTTACTTCTCGAAGAGCTGACCGATGACCATCTGCTCCTACACCAGGTTCTCAATGCTGTTTTCATTTTTTACCCATAAAGTAATTTCCTGGTTTCTGGATCATCGCTGCTTTAAACCTCATAATACTTTTCCATGACACTGTCTTCCCAGGTCAAATCCCATGTCAAATCCAGAAAGAGTCTATGTTTAAAATGCAGTATGCATCGCCCGAGTGGATGGTTGACGCTGTGCGTAAGGTCTTCAGTGGCTCCTTCCGCCAAAGTGGGGAGTGAGTCCTCGTTCAGCGTCTGCCCTTGGTCCGGAAGCTCCACTGACACCTGTCTACTGTGCGCGACCATGCTAGCATTTGGAATATCAGTGATATAGCTTCCAGCATCACAACAATACACAAGCCGCCAAAGTATGACAAAGTGATAGACAGCGGAGATGGAGTGACACAGTGGCTGCACAATCGGCTCAAGCACAGGAACCACTGTGAGCATGGTGCAGCGCTGGGTGGTGCTTCCATCTGTTGTGTGGGTCAGAAACATCTGGATGGCAGCCAAGAACAAAAGTTGATGGCTCTAATAAGTATCATGGTAGCTCCATCTTTAATTTTGTCTCTTTTTATATATATCAAAGACGGGAGTGTCTTGAACCTAGTAGAGAGGCGGCCTGGGCTGGGGGGCAGTCCCAACGTTCACTTTAGGTGTGCCTGAAGCACTTCACAAGGACTGCGAAGGGGGCTCTTACTTTCAGTTGGGCGCTGTCCAGTAGAACTTCGGCGATGATGGAGATGCCATAGGTCTGCGCTGAATGACACCGTAGCCATTTGGCACATACAGTGTGAGCATCTGAAAGGGGGCTCGTGGCAGAGGAGGCACAGTAGAAAAAATCTGGCTAATTTCTATAACCGTCTGGGAGTGGCGGGTGGCTGCCCCAGGGGACAGTTCTGGTATCACGAGCATCCGAGGACACCCATTTGCAACAGAATTGTTTCGTGCTTGTAGCCATGCAGCAGGATGAAAGCAATGGCCACGACACTTAATCATCTTCTCCCAAATCTCGGCAAAGCAGCCAGTCGCTACTAATGAGGATGCAAATCAAAGTGCGGCTCGCATGAAGCTTTCAGAGAGCCCCAGTTTAATCTTCACGCAAAAATTCCTGTGAGCGAGGTCTTCTTAGCATGCTCATTTGAGAGGACAGGACACTGAGGGCCCTTATGCTGCTTGACCAAAGTCCCAGAGAGTTGTGGCTCACATGCCTTTGCATGTTCAGCCATTATCTCCTTCATTGTCTCCTTCCTTCTTTCTTTCCTTCCTTCATTTTATAACTTTTTAGTGTGAATTGAATGAGTTTGGGCACTTTTTTCTTGTTTGGCTGAAAATTGAGCAGAGATGGAAGTGGGGAGTGGGGTATGATTTCAGTTCTAGACCTCAAGGGTGACAAAGGGATAAAGTCTTGATGATTCCAGAAATCTGACCGATAATTCTGATCTTTAAAACAAAAATTATTTAGGGTTTGTTCCACCTTCCCCC
>NW_022103928.1:22283544-22285731 GCF_000313985.2 Echinops telfairi
ACAAACAACGCTGCCCCAGATCAGGAAAAGCAAAAGCTGACCTAGTGGGAAAGGCTCTGCTAGAGGGCGCGAGAGGAAGGGTAACCAGGAGAATCAGCTGAGGTGCACTTGGTGCACAGAACCTGAAGGACAGGCCTCAGGCTTACACTCCGTACTACACTGGCCTCAGAAGTTTCCATTCATCATCTCACTGCATCTTCACAATAGGCCTGCCATGTCAATATCATTGTCCTCAGTTCATAGACGAGGAAAGTGAGAATTTACCTACATCGCGAGAGTTGATTCACTCTCTGTAAGCATCAGGGACAAGTGTCCAGTTCATTTGCATTCAGCCCTCCCAGAAGTCCCAAGTAATGACTCAAGTCCAAGTAAATGACTCAAACTCCTGGCCAACAAGTCAATTCTGATGTACAGAGACCCTACAGGGCTCAGCAGAACTGCCCCTGTGGGTGTCAGAAACTGTGACTCTTTATGAAAATCACCAGCTATCCTGCAGAGGGGCTGCTCGTTTCGAACTGCTGACCCTACAGTTAACAACTCAAAGTATTCCCACTAAGAGTCCGGTAAAATCCAGAAAAAGCAAGCAAGGAGGAGAGTTGAAGTGTTTGTCAGAAGCACCAGAGAAAAGCGTTGTTGTCTACAATTCTCCAGGGATGTGTATTTCACAAACCTCCCCTTGCAGGTCGAGGTCCAAATCTCCAGAACGTATTGCTGTTGGTGGTAGGTACTATCAAGTTGGTTCAGACTCGTAGCGACCATGTGCGCAACAGAATAAAATACTGTCAGGTCCCTGTAGCAGTCTCACAATTGTTCTTATGTTTGAGCCTATTGTTGCAGCCACCGTGTCAATGTCCCCTCTACTTTACCTTCTCTAGGGATGGGTGTCTCCTGATGACCTGTCCAAAGTATGTGGGATGAAGTTTTACCATTCTTGACTCTAAGGAGCATTCTGACTGTACTTCTTCCAAGACAGATTTGTTTGTTCTTCTGGCAGTGCACATTTCTTCCAAAATTCTGTTTCAGGATCATACTTCAAATGCATCAATTCTTCTTTGGTCTTCCCTATTCAATGCCCAACGTTCACATGCATAGGAGCCAATTGACTTGGGTCAGGAGTCCTTTAGTCTCAGAGTAACATCCTTGCTTTTCAACACTTTAAAGAGGTCTTGTGCAACTGATTTACCCAATGCAATTGGACCGTTTGATCTCTTGACTGATACATCCATGAGCATTGATTGTCGATGCAGACAAGATGAAATCTTTGACAATGTCAACCTTTTCTCCACTTATCACGATGTGCCCATTGGTCCAGTGGTAAGGATTTTGGTTTTCTTTGCAGTGACTTGTACTGAAGGCTGCAGTCTTTGCTCATTATCAGAAAGTGCTTCAAGTCCTCACTTTCAGCAAGCAAAGGTATGTCACCTACATATCAAAGGATGTTAATAAGCCTTCCTCCAATCCTGGTATTTCACTGTTCTTCATATAATATAATTTCTCTGATGATTTTCTCTGCATACAGATTGAACCAGTATGGTGAGAAGATACAACCCCGACACAAACCTTTTCTGATTTTAAATCGGGTTCTATCCCCTTATTCTGTTCTTGATGCATATGCACAACTGCCTCCTGATTCATATACCGGTTCCACATGAGCACAATGAAGTGTTCTAGAATTCCCAATTTCTCAAGGCTATCCATGGTTTGTTATGAGCCACAATCAAATGCCTTGACAAAGTCAATGAAACACAAGTAAACTTCTTTCTAGTATTTTCTGCTTTGAGCCAAGATCCATCTAACATCAGCATGCCCTCTTCTGAATCTAGCCTGAACATCTGGCAGCTCATTGCCAGTGCATTGCAGGAACCATTGTTGGATGATCTTCAATAAAATTTTACTTGCGTGAGATATGAGTGATATTGTTCTATAATTTGAGCATCCTTTACCTTCCTGACATAATCGTTGAAGACAAAGCAGGTGAATATGCAAATGTGGTGAATAAAGCTGATGGAGCCCAGTTATCAAAAGATATAGGGTCTAGGATCTTAAAGACTTGAAGGTAAACAAGCAGCCATCTAGCTGAAAAGCAACAAAGCCCACATGGAAGAAGCACACTGGCCTGTGTGATCACCAGGTGTCAAAGGGATCAGGTATCAGGCATCAAAGAACAAAAAATCATATCATTGTGAA
>NW_022103928.1:22286272-22288977 GCF_000313985.2 Echinops telfairi
CAAATGTTTTGAGAATGATGAGGGTAGGGAATGTACAAATGTGCTTGACACAATTGATGTATGTATGGATTTTTATAAGAGTTGTATGAGCCTCCAATAAAATGATTTTAAAAATTTGAGCATCTTTTGGGTCACCTTTCTTTGGAATGGGTACAAATATGAATCTCTTCTGGGACTAATGGTAAAGAAATGAGCAAATGGGGTCCTGAGTGTGACAAGGTGGGATAGAGACGAGGTCCACCTGGATGTGACTGAAGGTTCCAAACTCTGCCTGACTTGCAGCCACAGCTGTAGAGAGAGCTGCTGGAAAAGACGTGGCAGAGAGGGCGGCCCGGGATAAGAAAGGAGAATGAAATGCCTGGCCCTTTTCATGCCTAATCCCTAACCACAGACCAGCAACCTGCCCAGTCTGAGAAGGCCGTTGGAAAGAAAGGAGGCCATTTACAAAAGAAGGCGGAAAGGAAAAGAGCAGACTAAATAAATAAAGACGGTAAGGACTCAGGTGGCGGAGCAAGGAAGAGAAGGTGCAGTTGCTACCAGAAGAGCACTGGGTAGACCAGAGGCCTGACAGCAAGCACCACACTGGCACTAAAGGAAGGAACTGGCACAGGGCATTCTGCTGAGGCCTCCAGACCCTATGCCCAGTTCCTGCACCACTGCCACCTCCGTGCTGGCCCCAGCTGCCCTCAGTTCCTTCAAGTCTCAGCTTCAATGCCGCCTCTGCTAAGAAACCTTCCCTGAACCCCATTCCTGTTGGCATTCTCTTCCTTTTTCTTTTGTCACCTGTCTGCCTCTTTGATTCCTACTCTAGATGTTAGGCTCCTGGAAGACGGGACGTGAATCAGGCTCTGACACATAGTGAGAACACTCATGAGAACCATGTGAATGACAATCCCGGAGCAATTTCTGTGTGTCAAATATGGTTCTAAGCACTTTGTGTGTATTAATTAATTTCCTTTTTACAGTGACCGTGAGGGTGGCTATCGCTGGAAGGAGTTATCATCTGTGGTGCTTGCTCTTTCTGAGTGACTATGACCAGAGAGACCTGCTGGGTCGCTGCTGGACAGCATCCTTTTCAGTCGCTTCCTCAAGGCTTAGCTGCAAAACGCAAAGGCGGAGACACCACCCCCTGACACGGGCTGGGTCCTCTAGTTTGTAGAGGAGATTTCGGATAAAAATAAAACCACAAAGGTCCTGCTGCTGATTCAAGTCCCTGGAGTCTGTGAGGCTTTGAAGTACCCCACAAGGTGGTAGCTTCCCCCACCCCTCTTTCACTTTGCCAAATTGACAACTTTTGTCCATTCCAAAGGCTACCGCTAATGGTGGAATCTCTTTTCTCAGATCTGTCCCTGTTTAGGCGTCAGTTGGGATTGGGGGTGGGTAGCTAGGGCATGCAGACATGGACAGCTGGAGCTCAGAAATGACCCTGGCCGGCTGGCCCAGTTGAGTGCTCAGAGAAGTGTTCAGGTGATTTTTCTTTGTTTTTAAAATATTTTTGATGGGTGCCGTTTAAAGACAGACTTAATGGAGGAGAGTTTGATGCTTTCTGACCTCCACTGTGCATTTTCCCTACTTCCTGTCAAGTTTAGCACTAAGAACAAACAGCCACCGATGAGCTGGCACATGGGCTTGCAGAGGGCAGACAGCAGTGAGATGACTCCGGGTGAGGCGGGAATGAAGCCCAGACGATCAGCCCACTGGGAAGGCAGTCTTGTTTCCAGAGAGTATAAGGCTACCGTAGGGACTGAGGGGTGGGAGCAGGCACCTCGGGGCTCGAGTTGGGCTGTCCAGTTCTGTTTTGTCCTGTTGGACACAGGACACTTTGCCCTTTGAGTCAGCATCAACTTGACCCAGTGGGCACATAGTGACACCTCATCTAGCTACTGCCATAAAGCTGGTTTGGGGTCCTGGCTAACACTGACCATCAGGTGATTTCAGGTACTGGACATTACCCTGGATAATGTAGACCAGCTTCATCAGTCCATTGAAGAGTTTCAGAGCAAAACCTGCGATTTCACAGAGATGAGGGAAACCTGTCAAGACGATGACACAGTAATCCTGCTGTAGTCTCCAATCAGCTGCATTGCTCGGCTCACCACCTTTGTGTTTGTCAGCCCTCGGCTCCACAATCACATGAACCAACTCCTCCAATCTCTTCCTCTCTCTCTCTTTCTCTCTCTCTGACGACGGGAGCCCTAAGGGAACAGTGGTCAGGTGTTGGACTGCTAGCCGTGAGCCACCAGCCACCACATCAGAAAAAGCTGAGACATTCTAGTTCCATGTGGAGTGACAGTCTCAGAAACCCTGGGGGCAATTCTACCCCATCTCCGAGGGTCACTACAAGCTAGAACAGACTCGATGGCAGGGAGAGAGATAGAGATAGATATCATGTATGATAGTCAGGCACAAACTCCTGGCATCCAATTTCTATATGCACTGGTTTATTACAAACAAGCATGTTTAAACATGCCCCTGCAATCAGTGAAGGGCTGTAATATACTTGTCTTCATCTCACTTGGGTGCTTTCATAAGAAATAAAAAACAAAAACTAAAAAACCTCTGTAACTCACTGTCATTGAGGCAATGCCGAATCATAGCGACCCTATAGGCCAGGGTAGAATGGCCCCTGTGAGTTTTCAGGGCCGTAACTTTTTACAAAAGTAGAAAGCCCTGCCTTTCCTCCCACGGGGCAGCTGTGGTTCCTA
>NW_022103928.1:22289858-22302338 GCF_000313985.2 Echinops telfairi
CCCCCTAACTTCTTCATAAGAAGCCCTCGTGGCAAAGAGACATTCAGTGTCTGGTGTCAAAGGTTGGTGTTCTGAAAACCCATTCAGCCGTTTTAGGGGATAAAGACTTGGACATCTGCTCCCATTTAGAATAAAATCCACTGTCGGGAAGTTGATCCCCAAAACAGAGATCCGCTATAGGGATTATGAAGAAGACTGAAAGACCACGGGCTGCTAGAGAACACGCAGATCTGTCCTGGGAGAAGTTCAGTCAGAGTGCTCTTTGAAGGCAAGGATGGCGAGACTTCGTCTTGCATGTTTTGGACACTTTCTGGAGAGACCTATCCCTGGAGAAGGATATCATGCTTGGTAAAGTGGAGGGGCAGCGAACAGGTGGAAGGCTGTCAACAGGATGGATGGACATGGTGGCTCTATCAATGGGCTTCAGCACAGGAACAATGCGGAGGGTGGTCCAGGGCCATGCGGTGTTTTCTTCTGTTATGTGTGGGGTTGTGATGGATAGGAGGAACCAACTCCATGGTACCTAACAACAGCATAGCGGATCTCAGAAGCTGTAAATCTTTATGTGAGCGGAGATGCTCAGTGTTCTCCCTTGGATCAGCAGGTAGCTGTCTGATGCTTATGCAATAGCACCTAGAACACGGTAGGTCATGCTACTCTGCCTCTGTGAACAGACAGTGCTTTGATGGCGCCTGGTGACAACAAACGGCCTCTGAATATTGGTTTTCTTTATCCCCTAACTTTTTCTTTTTTATTGAGATTGAACTGAGTACAGTAAAGTGCCTAAAGCTTTCAGTAGTTTAATATGTATGTATATATAGATATAGATATAGATATATAGATATCCTTTTTACATATGTGTATGTGCTTTTTACCTATGTACATACCCTTTTTTACATATGTCTATATCAAGACAGAGATCAAAAGTAAGCAAACCAAGCAAATTCTGCCTGTCAGTATCTCTTTTCTGGTTTTGTAAATATAGTTTTGTTGGAACACGGCCACCTCCATTTATTTACCTCTTGCCTATGGCTGCGTGAATAGTTGTCACGGAAACCATGTGCATGGATTTTCAGGTCTTAAAATCTTCTCTAGCTTGCCATTAAAGAAAAAACTAGTCAACCCCTGAGATGAAATCTGCCCAACATCCCTTACATCCTCCCCAGTTCCACACCTGCCCTAAGAAAACCACCTTTAAAAAAAAATCTGTATCACTGTACGTTCATTTTGCCAGTCCTTGAATTCCATAAAACAACAAACAAACAAACCGTCACTGCCATCAAGTCGATTCTGACTCATAGCCACGCTTTAGGACAGGGTAGAAGGATCCCATGGGTGTCTGAGACTCTGACTCTTTAAGGGTGTCGAAGTCTTTGCTCACTCGGTGAGACTCGTGTACATTATGTAGTTGTTTCACCCCTGAGCTCCACCACAGATGGGACTCACACTGCAGGTATCCACTCTTGGTTTTGCACAGGTGTATTTCTTTCTCTCTCTCTCTCTCTCTCTCTCTCTCACTTTTTCTCAGATGGACACACTTCCGACACCCATTCTCAGATGGACTCCAGGGGCACTTGGTCCTCCTCTCTACAGTGATGGTCATAGATTCCATCTCTGTGTCTGCTTGCCTATCTGTCTACCTCCCTCCCTCCCTCCCTCCCTACTTATCTACAAGCCCCAGCAAGGCAGTGGTTAATCACTTAGCTGCTGAGGTTCAAACCCTCCATCAACTCCTTGGGTAAGAAGAGCTAGTGCTCTACTCCTATAAAGATTATAGGCTCAGAAACCCCATAGGGCCAGTCTTCTCTACCCGATAGAGGTCCTATAAGTCAGAGTTGACTCAGTGATGTACAACAAGGACATCTAATCTCCCTCCCTGTCTGTCTCTACCTCTTTGCCAGTCTGTCAACCATCAACTACACTCTATCAAGCTATCAGCAACACATCTCTCAATCATCTACCTATCATCGGTCTCTCTAGCTGTCACTTATCCTTCAGCAATCTATTAGCTATCAATATATTGGGGGGCCATTGGTGTCATTGAAAACTCTGATCAGAGCTACAGATTTTCTTCTCAGATAAGTATTTGTAATAAAATGTTTGGCAAAATATTACAATTGGTTATTAGTTTTATTTATTTTTTTATCCCTCCCTTCATCTATGCAAGGGATGTCAAAAGTCCACCTGAAATACATGAAGCTTGGTTTCCCTCAGAAAATGAAAAGGTGGAGAAGGCAATCACTGTCTCTTATCCATGGGTGTCTGAATATCTAGGTGCTCAGAAAATGTTAGCCGTATAAATGACCAATTGGCTGGGTGATTCCACTAACATTCACTTTTACCTTCCGCCGAAAGGCGAGGAGCAGAAGAAGTCTCTCTGTGGTGAAAATGCTTGTCTTCCTAGGAGCTCAACTTGGTGGACTATCCCCTGAAACACAAGGAGCGGGGTCAGTGACTGTCAGGCGCGGTTCTGGTTCTCTCTGCCGGATGCGCCATCACAGCAGAACAATGATGCCATTTGCCACTGGGATTGCCACTCACTCTCGGCATGGCAGCAGGGAGCACCACTAGCAGCGCACAGCTCAGTGTCGAAGGTTTTCCTGGTTTGGTGTGGAAATCAGGCAGAGATCCTTAGAACCATGCACTTCAGATTCTTGGACAGTGAAAATAAAGAGGGTGACAGTGAAACCTTGATGGAGGTGGTAGGTAGCAGACAAATTACTTGGTAAGTAAGAGGTGTGATCCAGTTGCCCTTGAGTCGACCCTGACTAATGGTAACCCCCAATGTGTGAGAGTCGAACTGAACTCATCAGGGTTTGTTTGTCTGTTTTGTTGCGGGTGTTTGTATATCCTTTATTGTAGTTTGGGTTCAGCTTACAGAGCAAACCAGCTTTCCATTGACCAATTTATACCCATGTTGTTTCATGACATTGATTGTAATCCCCTTAATGTAACAGCACTCTTTCCACTTCCTCCTTGAGTTCCTCCTCCCATGTATCCTCCTTGCTTGTCCCTTCCTGCTTTCTGAGATAAATTTGGGGAGTGATCCTGCCCTTTTGGTCTCATCTGGTTGAGTGTGTTCCTCGTGAGTGGTATTGTTCACTTTGCAGGTTTCTCTAGACTTTGGCTAAAAGTGGATCCTTAGAGTGGCTTCTATTCCAGATGAAATGCATATCGAAGGTCCACAAGTTCAGGGGTTCCCTCTGGTTCTATCAGACCAGTAAATTTGGTCCTTTACATGATTTTGAATTTTGTTCTACTTTTTTTCCCCCTCCCTCCCAGTCCAGGACCTTCCGTTGTGATCCTGAGTCACACATAATTTAAATGGGCTCATGGACCCCAGGCTAACTATCTCAGTTCAATATTCTATCCTTTCTGCTTCAGTTACCACTGAAAATTAGCAAGGCCTGTCTGTGCTTAGTTTAAATTCCTAAGAGGATTTTATTGGCCAAGCTAATATTTCTAATTAGGCTGCACAAATCCCAGTCTCTGGCTGGCCTATGGATTAGTTTTCCCTGGGTCAGGCGCTCAGCCTGCATTTGATCAACCATGGCAGGTAGGGAAGAGCGTGAAACAGGGTCATGTGGCATTAGACATAGCCCCCTGGGCAGTGGCCTGGAGTGTGGAAATGTCCCTTAGAAGGCAGTAACTAAGGCAGGTAATGTGGCTCTCATATTCATATGAGAGTATGAATGAGAGTGTATTGGAGAAGTTTGGTGGGGACTTTTTACTAGATTCATTGCTGGTACAAAGTAGATAATCAACGAGCACTATGACATGGTGATGACGATAGAGAAGAATGATCCTAGCACATCATGTGAGTCAACCTGTCAGAGGAATTTCCTCTGAAGGATTCTTTTGCTTCTGTTTCTTTCAAGTGATGGTGATTGCAGTGCTAAGTGTTGAGAGTGGGTATTACATTTACAGAGGTTGGCAGCTGTGTGGAACAGGGACATTTGATAAGCACATTCACTCCGAGGAATTAGAGAAGGGAAATCAAAAATGACCCTAAAGTTGTTAAAATACAGGTAGGTTTGGGGCTTTCTGAAAACTGAATTGCTTTAATAAATACGTTAATAAAGACTAAACAAAGATATTGCACAGTGATCTTAATAGGAATATTGTCTGAATGATTATTAAAAGTTGTTCCTTTCATCTCATAAATTTATATAATTAAACTAATGTCACAGTTTGCTCTTGCATAGTGGCAACATGACAGAAGTGCAGAATTTTTACTCCACTGCTGGCTAATTAGGATGACGTGTGATTCTATTTCTTATTTCAAATGTTCTTTTCAGTTTTATACTCCACTCCCCCTTCCTCTTTTAAAACCTGATGTCTAAGTAGTTATAAATAAGACTTCTCACACCAGAATTTGAATGTGATTTGGCTTTTTTCCCTCTTAACCCCAAATTAGTTTAGGTTTCAGTAACAGTTTAAAGAGAGTTCACAATTTAAATGGGTGGGATGTTAGAGAAAAAGACCAACAGGTTCTTCTTCCTTCAAGATTAAACTGAGAGGTACCATCATATAGTGATTCCAGCTGAAGAGGTGAGTAAGAGGCTCAGACATCTTGGGGCTTTATTTTTATCCTCTTTGTTAGGAGCATTCTTTAGAAAAAACATAATACAATTTTCTTCTTCTGAAGGTAGCAAGATGTAGTACCATATTGACTTTGTCCTACCACTCATGTCACTTCTGCCATCTGTGTCCTGACTTCATTTACAGGGATAAATATTCTTCAACCGATCCATGCCTTCATTCATTTAGTCCCTCATTCACTTATCTGGCTGACATCTTCAAAGTGCAAAAGACATACAGGTATCCATGAATGAAAGATGGTGTTTGGATTCAAATAACTACCTAGCAGAGAAGAAAAGAGAGCCAACCCCACACAGAGGGTAAGAGTCCTGATTCTGGGATTCGATGACTGCGGGCTGTGTGAGGCTGACTTCTCTAGAGAAGCAAAACCAGTGATACTTACATGTGTGTAAAGAGAGACATTTACAGTACAACAGGAGCTCACAGAGTTGTCTAGGTGGATGTGTTACTCCAGGTAGACTAGAGAAACAAATGCATAGACACTTGCATGTGTAGAAGACAGAGCTTTATGTACAAGAACAGTCGAATATTGAGGAACCATCCAGCCCAGTCCAGGTCAATTCCGTAAGTTCCATGATAGCCTATATGTCCGATACCAATCTATAAAGTCCTCCTCAGCCTCAGGAAACACCAGCAATGACATCAAACGCAGGGAGATCACAGGCCAATGAGTGAGAAGTCTAATGGATCCAGTGGTGGTGGAAGCATCTCAGCGCTAGCAGGGGTCTCTATGTGGTTCCTCCAGCTCAGGGCACAAGCGTAGTTCCCTGTATCTTGTGAGCTGCAATGTCTCCACAGAGTGAGCCAAGAGAGTGAGTGTCTCCCGCCTCCAGGAGGAAGACAGGGGTTCCCAGAATTCTTAGGAGAAGACCATGCCCACACAGAAACCTCATTGGCTATGACATGATTGACAGGCTGTACTCCACCCCTTCACTCTTAATCCTGTAAAATTGACAAATGATTATATAACTACCACAGATTAGTCCAGTTCAAGTCTTGGCATCAGACGTTTTATGACCCACATAGCGCCAGGCCTGATATACTGGGAAGTAGAAAGATGAACCTGGAACCAGGAAGGCCATAGGATGGTGGAGGCAGAGACAGAGGCAGAGGAAGCCAAGGTTATCAGGTAAGTCAGATTCATGGCTGCAGAGCTGAGAACCAAAGTTCAGTAAGCCATATGGCAAGTGACTGGTATCCCCCAGTCAGCAGACAATATGGTGGGCTGTTGGTGCCGATCCAAAGAAACAAAGGTCAATGAGTCAGATACAGTTGCCAGATCAGCAGGAAGAGACAAGCCTTCCCACAGAATCTGCTTAAATAGAAGTTGGTCCCACCCCCAATATAACATCCTTCCAATTGTATGAGGGCTATGACCTGAGTAAGGAGGCTGCACTGCTCCCTAATCTTCCCACAGCTGTTTGGTAGTTCACAGCAGATTCCATCACGGAGTTGCTACATTATGTTAGATGACATCATGGGGGAGGCCTCCACTGCCAATATACAGAGAATCCCAAGTCAAGGCAAAACAAAACCCAACTCTCACTAAGACATGTAAATCTCAATCCTTTCCTCTTATAAGCCAGGAATCTCGACCTCTATCTAAGACTTGGTTTTTGGTCTGTTTTTATGCTGAAGATGAGGATAATGATATAACTTTCTTAGGACAGCAGTAAAGGTTAAGTAAGATAATGACTACAACATGCATTGCATATCAGAGCAATCGATAGCTACTGCTAAATTGTTATTGTTAGATATGTTCAAATTGCCCTAATATAGACTTGTAGATAATGTTTGGGGAACACAAAGGGGCTATTGATTCTGCTGTTAAATGAAGGGAGGGTGGGTGGAGTTTCAGAAGAGGGAATCGCTGAGTTGCATTTTATAGGATGAGTAGGAGTTCGCCACACAAAGAGGATGGATAGTAAGCAGGGGAGAGGGGTTCCCTCGAGAAGAGCACATACATGTGAAAATGTGTGGCCCGAGAACGGGAAGTGATGTTTTATGGTCCAGCTCTTGGGTGCATGCAGTGGATGGCAGGGATAAGGCTAGAAAAGAATCCTAGTGTATTTATAGGCAGCGTGTTACAGAAGGCTTTCAGTTGCTAATAGAAAACCCAGGAAGAAATGACCCAAGAAATAAAAATGTTTTATTGGTTTTTGAGATACGTAAGTTTATGACTTTTAAAAACATGAATACCTAAATGCCTGGAGTTAGCATTGGTTTGACCCTGAGACTCAAGCTTATCAGCCAAGATCTGGTTTCTCTTCTGTCTTGTCAGGTGCTTTCTTTGTACTAACACAGGAGGCTGTAATGGTGGGGGTCTCATGCTGGCTGTCAACTGCAAGGCTACATCTTTCCCAACCCAGACCAGGGAATAAAGAAAACCTGATGCTAAAACACCCTACAGGAGGCTCTATAATGACTGACCAATCCTGAGCCATATTTTGTGACTGGAGGAGGACACGAGCTAACTGACACAGGCCTGGGGTATTTCAATCCCTGTGACATCAGACATTGGGTTACCTGTGTGGCTTAGACCACTCCGAGGTACATCCTTGAAACTGCAGTGCCGGTCTTTGTAAACCATGTGGATACTCCACAATTTGGGCAGGGGGAAGAGGAGCCTGGGACCATTATAGAAAGACTGACTGAATAGTCATCCCAGATAATATGCATAGAGTTTGGCATTTACACTGTAGGCAGCAGAAAGTGATTTGTAGGCAAAGAACTATCATTTTAGAAATAACTCTGGAGGGAGTCTGTGGGGAGAAACATGATGACATGGAAACCATTCCATCCGGAGCTCATTTCTCAGCTGCCCTCTAAAGCAAGCACCATCACTCTCTTTGGGGGCAAACGAATATTCTGGACATGCAGCAGACCTCTCAGAGACCTCACTTCTCAAGTTGACTTTGGACTCAGAATGTTGAATTGCTCAGTTCTCAAGCTGCTGGGTGTCATGGAGCAATTGCTTGTAAAATACAGTATGACCTAAATTGCCTCAAAGCCTATGCATCTCAAGTTTTAGGCTGAAAACCATTTCCAGGACATATGAGAGCCCAGGGAAAAGATTTATTGGAGGGAAGAGTGTAAGAGCCAGGACAGTAGAATTTATGACTTCCTGCAAGTGTCTTCCCTTTGACACGCCACTGTTTACTCCTCTGTAAAACAAATAAGTCAAAGTTCTAACCTTGTAGGGTGTTCAATAGCCTATCAAACAAATGTTTACTAAACACAAAAGATGCCCCAGGCCTTGTGCTCAAACTCTGAGGCGATAACTAAGCTAAGGTGTGTGACATTCATAAGAGATTTGCTCTCAATTTTGGGAAAGCATAAAAGGGCAGACCCCTAAGACTGCAAGTGAATGAGGACTGCCAGGGACCAGGCAAGAATAATCTGAACACCTCTCATCATAATACCAGTCAAGATTTAAAGACTGTCCAGATCGCCTGAGGACATGCCTATAAGTTATAATGTCCAGGATGGAGGCCACTGGCATTTATTCTCTCTATTGATTAAAAGAAAGAACTCTGAAGACAAATGTGTGTATAAGCAAATGTGGTGAAGAAAGCAGATGGTGCTCGACTATCAGAAGATATAGAGCCTGGGGTCTTAAAGGCTTGAGGACAAACAAGCGGCCATCTGGCTGAGAAGCAACAAAGTCCACATGGAAGAAGCAGACCAGACTGTGCGATCACGAGGTGTTGAAGGGACCAGGTATCAAGCACCAAAGAACAAAAACTCATATCATCGTGAATGAAGGGGAGTGTGGAGTGGGGACCCAATGCCCATCTGTAGGCAACTGGATATCCCTTGCAGAGGGGTAATGGGGGAGGAGACTAATCACTCAGGGTGTAGTGTAGCATCGATGAAACACACAACTTTCCTCTAGTTCTTAAATGCATCCTCCTCTCCACCCCCCCCTCACTATCATGATCCCAATTCAACCTTACAAACCCAGTTGGACCAGAGGATGTACAGAGGTGCAGATAGGAACTGGAAACACAGGGAATCCAGGACAGATGAACCCCTCAGGATCAGTGGTAAGAGTGGTGATACTGGGAGGGTGGAGGGAAGGTGAGGTAGAAAGGGGGAACTGATCACAAGGATCTACATATAACCTCCTCCCTGGGGGATGGACAACAGAAAAGTGGATGAAGGGAGACATCGGGCAGTGTAAGATATGACAAAATAATAATTTATAAATTATCAAGGGTTCATGAGAGAGTGGGAAGCGGGGAAGGAGGGAAAAAAATTTTAAAATGAGGAGCTGATTCCAAGAGCCCAAGCGGAAAGCAAATGTTTTGAGAATGATGAGGGCAACGAAAGTACAAATGTGCTTTACATAATTGACATAGGTATGGATTGTGATAAGAGTTGTATGGGCCCCCAATAAAATGATTTTAAAAAAAGAAAGAAGTTCAGGGTTCCTCACTGACCCTTAGTTCTGAATTTAACTCAGGAAAAATTCTTCTTTAATATCCTCTCTCGTGTTCCTTTAATAGTGAGTCAACATTCCACAAAGAATGAGTTTTTCTCACTTTGATAACTTGCGTTTTTCTATCACTTCAATTCAGGGCTGACATGACGTACTCAGGGTAGCAGATTTGGAGAGAGCTTGGAAAAACTCACATTTTTAAAACAGACGAATTTCCCCTGCGCTGTGATCCCAGCAGTGCTTCTGGGGTTGTGTTTCAAAGGATGGCCTCGCCACTACCCAGAGCTCTGATGAGAGAGCCCTGGGAATAAATGAGCTCCCTGCAGCCTGGCATGCAGAGAGCTGCCTCCAGAGAAGAGTATTCTTCTGTTCAAAGGAAGGGGGAGGAGCCATACCTTTCCCCGCTCCACTTCCTAGAGCTGGGGAGACAATGGCTTTTAGTTGTGGTGCTTTGTCATCTAGAAAGGAATAGGAATTTCCATCGCAGTGTTCACTAGTGCGGCCATTTTGCTTCAAGCAATCCTTGTATCACTTGATATGAATGTTGTGTGTTTGGGAATGCACATCTTCGCGAAGAAATATTTTATAAAGAGATTAATAATGGGAAGCTTTTGAGTTATGTTACTGGAACTCATTGATGGAAGCAGTCCATTTCCATCTTTCTCCCCAGAGTTGGCTTGATATTGGCTGGCACGTTAGTGACAATGTTTCACAAAAGGCTTCGGTGCTTCCTTATTTAGGAGTGTACTCTGATTGATGCATGGCGTCTAACATTAAGCAAAAGAATTCATGAAAAGTCAGAAAAGCTAAAGATAGTTCTTTTGCATCAAGGTCATTGTGGTAGTCACCTAATCTGGTGTCAATTTAAGGATTAAGAGTGTAGGGGTGGAGTCTAGGCTGTCAGTCTGGAGATAGCCAATGAGGCTGCTGTGTGGGCTTGGCCTTCTCCTGAGAATTCTGGGAAATCTGGTACTTCCTCCTTGGAAGTGGAAGACACCTCTTTCTCTATGTGACTCCCTGGGTGACACTGCAGAAGACAAACCACATGGATGCAACCAGTCCTCAGAAGCCGGAGAAGCCACAGGGAGGCCCCTGCCAGCACTGAGATGCTTACAACCCCACTGGACCCAAAAGACTTTCTACCCACTGGCCTGTGATCTTCTGCATTCAGCGTCATTGCATGTGTTTTGTGAGTTTGAAGAGGACTTTATAGTTTGATATTAGAACCATGGGCTAATAGTGGACTTATGGACTTGATCTGGACTGGGCTGGGATGTTTTTTCAATGTTCAGTTGCTCTTGTATATAAATGTCTTTCTTATACACATATGTGTGTCCATGGATTTGTTTCTCTAGTCTACCCAGACTAACACAGTCATGAAGGGAAACTATGTATACCAGATGACATGACCTTATGATTGTAATGATTAAGTGAATGAGATGTTCCTCAAATATGTGCAAATTGGGACACAGAAGAAACAAGGTTCTTGTTATCTTCATTTACCTGAGTTTCCTATGTTTAGCCTAATAAAAATTGCCAGTACCTACCCTTATGCCCTAATTATTTGAGTGACTTGAAGGATGTGTTTCAGAGAAGGCAGCTATTTTATTTATTTATTTATTACCCCTTCTTCAAGTAATAACAGCATGTCTCCGTTTTCAGAATGCTAGGTTGGGATGAGAACCTAAGTCCAGAGGTGAGCATGTGAGTGAATGGCCAATCTGCGTCCCCCAGCTTCCTATCCAGTGATCGATTCAAGAATGAACAAATGATCCAAGCCTGAGGAATCATTAAAAGTCTAGAGGAAAAGAAAGTCTTACCCACAAAGATGAAGCAAGTTAGGGTTCCCAGGAGCCTGTGTGAAAGCTACATCTGCTAAATCAGCTGACAAATGGATTCTGCCCAATATCATTTGCAGTCCTAGAGCCACCATGTCAGAAGTGATGGATTTTTAGTACTGTGGACGCAGAAAAGAACTTTAAATATAGTTTTAATTTTTGACCATGGAGGCCTGGTGGCATAGTGGTTACCCACAGGACTGCTAACCACAAAATTGGCAGTTTGATACTACTAGCCACTCCTCAGGAGATAGATGAGGCAGTCTACTCTGGTAAAGAATTGCACAATTGGAAACCCTCAGGGGAAGTTCTACTGTGTCTTATAAGGTTGCTATGAGTCAGAATTGACTCAATGGCAGTGAGTTTGGTTTGAGTTTAATTTTTTAATAATTTTATATTTACAGATAAGCTGTGAGAATAGCATTGAAAGTACCCATAGTCCACACCTACTGTTTCCCATTATTAACATCTTTTAGCACTATTGTACATTAAATTAATAAACTAATATTAATTAATTCTTATATGATGATTATTAATAAGTATTATTATAATGATTAATTAAAGTCTATACCTTAAAATCTCTAGTTTTTACTTAAGGCCTTCTTTTGTACTCAGGGTCCCATCAAAGACATCATATTACATTTAGTCCTCATGTCTCACCTTAGACACATAGGCCATGGCTGTTTCTCAGGCTGGCCTTGTTTTTGGTGACCTGGAACATTTTGAAGGGAACCGGTCAGATACTGTGTATAATTCTCCTTGACTGGGTAAGTCTAATATTTTTCTCCTGATTAGATGGGGATTACAGAATTTGAGCGGAGAGGACACATAGGTAAAATGCTATTTTCATCATATCAAGAGTATTTACTAACAACATGATTTATCACTTATGTTCATTCTGCACTCCCTTGTTTTCAGTTTTTACTGTAAAGCTACTCTTTTCACCCTTTTACTTAGTGTGTCTTTGGAAGGAGGTGGTTTCGCAGAGCCCACACAAGAAATGGAGAAGTATGGAGGGCAGGCGAGCTGGATAAATCCCTTGAAATTCTTCCACATAAGAGACTTGTCTAGCGTCTCTCACTTACTCATTTATTCATCTAGTCTCAATCACTTATTCATATCAGCATAGATTCACTTTCTATATTGGGTTATAAGTCAGCAGTGAATTACTTATTTATTCTAATTGCTCTAGTTTTAGCCTTAGGGCGGGAGCTGTTCCTGTGCTCTCTAACCTGTCTCCATCCTTGTCCAGCTGAGGGGCCTCAAGAGTCCTTCCACATATATGTCGATGTCCAGATGAGGGGGCCTTAAAAAGTTAATGAAGAAATTTCATTATCTTTTAAATCCATTTTCCTTGTGTGTGTGTGTGTGTGTGTGTGTGTGTGTGTGTGCGCGCGCATGCGCTTCAGGTTCATCTTGTATATCTCCTATCCCAGCCACAGAATTAGAAATTTCCCCATGGAACCTGGTTCCTTTTATTGGAGAATGTCATTACAAATCAATATCTGGGTACTATGGGGAGTTTTGGAGCTTTTAGTTATATGAGCTAATTCATCCATCTGTTTTCTCCCCTTATGAAACTATGGTATTTTCTTTTTT
>NW_022103928.1:22302591-22303862 GCF_000313985.2 Echinops telfairi
TTTTTTTTTTACATAAGTCTTTATTTAGTAAAAGTTTTTTGACTCATGCCTGTGAAAGTTGGGCACTGCGTGAGGAAGACCAAAGAAGAATGGGTGCATTTAAAGTGTAGTGCTGGAAAAGCATATTGAAAATACTATGGACTGCCAAAAAGACAAACAAATTTCTCTTGGAGAAGTACAGTCAGAATGCTCCTTGGAAGCATTCAGGCTTGTCAGGAGAGACCACCTAAAAATGGACATTATCGTTGGTGAAGTGAAGGGGGAATGAAAAAGAGGACGGCCCTCAACAAGACAGATGGACGCAGCATCTGCAACAGCGGTCTCAACCCGAAGAACAATTGTGAGGGGGTGCAGGCCTGGGCAGGGTTTCATTTCGTTGCTCATAAGGGCTAATGAGTCAGAACTGACTGCCTGGCACCGATCAACAACATGTCTCTTTTCTTTTAAGATGATGTCCCTTGAAACCAATTTGTTTTTATTAATAGAGAACCAGAGACATCATATGGGTGTAATCATCTTCCCCACCTTATCATTTCAATAAATAGCATCCATCATCCAAATCCCACCTTTATACCCAAAGCCATCTTCCCCCAGCTGTCTTGGTACAGAAGCACACAGCCTGAGCACCACATAGCAGTACGCTTGTTCTGGGATTGGAAAGCTCAGATCCCTCTTCTCCAACTGTCTCACACATACCTTTCTCTCATAAGCCTGTGCTCCGGATGTTTATTCTTTCCTTCTCCTCTTTCAGTTATATCAACCCAAGCCTTTATGCCAGAGTTGGCTTGGGAGTCTAGTCTGACATGACACAGATACAAGCACTACACAATTCGGGCTCTCATTTATAAGTCGATAAGGTAGGATTCCTGCCAACTCAATACAATTCAAATCCTGGGGCTCAGTCCCCTACTTGAGGCTTCTGTCTCTTAAAGGTTGTGTTCTATGTTTCTTAAAGACTCTGAAACCTTTCACTAGGAGTAGGATTTTGTCAAGAGGTATCCTGCTTGTGTCCTTCACAAAATAGTGTTCCATGTCCATACCTCTCAGGACCCACTGTCAGTGCCCTCAACGAAGAGTCTTTCTTAAGCGCTATGCTATTCCAAGCCCTACCCCGCACATGTTTTGGCACATAACAGAGGTTTAGTAAATATTTCCTGAGCATATACGAATAAGTGATCATTCCTGACCTATAATCTCCTCGCTCTCCTTGGATCTAGAGATTCAAGAAATCAGTCAAGTATGATCACATAAGAGAATGCCACCATGCTACC
>NW_022103928.1:22304042-22310032 GCF_000313985.2 Echinops telfairi
AATTATCAAGGGTTCATGAGGGAGTGGGGAGTGGGGAAGGAGGTGAAAAATGGGAAGCTGACACCAAGGGCTCATGTAGAAAGCACATGTTTTCAGAATGATGATGGCAACAAATGTACAAATGTGCTCGACACAATGGATGGATGGATGGATTGTGATAAGAGTTGTACGAGCCCCGAAAAAATGATTTTAAAGAGAGAGAGAATACCACCAAAGGGACCCAAATAAAAAACTAAACAACACCACCTAAAGCAGATACACATTCAGAAAAAAAAAACCTCCAGAAAACAGGGTGTCTGAGCTAAGGCTTGGAGAGGAGTAGGGATTCATTGGGCAGACCCTGGAGCAAGTCAAGGGAATGCTGAGGGGCAGCGTTTCAGCCAGTCTGTTGGACATGAGCAAAGACGTGGAGGCAACAGGATTCACAGGAAGCGGAGTGGCTCCAGGGTAGGGTAAGAGAAGTGAAGGAGAGCCCAGGGGTCGCAAAGGAGAGTGGAACAGAGAGGTGTGAGGCAGGCACAAGTGTGCGTGTGTCTACAACCATGTAGTACAGGAGCTGGCAAACACAGCTCCCCAAAGCTGCCTGTGAAGCTCCCAAGGTGACGTTACGTTGGAGCTTGCCATTGGTCATGCTGAGGGTATTTATGTCACGGGAACTGGCAAGTACTACCAACCAGGTCTTTTCTTTCTTTCTTTTCCTTTTCCCAGAGAGGCAGGAGTTAAACATTTACTTGCACAGCTGTGCCAGATAAAAAAAAAAATCAGTCAGCAATTCTGAAAAGAGAAAATGTTTGTGTTTTGTTCTCTTTCCACTGCTTTTGGGTCAGGTTCCTAAGTAGGTCTGTGCTGGTGTGGCATCCTGAGCACACGCGATGCTTGGGCCTCCTCACCAAGAGAAGGAGAGGAATAGTCTGCTTTTTCTTGGGAAAACGACACTGTCTGGATTTAATTCACCAAATCTGTCTGCTCAATGTTTTTTTACCTTCAATATCATTTATAACTGATAATACAGATAGAGTAAGAGAGAAAGGGGATGGGAAAGGGGTAGATGGGAGAGACGGGAGCAGAGACAGAGAAAAGGTGGCAGGGGGTCAGGAAGAGGGAGAGGAAGACAGAGAAGAGAAGTGACCCTAAATTGTGCACTACCTCCTTCAAGTTCTCTAATCACGAATACAACAGAACAGCTGCGTCCATGGAGACTATACTATGCGCCAAGCCCATTCTTTTATCTTAACCTGAAATAACAGATGCTTTTATTAGCTGCTCTTAGTTGAAGTTGGGAAAACGGAGGCATCTAAAAGTAAAAGAAGTCACCTCAGTCATTCTCCTAAGTCATTGAGTCCTGTGTGGGTGGGGTTGGGGAGCTGAGCCCAGTCAGCATAACCTCTGAGCCCACATCCTCACCACTATACGAGTATAGTAATGTCTTTCCCCCAAACCAAGTGTGGGGTTTTCAACCCACACAGGTGAGTGTGGCCACTGTGGCCACATAGACTTCCGGAGAACCCAGATGAAGCCCTAGTCCCAGGCACGGACCCACAACGGGTTCCAGATCAACTCTAGGAGAATGAATGACAAGGTTGGAGCATGTGAATGTTGGCTCAGGCTCAGTGCTCCCTGAATGTGAGGACTGGCTCTTCTCATTTTTTGCCTTGCCGGTACCCAGCGCAGAGCCTAGCTCAATGCACATTGATTCAGTGAACAGCTCGAGTTTGTAATTGAAGTTTGGATCGGATTATACCAGCAAGAGAGTAAATCTAGAAATTCTTGCAAAGAGGAAGCACAGCTGAGCCAAGGGTTTCTGTGGGGGAGGAACAAAAAGAGCAGACAAGTCTGCCTGGAATAGACTGTCACTTGCTGAGCTCATCAGGATACTTCAGAGCCTAACCTTGACTCTAGCACTAGCTGCCCTTCTCTTAAGCTTAGAGGTCTAGATAACAGCAATGACTCCATTATCAGGGAGTTACAAATCATAGACCAAGCTTATTCATGGGGGGAAATAACAAAGAAAGTAGATTGCATGGGTAATGTTTGAACTCTAATTCTTTGGTCGAATAAAGTCAATAACTTAAGAACTGCCAAGAGTGTTTCTGGATGATTTGATAACAAAGATTCTTCTCATTCTGATTCTAAGCTACTCCTCTTTGCCTCTTCTTTGCCTCTTCTACTCAATCCGCCACCAAGGCTGTTGTTTGTTTGTAAAGCATTTCTTGCAGCCATTCTTTCCATGTAGAAATAAAACTATAGTCAGAAGAACAGAGTTCAGTTTGATATTTGCAAATTTTAGTCCTTTAGAAATCATGAGTGCAGGTGCCTCCTTGTAGAGACAGGAAAATGAGGCCCGCGGACTTAAGGGACTTTCCTTCTACGACAGAGCATTGAGCCCACCACCAAGCATTTCCTCTCTGAGGATCATTCTTTACATATGTATCAGTCAAGGTTCTTGACTGTAAGCAACAGAAATTGACTCTAAGTGTCTTAACTCTTTTGTGACCCATGGGATGTATAATGCCCACTGATATTTTCTACCTGTGGGAGTTAGTGGGAAGCGGTTATCCCACTTGCAGCATATGCTGCCATCTTGTGAGGGTTTGAAGAATTGTAAATCTAAAGAGTGAAGCTCATCTCACCAAAACAAAAAACCCTCAATACATAGATCTCACATTCACTCACGTACGTACTCACTCACTCATTCACTCACTCACTCACTCACTCCCTTACCGCCTTCATGTTGATTCTGACTCATAGCAAGCCCAAAAGACAGGATAGAACTTCTCCTTGTGGGTTTCCAAGACTATAAATCTTTATGGGAGTCGGAAACCTCATTTTTCTCCCAAGAAGGAGCTGGTGGCTTTGAATTGCTGACCTTGAGGTTAGCAGTCCAATGCATAACCACTCTGCTATCACTAATTAAATAAAAAGCCATATTACCTCAAAACATGATTTTCATTTCATTCAAAATGCCTTCCATTACTGAAAACACACAGTTCCAAAAAATAAAATAAAAACAGCACATCATTCATCCTTGACAAGGTTAAGCAAAGAGGAGAGTTAATGACAGTGTATCAGAATTGCTAGGATGCTGGAGGATCTGACTGAGGACAAGCAGAAGGCACAGTTAAGCTGACAGCCAGGACCACAGTCAAATTGTCACCATCTGGTCAGGACATGCTGCTTCTATGCTGCTGGTCTTGACAGGCTTCAACAATGGTGACCTCAACCAAACTCTTCCAGCCCACGTTTCCAGAGCAGTGTGTGACTCTCCCCTGCAGGAGGGTGTGGGCCCTGGAGAGAGCACCAGGACCACATATCTAATGGAGAAGTGACTTCCATAGGGAGATGGTTCTGGAGGTTCTGGGAAGGGGGCAATGGTGTCCAGAAATGACAGGAAATGCTTCTAACATTTACCATCATCTTTCTGGGGGCTCTTTCCAAATGATCCTCTTTCTGTTTTTCATATGCACTTTGAGCACATCTATCAAATTACTTTATACAGCTTCCAACATGTGGCTCTGAAATATGCAGTGGTATAAAGGTAAAATGCCATCAACAGATGCTCACTACCTACCTCATAACCCTCCCTGCTTTACCTGAGAGCCCAGCAAGACCTCACCATCCCAAATCACTTTCTCTTCCCCAGTCAGGCTGGTCTGATGATGGGCTCTTCCTTTCACCTTAGCCCCTCGATCCATGGCTGCTTCCCTTACCTGGAAAGGCTTCCCTTAGTTCCCAGCATCATCCAAAGTGTGCCTGTGATTCAAGGGATAGTTCAAGTGCAAATTCTACCTGGTCCTTTAGGATTCTCCAGGGAAGTCCAACCAATATTGTTGTCTCCTCTCAATTCTTATATTTTCCTCTTATTTGACAATCCCCTATTCTCTTAAATGCCAAGCCTAGCTCTCAACACTTTCAACTTGACATGTGAGATAAATAATTCAACACCCAACACCCTGGAATGAAACACTACCAGTTCTGCAACATCCCATCACTGGTTGTGGATCCACAACTCATAGGGTTTTCATGGGCTGAGTTTTGCCATTAGATCATCAGGCCTGTCTTCCTAGTCTGTCTTAGTCTTGAAGTTCTGCTGAAATATGGCTAGCATCACAGCAGCGCCTTCAATGACAGATGGGCGGTAGCTGCACATGAGGTTCTTTGGCTGGGAGTCAAATTTGTATTTCCTGCGTGGGTGATAAGAAGTCTACCATTATCTGCTTACTTTGACTACAGGTGCACTATAAAATGTATCACTCTTCATATTAATCATTTGTCCATGGGCCTGTTCCTCTATTAAAGTATAAACTTCCCATGTACAGAAATCCTATCTCATTCTCTTTATATGCATTTTATCTGGTATCCACTAGACCAATGTTTTCCATATGGTAGCCTCTCATTAATTAAATAAAAATCCAGTTCTTCAGTTGCACTAGTAATATTTCAAGTGTTTCAATAGGCACCTAGGACTAGAGACTACAAAACTGTAAATCTTTATGGATGTACATAGCCTCCGTCCAACACTTACCCAGCTATGAGGTAGATAATAGGAGGATATTCATTTCACAGACGAGGAAACAGGAGCAGAAAGGTTAAGTAATTTACCCCAAACCATACCCAGTCAGGTCTACACTCAAAACCACTGTGCTGTGCCTCTTTTGTTCAAGTGAGTATCATGTAATACAATAGATTGGGTTTGCAAGTATAAATTCAGATCCCAAATCCCCCACTTACTAGATTTTTGAAACATCCATCACTTTCCATATAAAATGGGAATATTCCTAGTTATTTCCCAGAGTCATTATAAAGAATAAATTAGTGATGTGTATGGGATGTTTGGTGCATGGTAGGAGTTCAATAAGCAGTAGCCATGTTTTTCTTCAACATTTTAACCTCTTAGGTGTTAAAAACTTGTAGTTGAGCTATTAAGTATACTATAATCCTTTGTAAACAATCTTTAATTTATTATTATTCAGAGATATTACCTTTAAAATCTGGTATTTTTCAAAACTGTGACTTTTACAAATTATTTGACCAACTGCCCATCTAGTTTGTGTTCTACTAGAGCACTAATGGCACAGTAGGTTCCATGTTGGGCTGCCAACCATAGGTCAGTGGTTCAAACCCACTAACCATTCGCTGGGAGAAAGATGAGGCTTTTGGGTCTTATCAAGCTTTAAAGACTCAGAAACCAAAAGGACAAGTCCTACCCTGTCCAGTAGGGTCTCTATGGATGGAACTGATTCCATGGCTGTGCAGGATTAAAATAACATGACAGGGAGGGTAGAAATAAATGTTGCCTGTCACAGTGAGGAAGCCAGGACTCTGCAGAGAGGAAGGATCAGCTGCAATCAACAGGCACAAAGAAAAGTGGTGAAGTTTCAGCAGGAGAATTTCAAGCAGTGGTCCAACAGGGCTACAAGGCCATCCCTCCTCATCGTACAGCTTGTCAGAGGAAAGCCTGATTCTTACTGGCTTGAAGGAGCCTGTGTGGTGCATGATAAACACCACAGTTTACTCAGACTGTTGCCATGCCAACTGGAAGGTCAGATGAACAAACATCTGAAAATGAATCCAATTGCGCAAAATCCAGGCGAAAGAGCTCTGCAGCTGAGTGAGGAGGTGGCTGGGGAAGGTCTGCTTAGGTCTCCCAGGTGAAACACCTGGAGAAACAAAGAAGAGGAAGATTCTCTCCTAGGCCCTTCTCATTGCCTCCCCCCCCCCCCATTATATTTATTTACATGCTGGGGCTTTGTTCTTACATCGTCTGAGGAATGTTCTCTCCTTTGAGAGAGTTTTGGCAGAAGTAATAGAAAATACACACCAAACTTGCTTTACTCAATGCCAAACTTGGCCAATATTACTGGAAGACCAAAGGTCAGGGAAACATTGGGTCCATTCGATGCACGGGTGCCAGTTCTGCTTTCCCGGGGTCCATTCTGGGCTCTTCTCTCTCTCTCTCTTTCTCTCTCTCTCTCTCTCTCTCTCTCTCTCTC
>NW_022103928.1:22310138-22323213 GCF_000313985.2 Echinops telfairi
GATTTCTTGGGTGGGCAAGATCTCAGTTCTTGGCTTCCCATGAGAAGGAACTCATGCCGAAGCCTGGTTTGTGGTCCAAGTGGGTTTTTATAAAGGATGGAAGAAGTTTCAGGTTTTACGGACACGGAGCATGGGCAACCTTGTGGGGCGGCACACCCACGCGTGGTAGCCTGAGACCAGAGAGACCGCAGCATGGCTGAATGGAAGGATGAGGAAGAAGAGAAAAGGTTCAATGGTCTCAAGGTCCAGGCATCTGAGGGCTGTGGCTGGGGGACACCGTCGAAGGTATTGGTGGAGGTGCGGTTGAAGGTATGGGTTGACCCCATTGACAGAATTAAGCCCACTTGGGCCTAGTTTGGGCCACCCATTTGTACCATCCACCTGGCTCCACTTGAATTAGCGCATGCTCATTGTGGCTGGCTAAGGCTCCCCTGGTTCTCCTCCGACCTCCTGTAAGTGGTTGTGGAGGGACAACCCCCTGTGCCTGTTTCTTTCTACCTAACAACCTCACAGTAGATCAGATTATTACTCCTAAATACACCCTTGGCCCACCCCTTTGGCACTCCCATTTTTCCTTGCTCAACTGATGTTAGACTTGGCCGTGTGATCTACTGTGGGACAGAATGGGCAGGTTTGCTGTAGGGCTAGTGGTGTGATTTCTTTTCACTGTTGGCATATTAGAAGATGGGCTGTAAGCGAGGACTGAGACGTCATTGTATACTTTCACTGGTCTTCTTGCACACAGCCATCCCCTTGAGAAGAACATGCCCAGGGTAGCCTGCTGAGCCTAGGAAAGGATGGGAGGCTTTGGAGTGGAACCCCAACTCATTGAGGACTCAATTAAGACTAGGGAAACTGAGGTAGCTCAAGTGAGTAAGGCCAAGATAAACTAAATAAATGTTTATTATTCCAGGCTACTGAGATCATGTGAGTGTATGTGTTTTGTTGAGGTTTTATTTCTACTTTTGCTGTGCAGCATGTTTGTGGCAGCAGCTAACAGATATGATATCCAGAGGAGAACAAAGCCTCTTTTGAAATTTCTCCCACTAGCCCAAGAAAATTTAGCTCCAAAAATTCTTTTTAAATAGCTCTCCTGGCACCCCACTGGTCAAAAATGGGTAACGCATTCCATCACCAGCAAGAGCAGGTAGGCTTGCCCTTTCCTAAAACCAGGATCTGGAGTCGGCCTCCTCCAGCACACGGCGACGTGGCAGGAAGAGAGCAGCGTCTGAAGAAATCAAAGATCGGGTTCAAGAGGGAAACAGACGTTGAGATGGACCCAGGCTCCTTCCACATCTCTCTTGGGGGTCAATTCAATGCTGAGTTCTCGATGAAAACTTGCAAAATCCTCTCAGATACGTTGTTGGCTTCTTCCTAGAGAGCCTATATGCCGCTCGCTCAGTATAGGAGCAAGTGCTTGCACACGATATCGCAGGTAACATCTAGCGAGCTTTTGTCTCAACCACAGAATTTTTGTTTCAACCCAAGTTGAGCAAACGAATTGAAATCGTCGGTTCTGTAGCCACACCTGGGCTCCTGTCTTTGCTCCATGATTTACCAGCTCTGTGAACCAGGTAGGTCATTCAGCTCTATCAGCATCACTGTCCTCACACGTACAATGCCCCAGTAGTAGTACTGGCTTTCCAGCTTATAGTATTAGTGGATTCATTGATTGATTGATTGGTGTGTGTGTGTGTGTGTATTCCCTATTTTGGGCTTATTAAAATAATCCAGTTTGATGTCACCAATGAAATACTATTTAGGAGTCAGAGCGACATGTTCACTCTCTGGCAAGCACAACGTAGTGCGGGAAGGTGGATCAAAAGAGACAGAAAACCAAGAATATGAGGTATCACCTCTGCCAGTGATGTGGTCACTTCTGTCTTCGTTTAGGCATTTTTTTGGTGACTGGTGATGAACACTGACTTAAGCTACTTTTAGTAAAAAAGAAAGATCTACCACAATGACCTGCACCATTCCAAGGGACTCCAGGGCAAGAATAGAGAGGCTGGAACCTGGGGCTGGAAAATCATCAGAAGGGTTCACTGTTTATCACTCGAGTCTCTCAGAGAACATCTGCTCCATTCTACCTCATCTTTGACCCTGAAGAACATTTTTCTCTACTTTTCCATCTCCTTGGCAAATTTGGAGACCTTATATTTTTGTTTGTTTTATACCATTTTTTAATAACCATGAGACATTAACCTTCTGTTATGAAGTTCAATTTCCAAGTTCTACTGCAGTGTGAACCCACCGGCCACTCCATGAAGAAAGTCTGCTTTTATAAAGATTCACAGCCTCAGAAACTCTAGGGGGCAGTTCTACTCTGTCTGAGGACTTCTTGGAGTTGGATGTTAACTCAAGGGCAGTGATCTGTTTTGCTCAAGTTCAACCACAAAGAGATTCTGGTTGATCTTGTTTGGACTAAGTATCAATTCATTCATGATGCCATGCCAAGGAGCTGCCTCTGACAACTGGGCACAGGTCCCTGAGAAAGAGAGAGCCGTAAGGTGAGGACGTTGTTCATAGACATTTTGATATTTTTTTCTGCTATATATAAGAATGATCATTTTTGTCCAGGCTCCAACCTACCACTATATTCTGTACCTCTTATGCAGTGAATTTAGAGAGCGATATGCAGTTTGTTCAGAAATATCTAATAATTAACTCTAATAATTAACAAGCATAAGGAGTCTTTGTCTTGGAACTCTCACCAAAAGTACTGGAAAAGAAGATTTGCAAAAAGATTTTAAGAGGAATAAAGTTTTCAGCCTAGGAAAATAAGATTAAAAAATCTTTAAGTGCACAGAAGACTCACCCACAGACAATCTCCAGCTGTGTCTGTCTCCATAGGGAAGTGTAAAAGAGCACAAGGTTAGCGATAAGGAACCATTTCTTAATGAGAAGAGAAGTTGTGTTGTATTCTGAGACTGTCCATATGTAGCTGGTGGCGGGTAAATAGGCTAACCAACCCTACGAAATGTCGTCCAGAAGCAAGCCTCTGATCCCAGGACCAGTCTCAGAACCAAAGGAGCACAATCAGGTTTGGAAACATAAAGCAACTCGTGCCTCTGGGCCCTGGATGATCTGTGAAAAGGGGTAAGGCTAATGGCAATCTTCTGAACCCATCTTCTGGGGTCAATCAAATGACATATTCAACTCCTTTACAGGAAAAGAGATGTATTGTGGGTTTGTTCAGCAAGCAAAGAAAGAAAGGGTGGCCCCAACCCTATCTGTCTGTCAGGGTCAAGGGGCAAGATGTTCTTGAGGTCCAGAACTCTGGGTCTGGACAGGTGGAATGAGGGGAACAATGTGGTTATTGTGAGGGTGTACAGTGGCTCTCACTAGGGATTGATGCGATTTTGGAAAAGGGGAAGCCAGAGATGAAGTCCAATCTCAATACAACATTCAATCAAGCAGGTTCTGGCTAGCACCTAATCTGTTCACTCTTAATCTTTTCTTCATCATCGAAGGTCCTCCTGCCTCTGGGTTAGTACATCAAAGGGGCCTGGGCTTGTTGTTCCTTTGACTCACCTAGGCGGTGAATGCCTATTTGCTATAGGTTTCATGCTTACCTGTCAACATCCTCTCTGCTTTTCCACCTTCCACAGGCTGGCCTGGTGTGTACACTGAGGCTGGGCTTTTCTCCAGCCATCTCCCTGCCCCTCCTTCCTCAGCTTTCTTCTTCTGGGTAGTGGGTTTGAGGATGAGAAGATACTGGGATTTAGAATCTATGAAAGAAAAGGGAAGCCAAAGGCTCACTTGGGGGTCAAGTTTTTACAAACCAAATAACAATAACAACAACACAACCAAAGATTTTCCTTGAGTATATTCTCACTCACAGCAACCGTTAGAGACTCACTCCATGGAATTGTAATCTTCATGGGAGCAGAGAACCACACCTTTCTTCCATATCTCCATGAAAGGGTTTCAAATTACCAACAGTACACTGGTACAGATAGGAACTGGAAACACAGGGAATCCAGGGCATATGATCCCTTCAGGACCAGAGGTGTGAGTGGCGATACTGGGAGCATAGAGGGAGAGTGGGTTGGAAAGGGGAAACCAATTACAAGGATCTACATGTGACCTCTTCCCTGGAGGACGGACAACAGAAAAGTGGGTGAAGGGAGATGTTGGACAGGGCAAGATGTGACAAAATAATGATTTATAATTATCACGGGTTTATGAGGGAGGGGGGAGTAGGGAGGGAGGGGGAAAAAAAGAGGACCTGATGCCAGGGGCTTAAGTGGAGAGCAAATGTTTTGAGAATGATGAGGGCAATGAATGTATAAATATGCTTTACACAATTGATGTATGTATGGGTGGTGATAAGAGTTGTATGAGCCCCTAATAAAACTATTAATAAATAAATAAATAAAAATCACCAACCTTTCTATCAGTAGTTTCCCACAAACTGTTTGCTCCACCTGCAATAAAGAAAATTATGGCTTGAAGCATAGTCTCATTCCTTGGGTATACCATGCTTTTCAGAACCTCTTGGTGAAGGCCAGTTGGAAAGTGACTGACAAGGCAGAATGGGGGCATTCCTGGGTCCCTGGGGTCAGGCTTCTCATGCCCTGAAACCTGCAGCAGCGTCAGAGTCTGGATACTGACATGCCAGCATTCTGTGTGAGGCACTGAACAAAGACTGCATGGTTTTAATTGTACTTTCTTTTCACAACGTATAAACACATTTGGCATTTGTTCTCTCCTGGCCTTTCAAGGGGGAAAAACATAAACATAGCTTTAAGAAAATGCTACCACCAAGAAATTCACATAGTATATATTTAGACATTCGTAGCCGTGGCCTATGTGTTCTCCTGTCGAACTGCTGCAGATGATCCCCCGGACTATGATAGAGGAATCCCATGAGAAAAGAGGGGACTAACTCATTGTCCCCAAATGCCAACCGTGACAGCCACGTGGATCCCTAGGCCATTCAGTGCTTCTGTAGGAACTGCAACCATGTGCATCACATCTCCCTATCAGCACCCTCTTCCCCGCCACAGCCAGGCATGAGTTTCCCAACGTTTGTCGCAGATTTTAATCCCCTGGCATGGCTTTCACCCAAACGTGTCCAAGGTCAAACAAGCTTCAGGAGTGTATGGACTGTGTTCTTTGTCAACCCTTGGGGATTCACAATGCCATTAAACAAATTCACACACAAAAACAAAATACACCACTGTCCTTGAGTTGAGTCCAATGCCAAGAAGCCCTACTAGACAGAGTAGAACTGCCCCGTCGAGTTTCTGAGGCTGTAACTCTTGATAAAAGCATGCTTTTTTCCCAGGGAGTGGCTGGTTGGGTCAAACTGCTGACCTTCAGTTAACAGCCCAATGCTGCACTCACTCTGCCACCCTTCACGGAGCACCTTCCACGGGTGAAAACACGGAGGGTCCTTACGTGACACCAAGTCCTTTGGCTCTGTTTTACTCAGAAAATTGTAAATTTATATTAGCATACACCTCTTTTTATTTATGAGGGTGAGTCCAGATATATTGCTACACCATTATGAAAATTTTCATCATTAAACAAGAATATAAAGATGTGAAGCTATTGTTGCTCCTCCCTCTCAAAAACAAAATTAAAGAAAAAAAGAACCAAAGCCTCACTATCAGTGAGCTGATTCCAACTCGTAGCAACCCTATGGGGCAGAGCAGAACTGCTCGCTGTGGTTTCTGAGACTGGAAATCTTTGAGGAGTAGAAAGCCTCGTCTTTCTCTTTCAGAGCAGCTGGTGGTTTCGAACTGCTAACCTTGCATTTATCAGTCGAACTCATAATTTCAAAATGGCCTTTTGATGAGCAAATTAAAGTGCCCAAAATTCTTTGAGGGACAGTGAGGAGAGATGGAAACACTACCTTCAGAATTGTATAGATTTAGATAATGGTGAGAAACCCTGGTGGTGCAATGGGTTATATAAAGATTTAAAGTCTTGAAAACCCTCAGGGGCAGTTCTAGTCTGCCCTTTATGGTCACTGTGTTAGTCCCAGTTGACTATAACAACAAATCTGGAGACACTCATATATGTGTAAGAAAGAGCTTTATATCAAAGTATAATTGCATATAAAGAAAGATCCCAGCCCAGTCCAGATCAAGTCCATAAGTCTAATATTAGCCGATAAGTTCAATACTAGTTCCTAAATCCCTCTTCAGACTCACGCAACACATGCCATGATGCTGAATGCAGGAAGTTCACAGGTCGGCGGGTGAAAAGTTTTGTGGATCCAATGGCAGTGGAAGCATCTCAGGCCTGGCGCGGGTCTCCACATGGATCTTCCAGTTCTCCAAGAGTGGCTCTTCAACAGGAAGAGAAGGCAGAGAAAGAGAGGAAGTTCCCATGGGAAAGAGAGGAAAGAATCATCACGGAAGGCCATGCCCATAAGGAGGCACCACCAGGCTGGACAACACCCTTGCACTTATTCATCAAGTTGACCTGAGAGGATGTAACTACTACAGTCACTAGGAGCTGGAATTGACTTTATGGCAGTGAGTTTTTTGTTGAGTGACTCAAACCACGTTATTTTAAATTTTCCTTTGAGTTTTGGGAACAAAAGAAGTCTGAAGGAGCCAAGCAAGGCTGTAGGGCGGATGAGTGAGGTTTCCCAGTGAAATTCCTATTGGACAGCCCTTGCTCAAAACTGAGCAGATGTTTGTGCGTCCTGGTGAAGGATAGCATGAACGCCTACTTCAAATGTTCTAGCCATTTTTTCTCACAAATGCAGTTTCCAATTTTCTTTAAACTTTTCCATTATGATGTTCTATGTGTCCTTCAAGGAAATCTATTAAATTTTCTCTTTGAAACCCCTAAACCTTCTGCGCTGAAGGTTTCCAAAACCTTCTGCGCTGACCAGTCCACCTTGATTTGCCTAGCAAATGTCCTCAGGAGCCACTACTTTAATTGGACCTGTTGAAGAAGTTTCCCCAATAAGACTAGGAAAGGTGCCTCACCGGCAGACCTGACGGGCAGCCATCCACTGATCACAGAGACAGGGTTTTCTTGGACTCAGCTCATGCCCATAGGAACTGAAGTCCCCGTGGCAATCCTGCTTGCCTTCCCCTCATATTGAATAAAATGCTACGACCCTTCTGTGAAGCGAGTGAATGTCCCATGACACAGAGCTTGGAAATGCTGACTCGCACCAAAGTCTTCAGTTTGATTTACAAGCATCCGTTCTCCATGCCATCCTGCCTCTGTCTGAATTTGGCTTCTGTGAGTCTCACTCTAGTACGCGGATGGCAGCTTTTGGACTACTTTCTCTGCATTCTAAATGGACCTCGGCCTAAGCAGCTTTATGGAATTTCAAGCCAGCTCGTTGGTTCCACTCTCGAGTAGGGTGATTTAAACAAGTCACTGGGAAACTTCTTGTCATGAAATACCAATGTAGAAAGGAAGGCCTGTGTGCTCTTTGGAATCCATCTAGAACAATTTGCTTCCTTATTTCAGTTACTTAGAACACCATGTCTGAAGAAAATGTATGCAATTTTCATTGTCGCTATCAAAAAAAATGACAGTAATTGCAATTTTCTTTTAGTGGAACAACCTGTTAGAAAAGAAAGGTTAATAGTCTTAAAAGTCTAAATCCTTTACAGGGTGTGGCATACCCTATAATTCATTTCCTTGGGGTTGAATGCTTTCATTTCGCTGGCTCTGGATTTATAATTCCATGCACAGCCCTAGACACCCATGTTTTGAATGCCTCTCCTGGAATGGAAATGTGGTGGCAGTTTTGATGAGACAGAGGAGGCTAAGGGAATCGTGCCTGACTCGTGATCAATAGGGCAATCCTCTAACCTATCACAGATGCCCTACCAACAGAGAATGGCAAGGGTGATTTTTCTCAGCTATAATATGGCTATTATAGATATGTAGGCGCTAAATTCGAAATGAATGTGTCCCGAGCGGAATAGATCATGGTGGGTTCTCTGTGGGGCAAGCACTATGGAACAGATAGAAGAGCAGCCACAAATCACTTGCTGACACAGTTGTTGGCAAGATAAGCTGATGACCATGGGCAGGAAGAGACGGGGGCCAAGCATACCTGAAAATGGTAGATCGGTAAATGGCAAAGGGGACTTAGAAATCGGTATTTGTGGTGGAGAGTTTGCCCTCGAAGTGTAAGTCTGACAAAGAGTTTCAGAATTGTCCTTTTATTGTTTGTCAGCCTCTTTAGGTCTGCTGAAAGGAAGCCTGCTGCTCCTGACAAGATCAAAATGACCCTAGAAACCACTTGATAATGGGCTGAACTCACGGCACTTAGTTCTCTCTCGACACGGGGCCTTTCTGTTGGCGTTTGAGCGGCTCTACACGAAATCCACCCAGAAGCGGAAGTGTGCCTCTTCCCTCGTTTGAACTTCTTTAAGAAAGAAATGCTCCATGTCCTTCACATCATTTCAAGGAACACTTCTTCCTTTAGTTCAGTCCCCTAAGGACACCTTGAGCCTTTTCTCCCAGCATGGACTACTTCACCGGAAGAATGGAATGGAAGGCGGAGTGTTGCACTGGGGTTTGTCAGAGGCGGATGGAATGTGCACAGTTTGGAGGGTGCCTGCTGAATCAGCACCCATTTGGGAAGTGAACTGGGGTTGGAGGGGTGCTAGTGGACTGCTTCAGAGAATGAAGAGTTGCTTGCTCTCCTTAGGTGCTAGGTAAACCAGAACTACCTCATGGTCCGCTCCAGTCTGCAGTTTTAGTCAAGGGTTAAAACTTGAACCCAAATAGTTGAACACTGTGTAAATCTTTATTTCAGTTTCTCAACAAAATGTCATTTGGGGATTTACTCATTTTACATAGCAATAGTGGCCCAATGCTTCTTTCCTTAAGGCAAGACTGATGACAAAATTTGCAGAACCCAAGGCAAAATAGAAATGCAAGGCCCCTTCTAAAGTTAATTAAAAAAAAAGTATGGTGCATGCCCATACAACAATAGCAGGACTGTATAACAAGTGTGTGTGTAGCCCGTTTGAAACTTGAACTTTGTGCAACTACCTGCACTCGTAGTAAAACAAAGGGGCAGCCCTGCCTTAAGTAAGCCTTGTCTTCATCACTTCTCTTTCTCCAACACAGTGCTTGCCTCCAACGCTCTACGGTTTCCCCCATGTTCGTCACTCAATCCACTCTGTAGAAACCTCCGCAGTCTCCATGCTGCTTTCTCAGATCTTGGTTAAGTCGACACATGGAGCTTCTTACAGCCAGCCGCTGTGGCGTCCATTCGGACAGCAATGCCTCTGCCTGTGTCCGAGGAGAGCTGGCCTCTACGGGCTCTTCAAGGGCCCTGGAAACAGGTCTTTCTTCTGAGGTGATTCTGGGTGGACACAAACATTCAACCTTTCCTTAGCATCCAAGTCTTGTAGCATCACCCAGGGGCTTCCCATGGCCTCTTACTTCCCTTCCTTTTCCCATGTAGTAGTCCCACACTCAGTGCTGCAAAGTCGGACCAGTGAGGTTAGCAAGATGTAGTGTTCCTGGCAGACAGAGACATGAGGCAGAGATCAGAAACACTTGGCTTTTAGCATTCTCCTTATTATCCTATTTTATTTACTTGTATTTCTTTTCTTTTTTTTTTTTACTTGTATTTCTTAACTATTAACACACATATGCATTTTATCAGGCATTGGCAATTTCTCTCAGTCATCAAATGCAACTGTCTCTGAGAGCAAAGGCAGCACGTTGAGGACCAAGGTGTGCCTGACTCAAGCCGTGGTACTTTCAATCACTATTTATGCGAGTGAAGTTTGGATAACCAATAAAGAAGACGGTGGCTGAACTGATACCGTGCAATATTCCCTGAACCGCCAATAGAAAGAACAAATGTACTCAGAAGAAGTAGAGCCCCAAGTGAGGATGGTGACACTTCGCCTCACTTTATTCGGGCATGTTACCAGGAGGAACCCGTGCCTGGAGAGGAACATCGTGCTTGATGACTGAGAGGAAGACCCTTGAGGGGAGAGATGGACACAGGGACTCCAACAGTGGGCTCAAGCCCAGCAGCAGCAGTTCCTTTCTGTTGTACATCCGGTGGCTCTGAGTCAGAGCCGACTGAATGGCACACAGCAACAACAGTGTGCGAGGACAGGTGCTAAAGCTCTTCTACCCATGAGCTCCTTTAGTCTTCATAGCCAGTGGGGACATAGGATGGTGACTGCTGGGTGCTCATGATGAATAGGAACTTCAGAGGGGTTGTTAGCTGGCTTCTTTCACAACTCTGCCAGCTGGTTCTCTAGTTGAGTCATTGATACCATCCAGCTATGCCATGCAAACAAATGACAACAATTAGCTTTGCTCCCCACGTGTTCTCTTTGCCTAGCACTAAACAGATTCTCAATTAATATTTGCCAAATAAATAAATTTGTTGGCTATTACGTAAAGAATGAGATAGAAATGAAATATATATATATATATATTATATTAGAAAGGAATTAACTAAATCTTTTCAGAGACACAACTGTGTAATTTCCAACAGGGCCTTAATCCTACAGTTTATAGGGCTTTTAGTATCAATTGATCAACATCCATTAACCTTTACTAGGAGGGCCATGACTAGTCCGTCTTTGTATTCCCCCAGGTCAAGTGTGGCATTAACTAGATGTTCAACTAATAGTCCCTTCATTGAATTCATCTGGATTGAATGGAATTGAATTGAATCAGACAAGTTTTTAAGGGCGTGGTGTTAAGCTGAGAGAGCTTTAAGTGTAAACTAAGCAGACACAGTCTGTTCTTTAGAGGTGCATAAAATAACTGTAGACCAAGTTCTAACAACCTCAAATGCCTTTGCCTCTGTCTAAGGGAGCAAGAGATTTAAACACCAGATGATCCTGGCCTCCACCTCCCCAGCCTGCAACGTGTTCATTTTCTAGCTGTGATGAAGGAATGAAATGAAACCTTTCAATGCTATCACACTTCCTTGAATGGGCATTAACTAATGCTCCTGGAAGCTCCTGGAACTGCTGCATGGGGATTCTGCCTGCCTCATCTTTATGGATGCCTTATCATAATTTCTAGAATTATAGAAGTTATCCTATGCCTCCCTAGGTTGCAAGGAACCAATATATGAAGTTTTTCTTCCCTCTTAGCTCTGAACACATGAAAAGACTTTTTACCAGACTGAGTCAAAATGGATATATTTAAATACATTTGCTTGTATAACGTTCTGAGTATGGGTTAAGAAAGAAGCCCACGGCTCTGGCAGGTCCCGTTTCTAAGGAGAAAGACTGCGGCTGAGACAGCCCACACAGAGCAGAGACTTGCCTCACCTCTTACCCCAATCAGTTCAAAGAAAGGGGAAGTCAGTGCTGAGTTCAATAAATAATGGTGATTGGCTCCATCTGTTGACTTTCCATTGTACTCTCCTGTACTTGGGTACCCACCTCTTCGTCTTCCCTGGCAAGATCTAAATCAGATGCTAACACAATTCAGTGAGATGGAAAGTAACAGTCATTCTGATCTCTCCATCACCTCTCTCTCTCTCTCTCTCTCTCTCTCTCTCTCTCTCTCTCTCTCTCACACACACACACACACACACACACACACACACACACTGTTCAAACCAAAACATAGCCTATTCAAGTGAATTCTGTGCTTTCTTATCCAGGCAATAACTCCCAACACATCAGTCTCTATGTCAGTAAGTTTTTCCTATTTGGCATTCCGCTTCAGGCTCATATATCCCACATAGGCGAACTCACTTAAGACATAAGTACCTTGAATAGGGCCTATAATAATGATAATAAACCAATTAACCATTTTCTTCTGGAAATTTGACACTGCTTATATCCTTTAGAAGATACTCAATGACATGAATTGGCACATGGGGCTACAATGATGGGATCAAACATCGCAATGGATTGTGGGTAGGGCTCAGGACCAGGCAGTATGTGTTCTGCTGTGTACACAGGGTCATTATGAGTCCGAACTGCCTCAATGTCCCCAAACAACGGCAACCACAAAGAACCACTCTTACTAACGTGCATCGGAGCTGGACTCTCCTTTTATCCCCCAACCATTGAGAGCTTATTCCACAGGAGAACTAATGTGCTCAGGGTCACAGAACTAGCACAGCAGAAAAGGAACTTAAGCCCAGTTTTGTCTGACCCCAGTGACATGGGTTTTAACTATTGAGTTATGCTTCCACAGTGGTAGCAACACTTTAGAACAAGGGATTCTGACTAGTTGTGTATGGAACTCTGGTCTGAAAGAAAATAGAAAGGAACCATCATTGAAAAGGAATGGGGTGAAATTAGGAGCCCTGGTGGCATAGTGGCCACAGGTTGGACTGCTAACCTCAGGGATGGCAGTTTGAAACCACCAGCCTCTCCTCGGGACAGAAAGATGTGGTTTACTACTCTACAATGAGGTCCAGTCTCAGCAGCTCACAGGGAAGTTCTCCCTGTCCTTCAGGGTCGCTATGAGTCAGGGACTTGAGGGCAGCGAGTTTGCTTTACTTGGGGTGGGAGGGGAGCGTGAGATGTTAACTCCAAAGAAACCAACCTGACTGCCATCAAGTGGATTCTCAGTCAGAGTGAGGCTAGACGAGTAGAACTGCCTCTGTGGGTTTCTGAAGCTGTAACTCTATATGGAAGAGTGCCATCAAGAGTTTATGGAAGTCTCGTCTTTCTCTCTGGTGGTTTCGAACTGCTGAGCTTGTGGTTGGAAGCCCAACTTGTAACCACTATACCACCAAGACTCTTCCTTTCTTTTGGTTACACTAGCCCAAATTTCCTTTATCTCTTAGGAAACACACCCAAGTTTCCCAGCATCAGCTGAATCACATTGTGAATAAAGCTATATCTATCAGGGACTATTCAATTATAGTATTAAGTTTTAAAACTCTGTTTTATTGTATGCACATATATTTATATGGTAATAAATTGAGGTAGTGGATGGACTTTGGGCCTCTGCTCAAACCCTCCCTCAATGTAGACACACTTAGTTCTAATAAACTGGTATTCTGTGATGCTCACCCTACCAGCACAATCGCTGAAAACAAAATGGGTGCATCAGCAAATGTGGGAAAGAAAGCGGATGGTGCCCAGCTATCAAAAGATATAGCATCTGGGGTTTTAAAGGCTTGAAG
>NW_022103928.1:22324919-22330419 GCF_000313985.2 Echinops telfairi
GAGCTGATACCAAGGGCTCAAGTAGAAAGCAAATGTTTTGGGAATGATGAAGGCAACAAATGTACAAATGTGCTTGACATACAATGGATGGATGTATGGATTGTGATAAGAGTTGTACGAGCCCCCAATAAAATGATTTTTAAAAAATCTGTTTTACTCAAAGTGGATGTAGTCTGGAAAAAAGAGTTACAGTGAGGAGGGTTTTATATCTTTTCTTTCCCTTGACATTTTAATGCTGGAGAGATCTCTTAAGAATCAATGTTTGAATGTCTTTAACTATGACATAATATTCTTGGACAGCTCATCTATGTTGGCTTTTCTAGCAATTGCTAAAGTCAAGCCAACAGGCCTGATCTGGAGAGAAGAATCCTTGAACTAGAGGGAGAAGAGCCATTCCTAATAGAGATCCTCGGCGATAAATGAATGGCTACTTGTCTCGTGTGTTACAGTCCATTCTGATTGACTCCAAAGTGCTGTCTACCGCATCTGCGTGCTTCACATTACTCCCCCTGTACAGCTACTCCTCATTTATTAACTATTGTGATATCTGAAACTCCACATTTATGAACATTTTAAAAATCCTTGTATGTTAGACAACTGTTTTGTGCATTAACATGTGCCTGGCAGAAATGAACAGCAACGTGGGAGACAAAAGTAACACTGGAAGTGATTGTTAAGGATACGTGTCAACTTGATGGGTCTTGATTCTCAGGGGTTTGGAAGTTATTTGATGTAGTCTCCCCCATTTTGTGATCAGATATGGTCATTCTCAATTTTCACACAACATTCATTTTCACATTTCACCGGCCCGGTAGTACCATAGCATGTAAGGAGTTGATGTGTATGCACACACAACAGTGGTGTGTCCTGAGAGCACTTGTCCAGACATCTTCAGTATCCCTGAAACATCCTCATTCATTGGAGAAAGCCTCTGTGTTCGCTCCCTTTCTTTCTCCCTGCCAAAAGTCTCCCTCATCTGAGAAGTCTGGATCTACCTATCAGGGAATGACTCCCAAGGTAAGCAACAGAATGTGTTTTTATTTAGCTACCATCCAAGCTTACTCTTACTTTGTCTCAAGTCCTGGTTACTAGGAGTAACCAGGGCAAATGCAAACTCTGTCTATAAGATGATGCAAGCCCCATGGAGCCTGATGCTTTAGTGGGCTCAGCTAGGATCAAAACAGAGCTTAGACACCTGTTTCAGCGTGTTCTGCAGATAATTAAATGCCCCTGGATTCTTCCTGAAGGAAATCCTACAAGGCTCCAATGGAACGCAGAAAAGTCTTTCTACGACCCTCTATATAGGTTTTTCTCTCCTAGTGGATGAATGGAGAACGTGCGCTTATTTGTTCCATCAACTCATTTTGGTTGCAGGCCACAGTGACCCGGAAAGGTGAGCGTCATTGTTGGAAAATGAGAGTGAGAAAAGAGCATTTTTAAGTGGCAGTAGAAACCTTCAAAACAATGCATGTTTCAAACTAGGTTTAGAAGGATTGCAGCTGGCATGAGGCCAGATTATAATATTTAAACTGGAACAGCAAGAAGAGATAAGAATAAGTAAGCATTCAAGATCACATTCACACACACACACATTTTCTTTCAAGCCTTCTTCCCTGTCTTTAGATCTCAGATAAGAAGTCTTGATAAGATAGAATCACCTCTCACTCTCATATCCCCCCCTCAAAAGTCTATGTGGTAGTCCCAGTGACATTGCAGTGTTATCTTTATTTGTGCAATTCTGACTAAAGTATAATCTTTAGGAGAGCACGGTATATCTCTAGCTCTGATTGCGATTGAGACCTTTGTATCTAGCACAATGCCTGGAACATATCAGATGCTCATTAAATGTTTGTTGGTTCCATGAGTGAAGGAATATCTTAAAAATGAATTAAAAAATCCCCCTAAACCCTAGTTTGAAAGATGCAAGTAAACATTGTTTACTTTTTCAACACTTAGTGGCCTATAGTGACAACTGATCCCTTAGAAAAAGACTGATTTGTTAGGGTTTTACTTGATTACTTTCACCAATTCTCACTGTGATCTTGTTAAACATCTTGGCTTAAGTTAAGGTTTGTCCTTGGGTAGTAAAATAGCTATAAGTTTTGTTACTCCTTCTGAGCCTAAATAAGTTAATAACACAGTATCTGTTCATTGTTTGATAGATATTTGAATGCAATTCTTTTGCAATGTCTATTTAAGTCTTTTTCCCATTTTATGATTGAGTTATGTTTTGCTGTTGCCAATTTAATATAAATATTGCTTATTTAAACTGAAGCACCAAGAAAAGATGGGAATATGTAAGCATTCAAGATCCCCCACACACACACACACGCACACACACACATTTTCTTTATATATATATTTAATATATATAAATATATATATACATGGTTTCCAAAATACTCTCCCAGATAGCAACTTGTTTTTTCACTTTTTTTGGTAAGTAAGGTATTTAAATAAACAAGTTTTTATGTTTTTTTTTTAATAAAGTTCCATTTATTTGTCTTTTGCAGCTTGTGCCTTAATTATACCATAAAATCCATAAAGGGTAGGCCTGACAATATTATTCCTGATTTTTCTTTACAGACCTTTGTTGTTTTAGTTTGTACATTTGAGTCCTTAATCCATTTTGAATATGTGTATTTGTGTAGTGTAAGGTTTGTATCCTATTTCATCTTTTTGCATGTGTTAATTCAATTTTCCAACACCATTCTTGAAGTTCTTCTTTCTCTATCAGGTGGACTTTAGCACGTTTGTGAAAAAGCAGTTGACTATAGGTATGTGGGTTTATTTCTGGGTTCTCAATTTTATTCCATTAGTCTATGTGTGCACTGATTTACAAGTACCAGGCTGTTTTGATTACAGTCTTTGTATAATATGTTTTTAAATTAGGGCGTGTGAGTCCTTTCACTTGTTTATTTTGTTTCAACGTGGATTTAATTCAAGGGCTCTTGCTTGGCCATAAAAGTTTGGGATAGGCTTTTACATTTCTGTAAAGAAGATTATTGGCATTTTTATTTGTATTGTGTAGAATCTATACACCACTTTGGATTGTACTGACATTTTAATAATAGCAAGTCTTCCAATCCATGAACATGAACATTTTTTTTTCCATTTAATTAAGTCTCCTCTCATTTCTTTCAGTAAAGTTTCATAATTTTAACTTCATAAATCCTTTACATTTCTGGTTAAATTTATTCCTAACTATTTTACTCTCTTAGATACTATTGTAAATGGAATCATTTTCCTTTCAGATTTTTCATTGTTGTTGCACAGGAAATCATTCATTTTTAACAGTTTTATTGAAATATAATTCAAGTAGCATATAATTCAGTGATTTAAAAATATTAAGAAGAACTGTGCAATCATTACCACAATCAACTTCAGAACATCTTTTTCACCTTTGTATCCATTATTATTCGCTCCTCACTAGCCCCCAACCTCCCATGCCATAACCCTAAGGAAGTATATTACACAAGCCATTTTATCTATAGATTTACCAAATCTGGGTTTTATATAAAGGAAATGATACCAAAAAATCAATGACAGCAATACAAAACACAGGAAACCTGCAGTTTCCATGAAAGCAGACTATACTAGAAACCAAAACAAATAAAAATGGGTTAAAAGGTAAAACAAATAACAATATGTTAAATTTTAGCCTAACTATATCTGCAGTAATCCATTTTTCAATGAACTGTGCCTGAGGACAAGATTATTCACATCCCTGGCCAACAGAGGGAATTCAATGGAGGCTTAATCCACATGAAGGCTTTGCAAATGGATTCTGGACTTTCACTGTCACCCATGGAATTATGAAAACATGACATTTAGAACTTTAGCGTTAATATAGTTCCCTGTTCTAATCTTGGATTTTATTATTTACAATCCTTGGATCACACGGGCTGATATCCTTCTGTGTGGACTTAGCTGACACCTCACTGAGATAGCTGCTTGTTTTAAGACAAGCATTCTTACTGATGCTATTCTTTCGGATAGCCAGGCACCATCTACAAATCAGTTGCTTTTTGTTTATTGACCTTATATAATGAAATTTTACTAAATCCCTCTTATTACCTCTAGAAACTTCTTTGTGGACTCTCTGGGATTTTCTATGTATAGGATATTATCTGTTACTAGGAATAAAACAAATCCAAAGGAGAAAAAAATTCAACCCTAAGTCTATACCACTTGAATTTTGAGACATCTCAAGAAAAGATTTGATGCCTTGAACACTAATGAGAAAAGACCTGGTGACCTGTGAGAGGATATCAAGAGCATCATGCATGAGGGCAGCAAAAGGTCGTTAAAATACAAGAAAGAAAGAAAAGATCAAAGTGGATGTCAAAAGAGATTCTGAAACCTGCTATTAATTGTAGCGGAGCTAAAGCAAATGAATGGAAGAAAGGATTAAATCAAAGATCTGAATAGGAAATCTCAAAGGACAGGTCAAGAAAAATAAGGCAAGTATTATAACCAAATGTGCAAGGACCTAGAATTAGAAACCAAAAAGGAAGAACACTCTCAGCATATCTGAAACTGAAAGAACTCAAGAAGAAAGCCAAGCTTCAAATTGCAATCTAAAAAGTTTCTATGGGCAAAATATTGAGTGATGCAAGAAGCATCAAATGGAAAGAATACAGAGTCACTGTATGAAAAGGAATGAGTTGACAGTCCATCCTTTCAGGAGGTAACATATGAGCAAGAAACAATGGTGCTGGAGGAAAGAGTTCAAACTGCCTTGAGTGCTGTAGCCAAAAACAAGACTCCAGGAATTGATGGAATGCCCACTGACATATTTCAGCATTGGAAGCACTCACTCATCTCTGCCAGGATATGCAGAAGACAGCTGCCTGACAACTGCCTGGAAGAGGTCCACATCTGTGCCCATTCCACAGAAAGGTGACCCAACAGAATGCTCAAACTAGAGAACGGTATCGTTGACAACGCACACAGTAGAATTCTGCTTAAGATCAACTAACAACAGTTGCAACAGCACGTTGACAGAGAACTGCCAGATGACCAGCTTGGAATCAGAAGAGGATGGTGTGGCACAAAAGATATCATTGCGGATGCCCGATGGATCTTGGCTCAAAGCAAAGACTGTCAGAAAGGCACTTATTTGTGCTTCATTGACTCTGCAAAGGCATTCGACTGTGTGGACCATAGTAAACTGGATCACCTTGAGAAGAATAGGAAATCCGGAACACTTCGTTGTGCTCATTTGTAACTTGTACGCAGATCCAGAGGCAATTGTGTGAACAGAACAAGGACATACTTCATGGTTTAAAATCAGGAAAGGTGGGCATTGGGGTTGTATCCTCTCACCATAGATGTTCAATCTGTATGCTGAGCAAATCATCAGAGAAGCTGGATTATATGACGAAGAGAGGGGCATCAGGATTGGCGGAAAGCTTATTAACAACCTGCTCTATGCAGATGACACAACCTTGCTTCCCGAAAGTGAGGAAACACTGAAGCACTTGGTAATTAAAAAAAA
>NW_022103928.1:22331558-22333944 GCF_000313985.2 Echinops telfairi
TGTAGAAAACAGCATGGCAATTCATCAAAGAAATCTAAAAATAGAACTATCACTTTCCCCAGTAATTTAATGCCTATGTATATTCACTTGTACATCAATGTTTATGGCAGCACTATTCACAGCAGTCAAAAGGTAGAAGCAACCTAAATGACCATCAAGCAGTGCAAAGCTAAACAAGATGTGGTACATAGATGCACTGGAATACAATGACCTCACTGGTATAAAAAGACAAGCAAAGGCAAATATATAGCAATTTAAGTTTATTAGTGGTTACCAAGAGCAGAAGAGAGAATAAGGTATGGCTATTGCTTATAAAGTACTGAGTTTCAATTTTCAGCGACAGAAAAGTCACATTAAGGAAGGATAGGTTTACACAGTCAGTTCATGTTAAGTACTGTCCATAAGTGGCACAACTGTAAAGCATTGAATTGGTAACATTTTTATATAGACAAAAACGCAAAAAAGAAGACAAAAAAAGAGTACTGCTAAGGCTGTTTATGTGCAACCAAACACCTCATGGGTTTTGGTTCCATCATTCAGAGGTTTAGAGTCATGGTTTCATGGAACAGGCAGTTAGTTGGGCTAATGATGTGCTTAGAACACCTGTTCTACCTCCTGGTGTGTTACAGTTTCTGGATCTTAAGAGATTGCAAATGACTATTCAAAGTATAATTGGTCTCTATTCACCTGGAGCATCAGAGGAAAAAGAGAGTCAGGAATAGGAGGAAGATAAGGAACATGTAAATGAGTCAAGATTTAATCATTATTGAATCAGAGTGCTATCGTATATCTCTAATTGAGTAAAGTTTGGACAGAATGCAAGGAACAGCTATTTGAGGGCTCTGAAAAATAGACAGGAATAGGTCACAATTAGAAGAACTACCAAACTAGCAATCAATTAGCTTGTTATTTTGTTTGTTTTCCTCCAGTCTCATAGGGACAGAGCGCAAGGAAGGCTGAAATTGAAAACTCGGTACGAAGCATAGACAGTGAGCTTGAGGATAAACTTCCTAATTACAGTGTAAGAATTGGGAAAGAGATCTCTTAATGGTAAAAGAGAGTGGAGAAAGTCCCCCATTTCTCTTTTTGCTTCTCCTCTCTTGTAGCTGTGCAGTCCACAGGCAACTAAAATTATGAGCAAAACCATCTTTCTTTTCCTGGCGCCTGTTTTACTTTTCCCATCCTGCAACCACCTTGCCCCAGACAAAGGTGCAATTACAGAGAATCATCAGCAGAGAAGAGTACACAGACTCCCTGTTTTGTGAATGTAACAGGGGAAAGGAAAGTCCTGGGGTACCAGCAAGTGCCAGGAGATCACAGACAAAGAGATATTGGAGAAAACAAATCCATAAAGTTGTTCATCAATTTTGGAACTGATTACCAAGTAGTTCATATATAGATTTGTCCTTAAACAACATACCATAAATAGCCATTCCAATCCCAGACTGGCTATTTGGTGGTGATGAGTATTGTAAAATATATGAAAACAGACTAAATATTAAAATAAAATCCCAGGAAACCTTGAGTATGTAGGACCTGAACCTAAGTAGTCTAAATACCTAAATCAAAACTATTAACCTTTTCTATAGAAGGCAAACATGACTATAAAGATCTCGTGGCATAATATTCAAAATATTCAGGACACAATCCATATCACTGAGCATCTGAAGTAACAGGGAAATCTCAACTCACGGGAAAGATCATCCAAAATGCCCATGCCAAGATGACATGCATGTAGGAATTGTCTGGCAAAACTTTTAAAGTACTACTGGTGGCGTGGTGCTTATGTGTTGGGCTGTGATCTGCATGCTCAGCAGTTTGAAACCAGCAGCTGCTCTGCAGGATAAACATGGGGTTTTCTGCTCCCATAAAGAGTTACAGTCTCTTCAACTCGGTGCTCCAAGATGTGAACCCAACATACCAGCATGAAGCAGAGAACCAGTGGAGAGGTCTGAGGGGCCGGACCCAATCCCAACTACATGGACAGCTGCACCTCCCCTCAGAGGAATTTACTTCAGAGGACAGCACTGAAGCTACAGCTCAGGGAGAGGGACATGTCTGATCAGAGCACCCAGGAGCAAATGAAGAGGAAGGAAGAGAGAGTGGAGCACATCCTGGTCCACCAAGCCTTAAGGACAATATCCCTGCTCAGAGCAGTCAAAGTACAGAGAGGACCATATGGCCGGCCTCACTACGAAACACTATATCCCTCACTGACCCTTAGCCCTACAGGGGACAACACTGGAGCCACAGTGGGAATTGCACCTGATCTGACCCAGCCAAACTGAGGCAAAACACTAAGGGCGTGCAACAGAACAGCAAGGGGAGCAGAGCAAGGAAGTCCCGAGGGAGTACCAAAAATAGACTTTGGGGCCAGGGCATGGCA
>NW_022103928.1:22337788-22338670 GCF_000313985.2 Echinops telfairi
TGTGACCTGAGTGAAGGTATTGCATTCCACCTTAATCTTATCCTGTTATGGAGGCTTACAATTGCTTGGCTCTGATTATGTTGTGTTAGATCAAGTCATGTGGAATTACTAGGTATTAACTCCCAAACTGCTGAGAACCGTGGCCCATGCAGGTGACACAAAAGCTAACTATCGTAGACATCCACAACCAAAATAAAGCACAATTTAAGCTCATACACTATAAATAATTAATTGAAATGGATTATATCTATTAAGGTAAAATTATAAAAAATTTTAGTGGAAGACAGAAAATAATCATGGCATAGGTAAAGGATTCTTATACATGGCTTCGAAAGCAGAGTATTTAAAGATCTTTCTCAACATAATGTAAAGAAATGCCCATAAAAATGAGCAATTTGAACAGATTCTGCATCAAAATGCAGAAGGAAATAAGTACGTGAGAAAATGTTCAATATCATTTCCAACCGAACCAAACTCCTAGTGACCCTCTATAGGGTTTCTGAAGGTCTGACTGGTGCAAACCTCCTCTTCAGTTTCTCAAGGGATGGACTGTCAGCCTTTGAGTTAGCAGTCCAAGGCTCACCCAACAGAATGACCAGTGACTGCCATCAAGTAGATGGTGACACACATCAACCCTATTTAGGGTTTCCAAGGATGTCCATCTGTATGGGAGCAAATAGCCTCCGCTTTCTCCAGAGGATCAGCTGGGAAACCTACAGTCCAACGCTACCAAAGCCAGACTAACTGCCAGTAAGTAGATCCTGACTCATAGCAACCCTATAGGACAAACCAGAATGGCTGCATAAGGCTTCCAAACTGTCAATCCTACCAGCAACAGACTGCCTTATCTTTCTCCTGCAGAGAGATTGTTAGCTTTGAACT
>NW_022103928.1:22339464-22340390 GCF_000313985.2 Echinops telfairi
GTCTTAGAAACCTGCAGGGCAGTTTACTCTGTCCTATAGGATCACTGTGAGTCAGCATCAACTCGTAGGCTGTGAGTGTGTGAGTGTGTGTGTGTGTGTGTGTGTGTGTGTGTGTGTTTGGTTAGGAGTGTGGCTACAAAGGGATAACAAGAGAGAATCCTTTTAGGAGATGGACCTCTACCATATCCTTATTGTGGAAGCCATGACAAGAGTCTACTCATCTGCTATAATTAATAGATCTATACACCAAAAATGGCCAATGTCCTGTATGTTCATATAAAAAATGGAAACCACACACACAAAAATCTGTACACCATTCATTACCTTTTCTCACCAGCAGGTTCCTGAGTTAATATCTTAGAAGCACATATTTTCCTCAAAAGATAAATACGAACCAGTGGCCTTATTTCTATCCTAACTTCTAGTCCAGTCTATTCAGGTGTCTTTCCAAGCTTTATTTATGAACATGGGATCTGTTTAACTTTCCAAGGAGAACCACAAATTTAGAGAGAAGCACCCTGACATCTCCAATGCTCAAAAAAATAAATGTCAGTCCACTTATGCTTGCTCTTCAGTGATATCCTCCTCCCTGGGATAATGAAAATATGACGATGCACAATCTTAAAGCCACAGGGAAGGGCACTGTTTGAATACTGCAAAATGTCTCAGCATTTAGCAATTCTCCACTGGTGACGACAAATTCTCCCCATAGAATATGAGGATAGCAGTTGGAAGCAGAGACTTAAGCAGAAGGCTTCTAAGATAACCCAGCTTTTTCAGCACCAGAGAGCCAGTCGTGCACATGAGGAAGAGGAGGGAAAGACACTGCTGTCATGGCGTCTAAGCACATGAGGAAGAGGAGGGAAAGACACTGCTGTCATGGCGTCTAAGCACAGCCCTGGTGGCTGAAGGGCCGCTCATAGATT
>NW_022103928.1:22341244-22343503 GCF_000313985.2 Echinops telfairi
GTTTGTCTTATCGGCAGACAGTGAACTCATATCCACACCACAGGAAAAATAAAACCAAGACATAGAATCAAGGTGAAACCATGCCCCTACCTCTCTACACTCCCACATTAAGGGAGGCCCCCTTTTCAAACACTGGACTACAGCGCAGGTCATGAGATAAATGCGTGGGACCATTACAGCACATGCTAACAAATTTGATAAAGTAGCTTTAGGATAATAGCTCCTGGGGTGGCGAGGGGAGAGGAAGGAGGAGTTGGCCAACACACAGAGAGAGAAGTTCGCACATGTTACTGAGTAAATACGGGGACCCTAAGAGGAGAGGCCCTGTTTCCTGTTCTTGCCTCCTCACACGGACGACTGGAAATCTGCCCGGCACCTCACAAATCAGGGAACACTTCACAGGAAAAACACACTTTGGCCGCACCGCTTGTTGCATTCTTTAAAAGGAAAATTGAAAACATAGGATCACAAGGGTCAGGTGGTTATTATTGGAAGCCTGCTCTCAGAAAACGTAATACATCCCATTTCCCCCCTATAAATTGCATTACTTTGTCCTCGTCACCCGATGGAGCCCGGGAGAGGTGTTTTTCTGATGGAGATACACCCTTCGGCTTCCCGAAGCACATCCATTTAAGGGCAGGGCCCAAAGAACACAAGCGGGGACAGAAAAATGCTTTTTCTGTCACCTCAGCATCACAGAAAACAGTTCCACAAGAAGCCGTTTGCCGAAAGGAGAGAAAGCGTTATTATGAAACACAGGCAACTGCACAAAGGAGGACTTTCAGCCTCATTTGGACTGGGGCTTTTTAGCAACTCTGAACCTTTTACAGATCAAGGTATCCTTAGATTTTTTTCCAGAGCTAGATCTGTTTTCAATAAGCAGGGATTTTAAGTTTTAATTTGTAATCAAAATTTTTTTTAAAATACCACATTAATAGCGAGTTTCAAGAAAGCATGACAAGAAGAAGAAGTACAACAGAGCATAATTAAATTAAGCCATGGCTTCATATGAATTTGTCTCTGTGGTTACCAAGGTTTCTAGGGTTCACTAATTATAAAACCTTGTAGGATTATTAATTGGCCTCCATAAATTTTTAACAAAATGCCACCTTTATCCCCCAACTTCAGAAATCATCTAATGACACCTAATTGTGAGCATCAACTGGCATCTTTAAAAAAACAACAAAACTTACTCTGACTCTAGAAGTGTGGCACCACCCCGTCGAGTTCAATGAAAAGGACTTCATCTTCTCCTACTTTATCCGAAACAAAATTCCTCATGAAAGTGCGCAGTGCAGCCTTTGACAATCAAAATGGGGACACCCAATAAACGTTAATGATGGTCATAAATATCAAGAAAGAAGGAAAGACACCATCTAGACCCAAGCAAAATCTGTATCTAGTCATCATTTTTCTGTTTCTTGGAGGCAGAAGTCCACAGCTCTGAAAGGAATAGTAGGAAAAAATACCCACTTGAAAGAAAATGAAAATTTTGTCAACTTGTTTGTTAAAAGCTAGTGTGACAGAGATTTTCTTAGAGCAAAGTTGAGTTTAGAGTTCTTACCAAACCACAACAGCCTGATATCACTAGTACTCACGTGATCTGGACTTCTCTCCCAGGGTACCAGGAAACTGTGTTAAGATTGAGGGCATTTTCGGGAAATAACTTTCCACCATGACTACCACCATCACCTCTCATTGCCAGGAGACTAGAGCCCCAAATCGGATGCCTCACATGAGTTCCCAGTCATGGTGACCTCCAGTGTGCCAGAAATTGTCTGTGCTCCATGAGGTTCCCAAGGCTGTGAACTTGGGAAATAGACATTCAGGCCTTTCCTTCAAGGCACCCATGGGTAGACTTGAACCCTCTGGCTTTTTGGTTAGCTACTGAGCATGCTGTTTGTACTACCCAGGGGCTCCCCTAGGCTACTTCCTCCTTCAATGTCGAAAATAAACCCCCGCACCTCTTCTCTCCCAATGGCGGCAGCTGCTAAGATCACATCTTTACCTGTGTTCACACAGCACTTTTGTGCGAGTCAGCCTCACAGAAGCAGGCATCCATTGAATGGCTACTAAACACCTGTAAAGTGAATGCACTAGACCACACAGGAGAAAAACCACAATGAAACGAATCAAATGTCAGAGCGTTTAACATGGGTAACTTCTTCCATATGAAATTCCCAAAGTCCCTCAGCCAAACAGCATCAATGTCTCCAGCTCACTACCCCCAAGACAATAGATTCCACCTTAACCCTAACC
>NW_022103928.1:22346041-22356701 GCF_000313985.2 Echinops telfairi
TGAGAATGATGAGGGCAATGAATGTATAAATGTGCTTTACACAATTGATGTATGTATGGATTGTGATAAGAGTTGCATGAGCCCCTAATAAAATGATTTAAAAAAGAAGAAGAAGAAACCACTTTCTTACATTGAGCTAAAATTTGCTTCCCTGGATTTTCACACATCAAGTTCTGTTTTGATGGCTCCGGAATGAATTGTATCCCTTGTCTATTTCACAGTCCCTTGGAGGTTGGAAAGCTGCTATCTTGGCCCATGAGTGGTCCTTTTCTACGTGACAGTCCCAGCTCCTTCACTGGCATCCAGTGAGTGGTGACTGAACACTTCAGTTGACATGTTTTTGGCAATAGTTTTTGAAATCTGGCCCCTAAGCCTTTCTATTATAATCACCTGAGGAGCACAGATATTTTTATGTGCCCTCTTCAAACCTACAGAAGCAGATTCAAAGGGACAGAGCCTTTAACTGTAGCTTAAACCCTTTAGACCTTTTACAAGGGTCTCACATGATTCCTAAGTAAACCACAGAATTCTCACTACCCTCACCACTCATCTCTGGATTACCCCCTTTCACCCCCCCCCACACTCTACCCCCACACAGATAATCACTTAGAACAGTATGCAATAGTCCAGGTGTAGTCTAAGAGTTGCCTTGAAAACATTCTGTAGTTAAAATAACAAAAGAAAGACAATTAAACTCTGGAAAAGGTCACTAGAGTTGGAGCTGTAATTAACTCAGAATGTCATTCACCAAGTAGGGTAGGCAGTGACCACAGGATGCCCGAGTGAGGGCTCACTATGTGTGAAGCACAAACATTGGTGACATGAGTCTACTTAATCAATTCTCATGATCTCATATCCACTGGTGAATCAAAAGGTGTTGCTACAAAATTATAGAAGCTTGAATTACGAAGCAACGATATCAAAATGTGAATCACTTATCGGAATATCCTCTGTCTATACACTTCTGAAGTCAGTGTTCTCATCTCTCTAACCCTTTCACAGAGGAGTCTTGGTGGCATAGTAGGTTATGCTTTGGGTTGTTTACCACAAGGTCAGCAGTTCAAAACCACCAGCCACTATTTGGGAGAAAGATGAGGCTCTCTACTCCCATAAAGATTTACAGTCTCAGAAGCCCTAAAAAGCTATTTACTCCATGTATTGTTATGAGTCAGAATCAATTCAGCAGTGAGTATTGGTTTCAACCCTTCTGCAAAGAATTTTGTGCCCTTTTAGTTACACCATGTTAAAATGACACTTTGGGAATCCTTGGGGGATTCAAAGAGGATCCAATGAAAATGATCTTTGAGTTTGGGGAACAAACTGAAGGGGCAAGATCAGGCTGTAGGGGAGATAGGGTAATATTTCCTAATGAAAATTTCTACTCTAGAAAATTGAGCCTGTACATTGCTGGCATGGGGGTGGGGCGGAGATGCTCAGTAGAACTTTCCTAGCTATTTTCTTACCAATGCAGTTTTCAATTTTCATAAAAATTCTTTGTAATAACCCTCATGATCTTCTGGGTCCTTCAAGAAAAGCTATCAAGATTATCCCCTTGGAGTCCCCCCAAACAGTCACCGTGATGTTATACGCTGACCTCGCTCTGCCTTGACTTTAACTGGCCCAGCAGAGCCCCTTGGAAGCTGCTGTTCGGACCGAGCCTTTTTTGAAGACAGTCTACTAAGATTAAGTTACTGAGAAAACTAGACGGAGCCATCCGAAGATCATAGGGACACGTTTAAACACATTTTGTTTGGAAGGTACCCATGCATATATAAACTGGAGCCTCCGTAGCAATACTGTTTTATTTACCTGTTACAGATGAGGAGACTGAGGCTTAAAGGGGAATGATTAGTTTGCTCAGTATTGCAGAGCTGGGAAATCAGAGCTCATATTGCTCTGACCTGAAAGCCTTTGCTCATATCCCTTTGACCTTTTTTTTCACCACCTCAAAGTACCAAAGAATTAGTTATGGTTTCTACATTATTTTTGATAGTATGGTCTTTCACCAACTAGCTGGCATAGAACTGATTCCAACTCATGCATGAAGTAGAATTGCTCCTTAGGGTTTTCAAGACTGTAAATCTTCGTGAGAGCCGACAGTCTCCTCTTTTCCCTGCAGAATGTCTGGCAGATTCAAACTGCTGACCTTGTGGTTGCAGTCTAACGGGTGGCCACTCTTCCACGAGGGCTTTGGCCCCAGTTAAATGTGTGAGAGAAGGGCCTAGAAGGAAGATGATCTATTTTCCTCCTTCTCCAGATTCCTGCGGGGCATATTTAAGATGCAACAGATCCTTCCATTGACACCGCCATAGCCGGATAGGCAGTTGCCCACCTTTCCACAGCTCAGAACTCAACTCACCCAATGGATGGGGTGCAATGAAGGGACACTTAAAATGAAACTGGAGGTGTTCAGTGTGAGCTTCAAAGATATGACACATGCTCCTTTGGTGCACAGGATTGGAAATTTCCACTCCAAACCTAAGTCTGTGTACAATGTCATTTCTAATCCCCTTCGCTGGGAGTTAAAAAAAAGAGGCACATAATGGAGAAACTTTAGGCAGCAGTAGGGAAGCGTGAAAACCACTGTGCTGAAGGAGAACATACAGGCACAAGAAACATTTTAATTGGTTCATCTGCTGACCTCGGTCCAATATTCTGAGCGAGCGGAGGAGGCAAAAGCACTACCTACGCAGGTCATTCTAGCCAGCCTCCCAGCCCATGACGGGGAAAACTCCGCACAAGCAAAGGCACCCACGCAAACAGCTCATATCTTTATTTAGAAACTTCCCTTCCACTGTTGGGAGAAAGTTCCCAATCAAGACAGCCAGTGGCTCGGTAGAGATGAAACTGTCAAATGGAAAGATAAATCACATAATTAAGAGAGACTGTAGTCCCCGTTCCTCAGACTCTCATCCCCACAGTGAGCATGAAGGGTTCCCCCTATAATATACCTAGCTCATCAGATCTACAAAGCAGGGCAATCTCAGCTCAGCCTGGAGGCCCATGAATCCTTCGTAAAGGTGACGGGGGATTTCAGAGCCTACAAGCATTTCCTGACAGTGTTAATGGTGTGAGCTTTGTTTCAATCCAAAATGTCTTGTCCTGTGCTCCTGAGAATAGCAAGGTTACCCAGAAAATGCCAGGAGGTGGAACTATCTCAAAGAAAGCTGAAAACAAATCAGGGCTGGTGTTCCATTGACTTGAAATTACAGTCATGGCGCATTAAAGTAGATGGACTTTGTTATTCTCTACTCTAGCAGAGCCAAATTGGAACTAAGAAGGACTTGCAGTGAAGAATCTGTGCACATATTTCTGAGGACAAAAGCAGGCCAATGGCGGCAGAGGCCACATTAAGACTAATGGTCCTCTCTTGAATGGCGTACCATAATGTGGCTGCCATGAGATGGATGAGCTGTTACCACTTACCATAGATAGCCATAGGATATACTCTGACAATCACACATTCTGTTCTACTGACAGATAACAGCAGCCCACAAATGAGATGAGCTTCCTCTGTACACACACGTTACATGAAATCAATACTTAATTACAACCGGGCTTGTTGTTGGCCATCGGTTCTGGCAAAGGATCAAATAAGAACAGAGGCGTTTCAGAGGCTGAAGGAGGATGGGGGCACCAAGGCACTGCTGAGGTTTAGATAGAAAGGAATTAGCAACTGAGGGTAGGGTTGAAAAGCAGCATTGACTGAGACACATGTAAGTACAGTGTCCCTGGCTTGAGGTTGAGAATTAGTTCCAAGATCCCTGACGTTACCCAAACCACAGTCAAATTCTATAAAAAAATGGCGTAGTACACTGTAGACACATCCTCCTGTATGTTTTAAATCATCTCTAGATTGTTTATGAGACCTAATAAAATGTAACTGCTATGTAAATACTGCTTTATGATCTCTATTTGTCTTTGAGAAATTGCTTTGACACCTTAATTGCTTATATTTTAAAATATTTCCCATCCATGATATAGACCCACAGAGACACGGGCAGCACCTGAGGGGTGTCCATAGGGAGAACTTGAAAGACAAAGGAAAGGACTAGGAGCATAAACTCAAGCAGCATAAGCAAGATAGTGATACACATAATCGGATCACCTGAAACCCCACCTTACACATAGCAACCTTATACAGGGTCTCTGAGACTGTACATCTTCACAGGGACAGACAGATGGCCTCACCGTTCTCCCGAGGGGCCGAGCAACTGGGGGTGTGAAGAGCCATGCTTACGCCACAGCATCAGTAGAGTTCCTTCAAGTCAGATCAGACAGGGGGAAAAATGTGCCTGGTAAACTATGAGCCACCAGACCATGGTAAGAGATTATTATATATATATATTTTTTTTAATTTAGGAAATGAAACCACCTGGGTATGCAACATCACAAATAGTCAGGAAGAAGTAACAGGTTCATTCCTTCAATAGAATGCTTATGTAAGGCACACTGAAAAAATAATTTTTTAAAGAAAGGTAAATGAACTTGGAGGATATATGAGTATTTTATCTAGCACCATGGATCCAGGTTGGGGAATCTGAAACATCATTCTGTAATCCAACTGCCCTTGGTCCTGTGATTCCACACTAGTGAAGGGGTTCTACTTAAAAGCAATTATGTTCGTCCAAGAATTGGTTTTGTGTGCATTTATAGAAAAATATTTGGTGTCTCTACTCTTTTTGGAACATATTTCTTTTCCTTTACCACACGCAAAGGTCCAAGTGTCTAGTCATTCAATAAAATACCTAATTTTGTAAATGAATACCAGGAAGCTTTTCCCTGTTTTCTCAATTATCTTCCCTGCCATTTAAAAAATATCTATTATCTTTATAAAAATAATTCCTAGCATTAAAAAGAATGTCTTGCATTCAAAGGAAGAAAATGGGCTGCTTGTGATGGGGTCTACCTGGTCTGGCAATTTCCTAACTATATGACATTGGGTGAGTGGATAGACGGTCCCATTTGTGAAATTGCAAGGGTGGTCATATGGACTTTACTGGTATGTTGTGAGGTCTCCAAGAACCAATGCCTGCAGTAGCCAGGGTGGTGGCTGGTACTCTTACCTAAACTTCTGCCTTTTTCTCCATCCAGCCCTTTAAGCAATCACCTGTCTTCGTATGAAGCATTTCCTGGAACCAACTGTGGCAACTCATCTCTTGCCTAGGCTAGGTCTGTCCTTTGGTTTGTATCATTCAACCACTCAGCAGAAGCAGAGAAACTCATTTTGCAGCCGGGAAATAGGCCTAGCCTGGAATGGAAGATGCTTCATTCAATTTGCCAAAGTTGACTTACATAAATGCAAGACATGGCCTTTAGACACGAGTGCCCAGGTTTACTAGAAACAGAATCTCCCATAGGTGGGTTGAGATTAAATGCACACTCAGTGTCCAGGCTTTACTGAGTTCTTCCGTGGGCATTTGCAAGGAGGATGCATTTGGTAATGATGGCTTAATCTGACTGCCACTCCTGAAAGTTGAGGCATTTTTCGAAATTATAGTGCTACTACATTGCGTGCAGATTTGAATTATATGAATTCTAAATAATATGATGTAAAAAATATTGAGCCATTCTTTAGGTGCAGAATTTTAAATAATATACATCCCCCAAATCCAAATTTGTTCACAATCACACAATTTAGTCTGGGAGCTGAAGGAGTCATGGGAATGCTGAGCTGAGTTCATGGCGGGGCTCCTTGGGATCCTCACTTTTTCTGGCCAACAACACTTCGACCTTTGCCGGTATTAGTCTTGAAATGGTGACTTTTGTAGTGTGTAAGGATATCAGAGAGATTCTTCAAATGAAACATGCTCTCTCTGGGTATTTTCCATTTATCCTTTAAGAACCTCAATCCAGACAAATGCCAGAAGCCTGAGGACATCTGGGAACTAGCACTATGTGACAGATTCTTCTTGAAAGAGGAAAATGAAGAGTTTTCCCTATATGGAAACTTATGGCTTCAAATACATGGTTATTTCACCCATCTAATCTGTCTAGGATACACGTTCGACTCCTCTCCCAGCAAGATGAAGACCCTGACCTCAGTAGGTAGGGCCTGTTCAGTAGCTCTGAGACATGCTACTGGGCCTTGGTGCCTCTTTGTGTGTTCTTGCCATCACTAACGAGTATTCTCAAACTCAACTCTTTGGGAACTACCAGTTTCCCTAGTCGTTTTCCCTTTAGAAAGTGCTTTCACATACATTAACTGTTGCTGTGCTTGGTGTCCATAAGCACTTTTATGAGACAGCAAGATGGGGAAATTCTGACATTAAGAAGATAAAAAATGTTGCAAAAATCCCCACAAACCAAGTAGTATGAAACCAGGCCTCTGGTTGCACATCTAGGGCTTGTTATAGCCTGTCAAGATGTGCTTTTATTTAGGGAATGGTCTAAGCAGAGAGGATCAACTCTGTACCCGGGGTAGTAAGAGTCATTCACTCATAGCCTGCGCTGGATGCCTGTTGTTTGGAGTTGTTCAGCATCCCTTGCTTTTAGAGCCCCCACCCCCCACCCCCGCCTGCCCATTGACAGCAGGGTGTTAGGACCATTGCTGGAAGCTGCTCACTCTCTCCTTTCTAGGTTGGGCACCTGAGCAAGGAGGCTCATCGAAGACTCCCTTCCTGGAGCATTTTCAACTGAAGAAAGAACACAATGAAATGGTTGGCGCTCATTCAGGGAGTCTCCGAATCTGGATGACTCTATAAAACAATTCCTGCTAACTCCAGCTGCCTTGGTTTGTGTCTATTTCCAAGCCTACTGTTACACCTTCCCACTGATTCTATAAACAAATCCATCCCTTCCAACGAATTCTTGCTTGGTTAAATTAGCTAAAGTCGATTTTGGTTGCTTGCAATCAAACCTAGTTTGGAACCCAACTAAGCCTGGATCTTTGGCGACATACTGGTGCGCAGAGAATGATGAGAGCTCCGGTGTGGGACTATGTGTGGGGCATGCATATGCCAGCTTGCACTTATGTATATAGGCATGCTCTTATTTTGAAAAGTGTAAGACTGACACCCAAGAGAAAACACTTTGCAATATTTATTCCTCATGCATGATAATCTGCATATAATTATTGAAAATAAATACTTTGCTAAATTTTATGTGAGCTCAATAAAATTTGAAGCTTACTTTTGTTGAACTGAATGGGTGGTTTGGCTAAGGCCCATTTAGCATTTGGCATCTTGTTGCATTATTCTACTTCTTCTCTTTTGTCACACCCAAAAGCCAAAACAATTAAGTCGGTGTAATAACTGGATATACACATACACAAACACACATATCGAGATGATATTTCATTTCAGACTACTTCCAGGCTCTGGTAACATGCCATGTTTGTCAATTGTTTGGTGCATTAAGCAACAACAACAAAATTCCCCCGTCTTTGCCAGTGTTGAAGCTATTACCCAGAAGTTGTGGGTCAGAACACCTCAGGATTTTTGTCAAACTCAAATTGACTTTACCATGTTTCCTTTACCCTACAGCTCACTTTCTTGATGGCTTGCTTTTCCTTATGATCCCAGTAATTCCAAAGCAATTACATTTTCAAGAAAAGAAATGAATAAGCAAAGTCAATTCATAAAGCAGGACTTTGAACGCATTTCTGCCACCTCTGGTTTAATGTCTGATCCTAGAGCGTAGACACAGAGCGGCAGGAGATCTCATTCATGACGGGTGCAACAAATATTGCCAAGCCCTGTCCCACAACTGCATATGCCTACTGAGTCCTTTCTAAGTCCCCCGATATGCTATCACATAACAAGAGATGGACAGCGGAAGGCTGTCCTCTTCAAGTGTCTGGTCGTGTGTCTCAGACCCGTGAGGGGATTTCCGTCTAGAGATGGGATGGAGGTCCTAAGGAGGTGGCCATACGGATCAGCTACTTCCCCAACACACGTTAGAGCATCATCGTGAAGGAGGTAAATGTAAGGCGGACTTCATCTGCCTTTATTGATAGACTTTATCACACGGCCCAATGGCAATGGATTTAAAACTTTGGTCTGAGGGAATTATTTTTACTGCTCTTCCTTCTGTTAATGCAGGTCATTTAAAAAATTAACCATATCTACAAGTCCATTTGTGTCAAAGAGGCAAGCAGACTTAATTAAGAATGCAACTGAATGTTACTGTAAAAGGATTGCAATTGTGTCTAACGTGAAAGGTTTTAATTTTTCCCTTGTCTAGTTTATTCATTATTTAGGTAAAGTTATGGTAATCAGGTATTATATGCCAGATTAAACAAATGAATTGTACGCATAGAGGTTTTTTAAAAATAATAATGATCATATACCCCAGCTTTTCATTCTACCAAATTTAGGGAAAAGTGTAGGTCGTACATATTAATGAAGCTTTTTCAACATTTAAATTTTCTGACTACTTATGGACTATCTTTTGAGAATAGCAACCTGGCTATGACCAGAAACCCATCCACAGAGTTTATCTTGTGTATATGTTTCTGAGACAAATCCCCAAGTCCACATCCAATAGAGTCTAGGCCCCCGAGGGCCAAACCAAGCTCACTGTGGCCCACTGGGTTCCACCTCACAGAGGCCCTATAGGACAGAGAAGAACTGCTCCTGTGGGTTTCTGAGACTGTAAATCTTTACAGGAGTAGAGAGCCTCACCTTCTCCCATTAAGCTACTCTGGGAAGGTTCCCACAATCCCTAGCCCTGTGTTTTGGGACCCTCCGGTCTGCTCCAAACACTTCTTTCCCATACCCATCACCATACTGCAGTGAATGCTGATTTCTGGCTGTAAATTCAGAATGTAACTTCTCTCTGTACTTCTAATGACAATATTTGTTAGAAGAAGGACCCATTGAACAAAACAATAAGTATCAAGCACTTGTTAGATGTCAATGAGTCCTAGTGGTGCAGAGATTAAAGTGCTGAGCAATTGAAAGGTAGGTGAGTTCTCTGTGTGTGGCCACTGCAATGAATTACTGACCCCTGCAGGGAAACAGAGGATGTCGGGAAGGACTGATGTCAGAAATGGTGAGGTCTGAACTGTGGAAAAGGTTGGGAATGAAGATATGACTTACCTCTATATAGAGGAAATAGTCTATAGTTGATCCTCATTCCCTCCCTTGAATGTAGACGGGCTCAGTGCTAGATTATAATAAATGTAAACTAGCTCTCAGTACACCAGGTCACTGAGAATGAGAACCCACCGTTTGCTAATCTCCATCCTAGTGGAGCTGGAATTATTCTTCACTGATTATCCACAAAAACCTCCACTCCAACACTACCACGCCTCCAATTTATTCTGCACATGGTAGCCAGAAATATATATATATATACATATACATACACACACACACACACACACACACACACACACGCACACGCACACACACGGGAGTACCCCACCCCAAACAGAATTTTTTTCAAAGCTTTGCATTTAAAGTTTTTTACAAAACAACCTTATTGCCTTCAAAGTACTATCCATTACACTTAATACATTTGTCAGATCTGTATTCGATGTTTGGAAACATTTTTCAAGCTCATCTGTTTGGATGGCTGACGGCACCTCCCTTTTTTTCCTCCCCCCTTTTCTGTGTTGTCAAATCAATGCCCTTTCATGTCCCTCTTCATTCTTAGAAAGAAGAAGAATTCTCATGCAGCGAGGTTAGGTGAGTCAGGTGCATGGGGCAAGAGAGGCATGCTGTTTTTTGCCAAAAACTGGCACACTGAAATGACAGGTCGATTGTCGTGGTGGCAAAAGCAGACTTTTTTCCCATACCCATCTACTACAAATCAGGCCTTTTTTGCAGTACACTGGTATGCAAGCTTTTCAGAACCTTTAAATAGAAAGCTTGATCAACAGTCAGACCTGGTGGAACGTAATACAAGTCAACATGTTCCTCCATTCGGAAAGTTGACAGACGTCCAGAACAAGGTTTGTCATCTATCAACATTTCACCTTTTTCTGAAATGAGAAAACCACACATACACTTGAGTTTTTTCCATAGCACTATCCTTGTAAGCTGTGGTCAACATCACAACAGTTTCTGTTTTCCTGAGCTGGAGATGAAATATCACTGCCGCGCACTCTTCTCTTAAATCAGCTATCACAAAAATTCGAGGTTAGAACAAAAATTGCTTTTATGAAAAAATTCACTGTGACCAGAGAGAACTTTCCCAGGTGACACCACTGTGTGCGCTAACTCAGCGCAAGTTTCTTGATGCTCGCCTAGTGGGAAAAGATATAAACCTGTATATAAACCTGCTGCCCCTTGGGTTCCTCTGCATGGCACGCTCTTTCCCGGGTGTTCCAATGCCTGGCTTTACACAGTGTCTCATCAAATGTCATTTCTTCAGGCAGTCTTTTTACATAGTCCCATCAAAACCCATTCCTGTTACACTGGACCCACTTATTACCTTTCAATGTTTCCAAACACTTAGATTTTGTGCTTGTTTGTTTACTGTATGTCTCCTCTTGCAGAAGATAAACTCTATTAGTGATAGGACTTGGTCCTATTCCCTTTGCTATTCCAGAGTCCAGAACGGTGTCTCTCTATAGAAGGGTGCTTCAAAGGGCTCATGGACAAATAGATTCAAAAGATAATAGAATTTTCCCACAAACCGTTAAAATCCCTTATCCATACACACATAGGTATATATGTGTATATGTAAGTCTTCCTTGATTCAACCTATCTGC
>NW_022103928.1:22357229-22366177 GCF_000313985.2 Echinops telfairi
AGCATGGCTACTAAAAATTTTAAATGGCATATGTGGTTCATGAACAAAAGGGACATTGGTGGTGTAGTAGCTATGCATTGGGCTGGGATGCCAAAGGTCAGCAGTTCCAAACCAGCCACTCCATGGGAGAAAACAGGGCTTTCTACTTCCTGAAAGAGTCATAGTCTCAGAAACTTACAGGGGAAGTTCTACCCTGCCCTATTGGCTGGCTAGTGGTTGGCATTGACTCAATGGCAGTGAGTTCGAGGTTTTCATTGTTTGTTTATTTGGTGGTTCACTACCGGACAGTACAGCTCTCAACCAACACTATGCTCTCACCAAGAGATGCAGGGTAGAGTAGAAAGGGTATAGGATTGACATGGGAATTCTGGGACTTCTGGTACTGGCCACCTGATGCTGAGCAGACTACTAAAATCCTCTGAGCTTCTGCTGCTCATTTGGTCAGCGTGTACAATGGAAGTGACTTCAGAGATTGTTGGGAGGAGTAATGACATAGCACATGAGAGGGCCTGGCATGTCCAAGGCTGAATCATAGAACAAGATGCTCTTTCTCCACTGGCAACAAGGTACTGCTCTCCAGCATTACCCTTTACCTGCATCTAACGGAGGCAGGCTGTGTTCTGAGCTGCAACAAGCATGAAACCTTTCTGCAGTCATTCTGACAGGCATGTGAAACAACCTACTTACTAGGTGGGAGGGATTGCTCTAGGAACTGGAAGCCAAAGAGAACAAGTTCAAAGCCCTCACGTAACATGAGGAAAGGGGCTCTGCAGTGGCCTCAGTTGGGGAGGGCAGAGCACGTGCATTATCCCACTCTCTTCCAGCCCCAAACCCCAGGCTCCTTTTCCACTTCCCTGGCCCTCTCTTTCACTCTGGGCCATCCACTGGCAGGGCCTATTCATCACAGGCCTGTGATGTGGCTCTGAAGGGCTGCATTTCAGAACCTGTTGCAAAGTTCAATAGATGCACTAACAAGGCAGAGCCACGGTTTCATAGACCTTGCCTGAGGCCCTGTGGTAACCTTGAGATCATATATTTTAAAAGCTCTCCTGAGAACCTGATTGACTCCTACCTACAACTAAGATGAACATCCCAGGGTGGCTGCTCACCAAGTATGTTTTAGGATTTGCATGTTGACCTCACCACCTGGGCTCCTTTGGGCAACCACAAGGATTCCCTGGACTTCAGATTCCTAATCTTTCTTGTAGGGCAACTGTCAGTACTGAATGACATAGGGCATAAGTGGGCTCAATGGATAGTCAAGCTTCCCTAGTTAAGATACCAAAGCGAGAACAATGGTACTAAAAGGATTGTCTTTTTACTCCAGCATAGTCAGTTTTCCTCCCAATGATATGTGATGTAGTTAGTTTATTGTGCCAACCTGGCCGATAAGCACATGTGGGGTTAAATGAAGGGCGGAGAGATAAATGGCTCAGTGAGCCTCGCCTTTCTAGTTTTCTGGTCTCTTGCTTTCTGATGGTTGGACTAGGGTGCAGCTGCCCTAGCCAGTTCCCTGCTTCATCTAGCAAGGCTCACTTCCTGCAAGACATCCCTGAGGAGAAGCCACATAGACCTACCCCGATGCAGCCCTGGGGGCTGGAGCAGCCGTGTGGAGACCCCTGCCAGCGCTGAGATGCTGACACTCTCATTGATTTGGCTTTCCTCCTGCAGTCAGTGTCACAGTGTGTGTTTTGTGAGTGGAGGAGGACTTTGTGGATTGGTGTCGGACATACGAGTTAATGTTGGACTTGTGGGCTTGGGCAGCACTGGGTTGGGATGTTTTCGTGATGTGCACTTATCCTTTATATCAAACTCTCTCTTATACACAGGAGTTTCTGTGGATTTGTTTCTCTCAAGTACCCAGAATAACACAATGTGTGTGTGTGTGTGTGTGTGTGTGTGTGTGTGTATAGCTGCTCTTAAGCCTCTAGAAGAGGTGCAATTTTATATTAAAGCAATGGAATAATTACTACTGAAAATCAGATTGAAATGTCAGTATTTTGTCATTGTGGTTCCAACTCAGAACAACCCTGTGTACAAGAGATCAAAAGCTGCCCAATAGGATCCTCATGATTATTATGTTTCAGCCCATTCTTGTAGCCTTTGAGCCAAAACATCTCATTAAGGGTCTTCCTCTTTTTTGCTGATCCTCTGCTTTACCAAGCATGAAGTCCTTTCCCAAGGACTCTTTCCTGATAATATGTCCAAAGAAGTGAGCATGTATATTACCCATCCTTACCTTCCTCCCCGCCCTTTTTAAAAAATCATTTTATTGGGGGCTCATACAATTCTTATCACAATCTATACCTACATCTATTGTGTGTCAAGCACATTTGTACATTTGTTTCCCTCATCATTCTCAAAACATTTGCTTTCTACTTGAGCCCATGGTATCGGTTCCTCATTTTTCCCCTCCCTCCCTGCTCGCCCCTCCCTCATGAACCCTTGATAATTTATAAATTATTATTATTTTGTCATCTCTTACACTGTCCAATGTCTCCCTTCACCCACTTTTCTATTGTCCATCCCCCAGGGAGGAGGTTATATGTGGATCCTTGTAATCTGCTCCCCCTTTCTACACAACTTTCGCTTTACCCTCCCAGCATCACCACTCTCACCACTGGTCCTGAAGGGATCATCTGTCCTGGATTCCCTATTTCCAGTTCCTAGCTGTACCGGTGTACATCCTCTAGTCTAGCCAGACTTGTAAGGTAGAATTGGGATCACGACAGGTGGCGTGGGGGGAAGCATTTAAGAACCAGAGGAAAGTTGTATGTTCCATTGTTGCTACCCTGCACTCTGACTGGCTATACTTCCTACAAGACAGATTGGTTGGTGTTTGGTAGTCCGTGGTGCGGTCAGTATTCTTCGCCCACACCTTAATTCAATGTATCAGTTCTTCTGCTGTCATCCTTATTCATTGGCCAGTTTCACAAGCGTCTGAAGAGAATGAAAATATCATGGCTTGTGTCAAGTTCCCCTTAGTCCTCAAAGTGACATCCTTGCCCTTCAACACTTCAAAAAGATAATGTGCCGTAGATTTACCCACATGCAATGCATCTGTAGTTTACTGAGGGTTGATGAAGGCCTGACTACTAAGGATAATGGTCCTCTCCCTGTCGGGTTGTGATGCTCAACTTTCCAATTTGAAATGCCCTCCATCCACAGGCCCTGTCCACCTTCCCAAACAATCCTACATTGGCTGAAACCAGATTTCGCAATAAGAGAGAGGGACTGAGGACCTGGTCAGGAGCTAGCCTGCAATGGTTCATTTAGGGATTTTTGTTCACCAGCGTTTAAAGCTTCCCTGTAGATTCTAGACAGGAGCTACACCATATCTAGCTCTCCTTTCATTTTCAGGATAAGTTGGGCCCAGAATCTGTCTTAACTACTGATCCTGAGACCTAAGCAGGAGCCATTGTGCTAAAAAAAAAAAAGGAAAATAAAAAATTAAAACGATAAAAAGCAACTGCTGAGTGTTTTTGAGACGCATGCAGAGCCCCTACTGAGCTTTCTGACGTGTCAGTGGAATTCTCAGGAGAATCAGGTGGCATGTCCATCCAATTACCCCTTTACCATTTTTATGATCGCAGATCAATTTCTTAAGCACCTTGTACAGCAGTTTCTCAGGATGTCTTTCCGCTCGCACTCCCGTGGTATTCCTCCATGTGATGTCAGTATAAGAAGCAAACAAGCCCAAAGTAGATAAAGAAATAAAATCCAGGGCTTTGCTTCTTTCTATGTCCAATGAGTGTCCAGTTAATCTCTGGGTAGTTGCTTTTTCCTGGTGAGAGAAAAGCAAACAAAGACAGGAAACCATCTCGTTTTTATCTGGAGAAATAGACGGATGACAAATGACAACTGTATTATTTTCCCTGGGAGGCTAACGCAGATGACCAGTGTGACATGAGGATCAAATCAACGTTATAATCATGTTAAGCAGCCAATAAAATAATTCTTCCAGGACCACAAAATCGACTACCTGATGGGACAAGTGCCTGACGGAAGTCTAACGCCTACTGACCCTCTCTCTGCAGCAGCATCAGGCAGCACGCCAGCAGACACACCACTCAACTGATGGGGATGGCCGGGCTTTGAATAACTGCGGAAAGCAACCATCTCCTTCATGCTCTCCTATGTGTGAAGTTTGCTTTCTCCACTCAGATTGCCTTGGCTTAACATCCTGAGGTGAATGGTGTTTGTTAACATGCATAGTATTTCAAGAAGGTTATTGTTTCTTAAGATTGAATTTTCCTTTCCAGCCCTGGGGTGGGGTAAAGGGTAGGGGATTTTGTCTAACTCCAATTTTTAAAATTTAATTTGTGTTTCCTACTTGAAAGAAGCAATTTCAGCATTGAGCCCAAAGGGCTGAGGTGATTTCCCGGTCCAGATCAGTAAAGCCCGGCTGGACTTCACTTAATGAGAGCTTGATACACACAGGTCCACTGGCTTGGCCACTCAAGGGCAATTATCATGGATTTACAACGTTTGGCCCATTTGTAGAGTTATGACATATGCTTAGATTTAAATGGTTATGGTTGGTTCAATAAAAAGAGGCTTAATATTTAGAAGAGTTTATCTTATTTCCAAATTTTCAGGCCTTAAAAGCGAAGGTGATATAAATATGATGAGCCAGTTTTCATATGTTTAGTTTTATTTGTATATAATTTCTTCAGCACCTAGAATGCAACCCAAAGTATGAGTGTTATAAACTACATAAGAGAGGGAGGTGTGTAAACTTTCATGCCATTTAAAAACTATACTTTTGGTTGGTATAAGATATTGTTGTGATAATTAAGAGACCCTTGGTATAAGTAAAAATTAAGAAATATATTCAAGGTAAACACAGGAAAGAAATAATGCAGAAGAGGGAGGGCTCTACTCATAAATCACCTCCTCTTAAAGTGGGGAAAATTCAAAGCAAATGGGTTTGGTCTCAAATCAAGTTTGTAGAAAATGCAACGAAGGGCTGTGTCCACTCTCAGTCATCTGGCCACTCAGGGCAGGGGGAGTTGAGTGCAGCACGCTCTCGTCAGAAGACTTTGATGCAGGGTTGACTGTTAGGCCTGAAATGTCACAATAGGACATGAACTGTTGAAGGACATGGGCAATCCAGGACCCTCTGAGCCCAAAGGGAAGTCAATGGAGTTAAGATACTGTAAACAGACAATATTAGCAAACACTGCCATGAAACCAAGGACTTCTAAAAATGTCTAAGAAGTTTGCTGTCTTTCACTATTAATTTAATCAATTCTCTCTCTCTCTTTCTCTCTCTGTCTCTCTCTCTTTTAGAACCTTCTAACAGAATGTGCTTATACTTATGTTGTAACAAATTATTTAGCCAAGAAAACAAAGAAAGAAACTTGCTGGTGGCTCAGTCAGGAGTTCCAGAGGAGAGAGAATCTGCTCATCTATCTCCATGACCTACTTAGAGCCTTCTGCAGAGGGCGCCAAGGAGCCCTGGTGGTGTCCTTCATTAGGCATTGGGCTGCCAACCACAAGGTCAGCTGTACAAACTGATTAGCTGCTTCAAGGGAGAAAGATGAGGCTTTCTACTCCCATATAGATCTACAGCATCGGTTCTCAACCTGTGGGTAGTGACCCCTTTGGGGGGTCGAACGACCCTTTCACAGGGGTCGCCCAATTCATAACAGTAGCAAAATTACAGTTATGAAATAGCAATGAAAATAACTTGGTTGCAGGGGTCACCACAACAAGAGGAACTGCATTAATGGGTCAAGGCATTAAGAAGGTTAAGAACCACTGATCTACAGGTTCACAAACCCTAGGGAGGAGTTCTACTATGTCCTATCTGGTCACTGGGGACCAGGATTGACTTCATAGCAGTGGGTTATAGAGACGAGTGATCAATATTTCCTGAATACCTACACTATGGCAGGGATTTTAAATATATAGTACTATTAACTCACGAAATAACCTGCGATTCAAGTATTTTCTTCTCAATTGTGCAAGTTAACTAAAGCTGGGGGAGGTAAGGTAATTTTCTCAAGAGCATGCAATTATTAAGTGGAACTGACGGGTTACACTGCAACTTTTGAAACCTCAAAGCCTTTGTGCCTTCACTACTCTTCAATTATAGACACAAGTCCCTAGAATTCTGGTAGCAGATTTATTGTGCCAACCTGGCCAATAGGAACATGCGAGATTAACCAGGTCGCAGTTTGATTGAAGAGCAAAGAGATAAATGGCTTTGCAAGGTCCGTCCATGTCTCTCTTGCTCTCTGGTGATCAGCGCGTGCTGGAAGGTGCTGCTGTTTTAGCCAGTTCTGCCTCAAACTGTGAGCTACATCACTTGTGGGCCAGGCCAACCCATGGATCTTGGATCGTGGATCATGTCGCTAGAGCTTGAGGTTCCTTCCAGACCTGCTTCACTACGCTGCTGATGCGTACATCACTTGAGCTTGAGGCTGGTGGATCCTATTGCCTTACATTGTTTGTGTTCAATATCCCATTCGGAATTGCTTTGCTAAGCTCCAAAGCTACTAACTGTTGGTGAACTCCCTGCTGCTTACTGCCCGTGGGCAGACTCTGCTTGCCTTGCCTGAGAGAGGACTCTGTTGTCTGCTTCCTTGACTTTGGACCTGGCAGCCCATGAGAGTTGAAGGACTTCCAGTAGATTAACTGTTCCACTGAAGTGAGTTGAACTGAACCCTCTGTACTGCTATGTGGACTAATTAGCAGTCGTACTCCTTCTTGCTGTAAAACATATATATATGTATATATATATATACATATACATTATCACACATGTCCTGGTTTTGTTTCTCTAGAAAACCTTGCCTAACACAAATTCTAAAAAGGTTTTGAGAAGCTATAGCTCATAGAGATGACCAAATAAAATGACATATATTTTCATCACTATGGGATTCTAAACTGGAAAATTTTCTTATTTTTCTAATTTCAGAGATTTGATCCTTGCACTCCAACCAGAAACATTTCTGTATTTGGAACAAGAGGTTTTCTTTGAAGTCAGTTCTTGTTGCTACTTTTCTAATTTAATTGGTATCTGTTTTCTTTATTTATTTTTTTATAAGCAGAAAACCTCATATGAGCCCTACCGGAACTCAAAGCTAACTTTTTTCTTGGCTTCATATTGATGACAACTTTGAAAGAAAGAAAATATCTCTCTTTTCATTTGGGGAGCAGTGACCACAACAACCAACTGAAAGGTGTTTCAGTCACCCTTACTTCCTTTCTTTGTCAATCAAACCCAATACACTGAACTTCATTGTATATCAAAACACCTGACCACTACCATTGCTATAAAATGTCCTGAATAAGACATCATGGCACCTGAGAATCCATTTATTCTAAATCAATTGTAAGGCAAAAATGTTTGATTTTATTTCTAGAGTTCCCTTGCTTGGTGACCATAGGACAAAGCAGCTTAAACCATTTTGTGGAAAATGGGACTAAAAGATAATGAATTTCTCCAGTAACTTTTTGAAGCCTCTTGTATAAGTAACTAAAAACAGCATTGCATTTTTATTGTACTTCAAGCGAACTAAACACTATTAGAATTCAATAAAATGTTTCTCATTCATGACATATTATAACATTAATAATATCAAAATACCATACTGTACTTGTATATTGTTAAAGGAAAAGAAAACAAATTGTAAAAGAGTATGTGTTTTATTAAAAAGGATCTAAAAGAATATATGCTAAGTTGTTACTGTTGAATATTTCCTTCAAGAATTATTTAATGTTTTGTTTTCCTGTCTTTTCCTCTTTACAATTTACTGTGCCTGGAACGACACATGCAAGCGAAACGGCACCTCGTTTATCCTCAAAATGACATGCCTTGAAATACATAGTTGTCTGTGACGGAATAATAGCCATATACCTACACACATCAAACACTGAAACCAATGTGGTAATCAAAGAATCCTACCAACATTTTCAGTTTGAAGTTGATCAAACATGTAATCAAGATGCACTGATAACTACTGGTGATTGAAATGAGAAAATTGGAAAGAGAAAAGCAGGATCGGTCAATGTAATATGTATTCTGGTGAGAGACATGGAGCTGAAGAGAACATGACAGACTTTTGTAAGACCAATGACTTCTTCATTGCAAATACTTTTTCAACCACATGATTGGCTACTAGCATGTAGACCTCACCAAGTGGCCTACACAGGAATCTAATGGACTAAATCTGTGAGAAAAGAGTATGAAGTTGCTCAACATCATCAGCCAGAATAAGGCCAGGGGCCTACTGTGGAACAGAACATCAATTACAAATTCAAGGTGAAGTTGAAGAAAAGTAAGACAAATCTATGAGAGGCAAAATTCAACCTTGAGTAAAACCCATATGAATTTAGACCCCATCTTAAGAATGGATCTGATGCACTGGATGCTACTGTTGAAAGACCACATAAGTTGTGGAATAATGTCAGAATATCGCACATATTCTGAAGAAAGAAAAATGTTACTAAAAAATATCTATCAATAAGAAAGAAATTAGCAAGGTTGGTGTCAGAAGAGACTCTGAAATTTGCTCTTAAACATAGAAAAGCTAAAGCAAATGAAAGGAATGAAGTGAAGAAGATTAACAGAAAGTCTCAAAAGACAACTCACGGGGATAAGGTAAAGCATTAAAATGAAATATGTAATGTCCTGGAGTTAAAAAGCAAAACTGAAGTGTGTACTCTGCATATCTCGAATTGAAATTAAGCTTTCAGTTTTGTGTTCATCTGGGTTTTCTAGAGAGGCCGCCAAACCAAGGCCACTCCATATCATATGTAGATATACATTCGATATCGCTCACACAGTAAAATCCAGTCTGGTCCAAGTCCATGGGCCAGATGTTGAGCAGAAGGATTCATGACTCACATGACTGCCAAGGCTGATGAACCCAGAAACTGGAATGCCACAGGGTGGGGAAGGAAGGCCGAAGCAGACAAATCTTAGGGCAGCAATTCAG
>NW_022103928.1:22366307-22373350 GCF_000313985.2 Echinops telfairi
CCCAGAAACTGGAATGCCACAGGGTGGGGAAGGAAGGCCGAAGCAGACAAATCTTAGGGCAGCAATTCAGGCGCATGGCTCTTCTTGACTCACAGATCATCCAGGGTTGACAAACCAGGACAAAGGAGGATGAACGAGGCAGCAGGTCGGGCTAATGGCTGGGAAGCTGAATGGATTCAAAGTCAGCAGGAAATATGACAGTCCACTGAGCAATATGGTGAGCCAGACCAGCAAGAGAGCAAGCTCACTTCCTACAGAGTTTACTCAACAGAAGTAGGCCACACCCCCAGGGAAACTTCCTTTCAATTTCAGCCTGGCAATGATCTGAGAGAGGAGACTGACTACACTCCTCCCTATTCCTCTTACAAGCACTTCTAGCATAAGTGATTCTATCATGGATTGGTTTACACTATGTTAAATCACATCCTCGGGAAGGCCTCAACTGCCAAACCATGAGAATCCTGGCCCAGCCAAGTTGACACAGAACCTAACTACCACAAGTTGCAACATTGAATGATTATATTGGCCAAATATTGCATGATACAGGAAACATTAAATGACGGTGGAAGCATAACACAAAAGAATTTGTCACCATTCAGCCATTTCAAGAAGTAGCATATGATCAGGGAGATGGTATTGAAATAAGAAGACAAAGCTACAATGAAAGCATTAGCAAAAACAAGGCTCCAGAACTTGAGTAAATACCAATTGACATGTTTCAAAAAGCTGATGCAGCTGTGGAAAACTCACTAGCCCGTGCCACGAAATCTGACTGGTCAGCTGACTGGAAGAAGTCCATATTTGTGTTGATTACCCCCAAAAGTGACCGAACGGATTATGGAAATTATAAAACAATAATCTCATTAATGTTACATGTAAGTAAAAAATTTGCTGAAGATAATTAAAACTGTTTCAGCAATACCTAGATAAGCTAACTGCCAAAAATACAATCCAGATTGAAAAGAGGATGTGGAATAAAGGATATCATTGCTGACACCAGATGGATTTTAGCTGCTGGTAGAGAATAACAAAAAGATGCTTACTTGTGTTTGATCAACTATGCAAAGCCATCTAACTGTGTGGATCATAATAAACTATGGATAAAATGTCAGAACATTTCGTGTGTTCATGCGGAACCTAGACTTAGAGCCGGAGCTATTTTCAAACAGAGCACGGGGAGCTTGTCGGGCTTAACATTAGTAAAGGTGTACGTCACGGTCATGTCCTTTCACCAGACGTATCCAATCTGTGTGCTGTGCAAATGATCTGATAAACTGGACCCTAGAAGAAAAACGTGGCAGCAGGATTGGGGAAAAGTTCCCTAACAATTTGTAGATATTCAGATGATTTCAGTGTGCGTGCTGAAAGCAAATAGGCTGCACCTACTGATGAAGAGCTACGACTACAGTCTTCAGTATCAATGTAAAGAAAATAAAAAATCCTCACAACTGTGCCATTGAACATCATGATAGAGAAAATGTTGAAGATGTCAACGATCTTATTGTGCTTGAGTACACAATCAATGTTCATGGAAGCAGCCATCAAGAAATAAAACAATATATTACATTTGGCAAATATGCACAGACCTTTATAAAAAATTAAAGAACAGAGATGTCCCTTTGAAAACAAAAGTGCATGTGAACCAAGTCATGGTATTTTCAATAACCACATATTTATGTGTAAGCTGAGCAATGAACAATGTAGACCACAGAAGAATTGGTACATTTAATTTATGCTTTTGGCAAAAAATATTCAAAATACCATAGGCTGGCAGATGAACAAACAAATCTAATTTGTAGAAAATACAGCCAGAATGTTCCTTAGGAGGACGATGAGACTTCATCTCATATATTTTGGATGTGTTATCAAAAGGGGCATGGAAAAGAGGAAGATCCTCAACAAGATGGATTGGCACAATAGCTACAACAATGGACTTATCCATAACAACAATTGTGAAAATGAGTCAGGCCTGGGCAGTGTTTTATACTGGGGTATTTATGGTTGCTTTGAGTCAAAGCTGACCCAACAGTACCTAACAAACACAACATATAGATATATATTTTTTAATTTAAGAACTTGTAAGGCTTTTAAAGTGAGAGATAGTAAACATCATTTATTCATTTACTCGTTATCCACAAGCTCACATATTCACAGTCATATTTAGTCCTCATCACCAAGGAAAGATACCCTCTTTATGGGGTGTGACACAGGCAAGGTGAGTGCTCGTAACAGGTGGAGAGAAGTCAATAGCAGGGACTCCACTGCAAGCTCAACCTGCTGACTCTATTCCTGTGCTATTTCTATGATCGCTCCACAGACTGAGGTGATAAGAATTTTAGATGAGCACTGTCCAGTGTCATTACCTCCATCAAATTTACTCCAACTGTTGCCCTACCAAATGGAGCCATTTGATCTGATATGGCGATAGCTTCCATGTTCGCATCAACTCTAATACAGTGGTAATGGGAGACATTGTTAAATCTGTCACCGCATTTCATCCTAGTGCCGTAAAAGCAGCCTTAGTGTCCTTTTCAGCCACATCTCTAGCTAGCCATTCCTGATTAGGGTTATTGTGGTAGTTACACAATCTCGTGTCAACTTGAAGGTATTAAGGGTGAAGGAGTGGAGTCTAAACTGTCAATCAGGTCACAGCCTGGTGGTGCCCTCTTGTGGAAATGGCCTTCTAATGATGATCTGGGAACTTCCTCCCTCTCTACCTTGGTTTTCCTGTTGACAAGCAATGTGGAGACTTGCTGAGACCTGCAAGAGCTCTCGCTCTCTGCTTCACCTTCTTGTTGAAGAGCCACACTCAGAGCTGTAGGAGCCATGTGGAGACCTGCACCAGCACCGTGGTGCTGCCACCACCATTGGATCCACAAGACTTTTCACCAACTGGCCTGTGATCTTCCTGCAATCTGCATCATTACATGTGGCTGTGTGAGTCTGAAGAGAGATTTATGGGCTAGCATAGGACATTGGGGTACTTTCAGACTTATGAGCTTGATCTGGGCTGGGCTGGGCTGTTTTCTTGATATACAGTTACTCTTTGAGATAAAGCTCTTTCTTATATGAGTGTCACTGGATTTGTTTCTCTAGTCAACCCAGACTAACAGCTATCACATGAGAAAACTTCTTCTATGTGAGCATGTAGTATTGGAATTTGTCATCCCTGAAATATCAAATAGGAAGCCCTATTGGCATAGTGAGTTATAATTTGGACTGCTAAAACCAGAGTCAGCCTTTAGAACCCACCAGACACTCCTCAGAAGGAAGATGAAGGTTTATAGATTTACAGCTTTGGAAACCTTAAAAACTGGTACTACTCCATCCTGTAGGGTCACTATGGGTCAGAATCAACTTGATGGCAGTGCATTTGGCTTGGGAGTATATGAAATCAGACAACCTCTGGTACATTAAACAGTTCATCTGTGTGTGTGTGTGTGTGTGTGTGTGTGTGTGTGTGTATTTAAAAGAACAGATCTACTGTTTAATTGTTCATCTAGTTGCCTATTGTTTGTTACACAGTAGGGTATATGAGCTAGGGATTGAGGACCTTACCTTACATTCCATAAGGAAAGAAGAGCAAGGTTAGAAAGGCATATACTGCAGATGGAGAATTATAAGTGCCAGGCATCGGTCTCCATTGATGAAGAAGTTTGGAGAAAGGCAAGAAGGTATACAAATCAATATTCATGGAGGCTAACATTTGAGCTAGGTCTTACAGAATACGTATGATTTGAACATGAATTTTGAATAAAAATCAGAGAAAGGATTACTTCAGACAGAAAGGAAAACCCCTAAAAATTGTTCAAACCTAAAGCAGCCCCACTTCCATTGAATCGTGTTAGATTCCTGTATAAGATTTTCTAGACTTTAAAACTTTACAGGAACAAACAGCCTCATCTTTCTCTCCAAGGCCCACTGGCAGGCGTTCATCACAGACAGGCACTGGCAATCAATGCCTACAAGGAGTATGTAGGGGACTGGGTGTCCAGTTTGGGCTTTTCATCTGTTTAGGAATGGAATGTCCTAGAAGAAGAGTCCGTTGGACCTGAGTAGAGGATTCTAGGATCTGGCATTGGGAATTTATTCCTGGGCAAACGGGAGTTGTTGATGGCTTTGAGAAATTGAGTGTCATGATCAAAGGTGTGCCTAGGAACATGTCCAGCAGCCTCAAGGAGAATCACCCGAGTGGAAGCAGACCTGAGACCTGAAGGCCACCACAAAGGCAGAATGCTGACTCCTTCCCTCTGATCTGAAGACTACCGGTGCCTCTCTCAGCTAGCACGGCTGAGAGGAGAAAGAACTGCCCCTGACCAGTCTTAAACCCTGCTTCCCTCTGCTGTATTCAGACTCCATGTTGACCTGACCCTGGAGGGGTCTGGCTGCCGCTTAAAGGAAGATACAACATGATCAGCTCAGTAATGGAAACCAGGCACCCAAAAGCAGCCGGTTCTCCCGGCTGCAGGAAAAATACACCAAGAATGCTCTCTGCTTCATCTGAGCTGGAGCCCACTTTATCTCGCGACTCGGGGCTTCACCAGCCTCCCAGAACAGGAAAAAGAGAACCTGGAAGAAGGAGAAGGTGAGGGCAGAGCGAGAGTGTGCTCCAGCCCCGGGAGCATGGGGGCCGAGTGTGCAGAAAACCTCCTCACGTGTAGGGGACCCTTCCTGCAGACAAGCATTTGATAATTGCCATCTCATTTAATCCTTAAAATATGATCATAGGGTGCGTACTATCCCCGCTGCATTACAGATAAAGAAACCCAAACCTGTGAACCAGAAGGAAACGGGCTGAGAGGAAGTTGCTTCCCTAAGATCATTCAAGAGGCAAGCAAGAGCGCTAGGTCTCACCTTGAGCCCATCAGGTGCTTAGGGCACCTTCAGTCCCACACGCCCCCCACACGTGGGCTGGGCCCGTGTTCTCCTCCAGGAGGGAGGCAGGGAGGCATTTCTTTCTCTCTGACTTGTTGACACTCCCTCCCTTCGCTTCCTGCTCTTTATTGATTTGGAATTTGGGTCCTTTGGAGCCAGGGTGTTTATTTCCAAGGAGTTTTCAAGCTCACCATCAAAATAACTTGTCAAGCCCAGTCCCTGTGTCAGCTGCCTGGCACACGATGGCAGGCCCGCTCTTCCCTGCACGGGCTTTTCAAGCCACTAGACTTCTCAGCAAGATGTCTGACATGCGTGTGACGGCTGTGTGTGCTACTCTGTTTCGACTCTGTGTTTTACTTCCCACTCCACCAAACGAAGGCCCGCCAACTCCCTCCCTCAGCGTGCTCAGGAAAGCCTCTATGGCAGCTCAGGCCGCACCAGCTTTTCGCAGTTATTTCTTGCTTGTCTCATCCCTTCTGGATATGCTGAGGAACATAGCACCATTGCTAAAATATTAATGCTGCACCCAGGACAGCGAAGATGGGGGAGGGGTGGCCAGAGAGGTGGCAAATGAAAGCTGGAGAAATAAATGGAGTCGGAGAATGAACGGGCCACCCAGTGACCCGGAAACCTGGATAGCAGGTATTAATGTCTCACACAGACATAGGCTTTTCTTTTTTGTCCTTACTACGGTTAATTCAATCCTATCCTAGTAGCCTTTAACCTTGGGCATCAAAATGCTCCCTGCCTGACAACGTTCACATTTTTCTTGCGCTAAGGAAGAGAATTCGGTAGAAGGTGTGCAATGGGGAAATTGTTGATGAAAGGCTCTCCAGGTGAAATCCAAGGGCAGTTCAGCTTGGCCGCAGGGTGCCTTGTTAGTGGCAGGCTCCTCCTTGGCCCTGGGATGCAGGGAAGGCCACAGAGGCCGGAGTCTTTTATTTTATTTTTAAAGATCCTTTTACTGGGCACTCTTACAGCTCTTATAACAATCCATATGCCAATTGTACCAAGTATATTTGCACCTATGTTGCCATCATTATTTTCTAAACATTTACTTTCTATTTGAGCCCTTGGTATCAGCTCCTCTTTTTTCCCTCCCTCTTCCCCCTCCCACCTCGTGACCCCTTGATAAACTATAAATTATTATTATTTTCATATCTTACACCGACCACTGTCTCCCTTCCCTATGGTTTCTGTTGTTCATCCCCCTGGAGTGGGGGTCAGTTCCCCTTTCTCTCCTCCTCTCCCCACCTTCCTCCTACCCTCCTGGTATAGCTACTCTGATTTCCGTTCCTGAGGGGTGTATCTGACCTGGATTCCATGTGTCCTGAGCTCTTATCTGTACCTGTCTGAATGCTCCAGTCTAGCCCATCGTGAAAGACAGGACTGGGGTCATGATAGTGGGGGGTGAGGAAGCCTCAAGAAACCAGAGGAATATTGTGTGTTTCATCGGTGCTATACTTCACCCTGATTGACTCATCCCGTCCTTCCAACCTTTCTGTGAGGGGATGTCCTATTGTCTACCCATGGATTTTGGGTCTCTGCACTGACCCCCCTTGTTCTGAACAATATGCTTTGTTTGTTTGTTTGAGCATCTCCTGATGCCTGTTACCTGAGCCCCTTGACACCTCATGATCATACAGGCTGGTGTGCTTCTTCCATGTGAACTTGTTGCTTCTTTGTTAGATGGCCCCTTGCTTAACTTCAAGCCTTTAAGACCCCAGACACTATATCTTTTGATAGCTGGGCACCATCAGCATTCTTCACCACATTTGTTTGTACACCCACTTTGTCTTCAGTGATCGTGCCAGGAGGGTGAGCATCACAGAATGCCAGGTTGTAAGAACAAAGTGTTCTTGCCTTGAGGCAGAGTTTGAGCAGAACCCCAAAGTCCATCCACTACTTCAATGTATCGCCATATAAATATATGTACATACGCCAATACCTCTATTTTTATGAATTAATGTATTTACATGTGTACACACCTTTATTGATTGCTGTTCTGATTTTCCAAAGATGTAACCCAAATAATTTTACTTAATGTAGTGAGAATCACCGCCATTCCCACTTACAAAACACGGTTGGCTAAGGTGCTTAATGCAGCCTTATTTTTTTTATAACTCATTAGATTGCTCAAAAGCAGAAAGATTAGATTGTGGATGTCA
>NW_022103928.1:22374237-22392681 GCF_000313985.2 Echinops telfairi
TAAAAATGTATTTGCTCAGAAATCTGCACTTTGATCTGTGCCGAGTGTTACCATTTGTAACAGTGATAGGAATGGCTCAATTAGGACTAGGGAGTCCATTTACAAAACAATTCCTTTGTCTGGCAAGCTGGGTCAGAATGTAAACTGGAAACTGTTTTTGCCTGGTTCTGTTGTTCTCCTCCACATGGTTCTTTCCACCTCCCTCGTTTCCTCGGCATGATGGTCAGAAGACAGTTGGATTGCTTGTGTGGTAACTTACTTCTAAGACTATAAAGATGGAGGCTGACAGATTAGGCCCAGAAGTGATACAGTTTAACTTCTACCACATGCTGCTTTGCTTAACATGACTGAGAGGGCCAGCTCAGTTTCAAAGAGAGAGGAAAAAAGCACCCACCCACCACCACCACCAAAAAAGCAAACCCACTGCTATCCCATCCTTCTGACTTAGTGATCCTATCCCCAGAACAGGCCTGCCCTGTAGAGTTTCTGGGGCTCTAAATCTTTACAAAAGCAGACTACTGCATCTTTCCCCGGAGGGCTGGCTGGTGGGTTCTGTCTTTCAATGAACAACCCAGTGCTTAACCATTGCATGATCAGGACTTCTTGAAAGGAATTGTAAACCGAACCAGACCCACTGTCATCAAGTCAATTGTAACACAAAGTGACCTAACAGGATAAAGTAGGACTTCTCCTTAGGGTTTCTGAGGCTGTAAATCTTTATGGAAGCAGTCCAGTGCTCAGCCCACTGTGCCACCAGGACTCTGAGAAGAACTAGATGAGGGTATAACAACTGGAAGTTATAAGTCACTACCAAAAGTTCAACCAAGGCCATCCGGTTGGTTCTGAATTCTAGCAACTCTAGATAGAGTTTCTGAGACAGCAGATCTTTATGGCAACAGATTGAAAAAGCTTCATCTTTCTCTAGCTCATGAAGTGTTTGGTGGGTTTAAAGCCCTGATTCTGCAGCTAGTAGCCTGGTACTTAGTCAACAGGGCTCCTATAACAACCCAAATCAAACCCACTGCCATCAAGCCAATTCTGATTTCAATTTGCCCTGTAGGACAGAGCCCCTTAGGGTTTCTGAGATTGAAACTCTTCACTCAACTGTCATCAAGTTGATTCTAACTCATAGAGACGTTATAAACCAAATCAAACCCGAACCACTGGCATCGAGTCAAAGCCAACTCATAGCAACCCTTACAGGACAAGGTAGAACTGTCTCTGTGGATTTCTAAGATCCTCACCCTTTAAGGGAGTAGAAAGCTTTGCATTTCTCCTGCAAAGCAGCTGGTGGTTTCAAAATGCGGACACTACAATTGGCAGCCCAACATGCAAACACTATGTACTTCCCCGGCCCCTAACTCTTCAATGGTTGGATAGAAATACTGGAGAGTATGACTCATCTCAAACCAAACCAAACTCCCCATTGTGGAGTCTTATCTGACTCTCACAAGGCATCCTCTGACCCCCAATGATCTGACCTTTCTTCATATAAAAGGAAATCAACACCCTTTCTTCTAAAGAAGCTCATCCTATTCTGAAATCAGTCTAACTTGTAGTCTAAAATGAATCCATTTCTATAAGTTTTAGGGAAGAATGAGGATCCTCATGTGGAGCTTTTGTCTGAAGCCATGTGAATTAAAGATGCAGATGTTTTAATTTCCCTCACACCTACCCAATGGCACCATGGTGAGACGAGGTCAGAAAAGCTACAGTAGATACTTCAATGTAAAAATCCTAAAAAATAGGAGCAGTGAAACACACGTAGCAGTCAGTGGTCTATGGAAATGGTAAAAGCCAACTGGGCACCTATCATAACTCCCTTGATTAAGGTCCAGCTCTACCATATTCTGTAATTACTTTGTTGGTTTCTTTATTTCAGGCACTGGTTTTGTTCTTCTCTTCAACTCATTCTATTCTACAAGACACAGTCTATGCCTCCAGATGAGCATTCTCAACTTCCTAAGTGTGTTCTCAAAAGACTTCAACGCAGAGGCTCACACAGACTGTGCACTGGTGCTCAAGGCGGCACTTTTCACAACAGTCAAAAAATGGAAACAGCCTCAATATTCATCCACAAATGAATGGATAAACACACGTATGCGATGGAGTTCTACTCAGCCAGTAAAAAGATTGAAGTCTTGATCTATGCTATACCTGTAATACAAATGGTTCTTGAAGACTTTATGTTGAGTGAAATAAGTGAATCCCCAAAGGATAAATATTGTATAATCTCACTTAAACAAAAAGATTTTAAAAGGCCAATACAGAGAGTCTAAATGGATTATGGGTTGGGCTGCTACCCACAGGTTCAATGTTTCAATCCCACCAGCATCTCTGTGAGAGAAATATGAAGCTTTCTGCTCCCATCAAGGTTTATAGCTTTGGAAACCCATAGGGGTTTCCCGTTCTACCAAGCCCGTTCAGGTTGGGGAAAGTCAGAATTGACACAATGGAAGTGTTTTAAAATTAGTTTGGTTACCAGGGGTAGAAGGGATTGGTTAAAGAGTTGCCGAGCATGCTATGCACACCCAAAAACCTCATTGCTCATGTTTTGGAATGTTAGCGTCATGGTTCCATGGAACATCCTAATTAATTGTCCCAATCACATGTTTAGTAATTTTGTTCTACTTCCTAGTTCATAAGCATTAAAGTCTTGCAAATGGTCATTTAAAGCATGGCAATCGGTCTGAAACAACAGAAGAAGGTTATTCAGGCATAGAAGGACGATATGGAGCAGGTGACTTATTGTCTCTTTTGCTGTAAGATTAGAAGAACGGAATGGTGTCTGGCTGCCATTCCTGAACGTTTTGATAAGTAGCTCCATGGAGAATCCTCATCAAAAGAAGAACAACGCAGACTGAAAGTTCAAAACCTCATCGTCTCCGACTTTCTGGACCACGAGGACTGGATGAGCGCCTGGAACTGACCTTGGGATACGTTTTACACCTGGGGCTAAAAACGTCCCCTGTGGTCTTCTGAAAACCAAACAACAGTTCAGCTTAACTCATGAAGAATGTCTGCATTGAACTTTTAGGAACTTTCCCAAGGATCAAATTGACAACAGCAACGTGAAAGATCAGCTGGAAAGCGTGGGGGGCACTGAGTTGATGCTAATTTGAGAGGAAGAACTCAGAAAGGGAGTGTGAGAATGGTTGTACACTTCAGAGACTGGGATTTAGGTGACTGCATTGTACACAGGGAAACTTACATTGGTGTGCATGTATTGCTGTGTATATCCCCAATAATAATAAAAAGCAAACACGTAACGGGAAATTAAATGGAAGAACATGTGTTAAATTGAATGTTTTTTAGGTATTCATATAAAAAGGCAAGTTATGTTCAGAGAAACAAAGTTAAAAAGACGTTTCCAAAATTAGGTGATCCAAGAGACAATGGAAAACACATCTTTCAAGTGTAATGCTTAAACGTGACAAAAGGAAGGGGGGAGAGCTATCAGACTAACATCTTATCTCCAGTGAAAATATTCTGCTGAAGGGAAAGTAAAATAAAAAACTCTTTCAGACAAAACTTAAGGGAATTCAACACCAGTAGACTGGACTTCAGAAAAGGTTAAAGTTCTTCAGGATGAAGGAAAATCATGTTAGAGACATAAATCTGCAAAACAGAGAAAAGCACTAGAATAATAAATATGTATGTAATTTTAAAAGAGTCTTCTATTTTGATTTTTTTAGGCCTGGATGACAGACCTGTAACCCAGAGCCAAAGGGTCTCCACCTAGAATGCAGAGGGTATGGCCAACACCAAGAGTCTGGAGGATAGGGCCACTGCGCATGCAATCTTATAGATCAAAAGGTTATTTTCAAGCCATGAGAGGTGATGCAATTTGTTCTACTGGGATTTAAACTTTCTTGGTACCCATTATTCCTTCTTTCTCACAATTTCTACCTTGTACCTGTTCCACCATTGTGCTTTGAGAGTAGATGATTGTATTCTAGGTACTGTAAGTTTACAGATGAAGAGGAATTTTGCCCTGGGATGGCATCCACCCACAGCTTCATCCATATTTGATTTAGATGATCCAGAAAATGGGGCTTTGGAGTTGGAGTAGATATAAGACTTTGAGGATGATGTGATGGGGTAGCTGTGTTTTGCATGTGGAAAGGACATAAAATTAGGGGATCAGATGTTAGAATATTAAGAATTGAATTGTGTTCCAAAAAGCACTTGTGCTAAAACTTAACCCCTATACTTTGAACAAATAAATAACTGAAAATAAATAAATAAAACAAATGAATAACTTAAAATTAAATTGATGAATATGTGTTAAAGAGAATATTTTTAAATATTCATATAAAAGGCATGTTATATTCAGAGAAACAAAGTTAAAAAGACTTTTCAAAAAGTAGGTGAGCCAAGAGACAATGAAAAGACATCTTTCAAGTATAATGCTTAAAAGTGGCAACAGGAAAAGTGAATGGGGTGGGGGGAGCTATCAGCCTAACATCTTAACTGCAGTGAAAAGATGCTGTATTTTAGTATTATAACCAAATGGCATTATAACCATTTGGGAATATAATTTCCTAAGGAGGCCACATCAGTTCATTGTTTCTGTAAGGTTAGTCACTGGAGAGACACAAAATGAGCATATTAGGCACACAAAAACAAGCAAAGATGAGTGAAAACAGATTCCAGTCTGTGTGAAGACCACCAAGAAGCCAAGGGACAGAAGGTGGACAGAGATGAGTGCCTCTTCCCCAGAATAGAGAGAGAGAGAGAGATAGAAAGAGAACTTATCCCTAGAGTTGCTGCCCTGAACAGGGGATTCTGGCTTCCTAAATGGGGAGGAAATACATTTCTTTTTATTACAGTCCCCTATTTATGGCATTTATGCGATGGTAGCCCTAGATAACTAAGATTCGGGCCAGGGAAAAACAAGGGGGGATTTAAATGCACAGTTCTAAATGAAAAAGTCAGCCTAAAAAGGTACACATTATGATTCCCACTATATAAACTTGGGGATAGGCAAAACTATAGAGAAAATAAAAAGATCAACGGTTGGTAGGTGGTTTGGGAGAGGAAAGAGAGGATAAATAGGTGAAACCCGGGGCTTGTTTCTGACAGTGAAATTTCCTAATGATACTGTAAGTGGAGGACAGCACATATTACTATATGCCCTTGTCAAAACTCCTGGGATTATATAACATAAAGAGTTATTCCTCATCTAGATTATGGATTTACTAGTTAATAATAATGTAAAAACATTGCTTCATTAGTTGTAACACATGTGCAACAGGGATGGAATTCAAGATGATAACAGGAGAAGCACTGTGCAGACAGGCGACAGGGTATATGGGAACTCACTGTATTTTCTGTGGAATTTCTATAGACCTAAAATTGCTTTAAAATAAAAAGTCTATTAAAAATTAAAAGGATGCAAAAACTATATTGTGGAAGTACTGAAACATAAGATAGAGAACAGCTAAATTAAAAATAAAGTCTACTTAAACACAAGCAACAGTGCGTGAAACAAAGAAGCATATTCCATAATAAGGAGGCCAATTGACTGAGGAGACAGATCAATTCTAAGTGTGTGCATGATCACAGTAACACAGCTTTGACATATAGGAAGCACAAACTGATGAAACACTACGAAGAAATAGACAAATCCACAGTTATAGTTGGAGACTTCATCAGTGCTCTTGGTAATCAATAAAACAAGTAAGAAAAATCAAAAGATATGAGCAACACTATCAACCAACTTGATTTAATTGACATTTACAGAGCACTACACACAGCAACAACAGAAAACACTTTCTTTTCCAATGCAACTAGAAAATTGGCCCAGAAAGATCAAGTTCTAAGGCACAAAAAAAGTCTCAAAAAGAAAAATATGTAAGTAGAAGAAGCTTGGAGAAGTCTTGGCTTCATTATAACCTTTCCTATTATAATTTCTTAATAAAATTCCCATTGTAAAATTATTCAAACAAGTAGAAAATTTAATAGAAGAGTGCAAGTAATACCCATTCAGCAATCACAAAATTCAACCATTGTTAATGTTTTAATGTATTTAATATATTTACTTCATATTTTCTTTCTCCTCTGTATCATTTTAAATTCAACAGACAACAACACAATTCTTCTTTCTTCAATATATCTGTGCGTGTATACAAATAAATATCATCTCTTATGGATCTCTACCCCCAAGAAAATCAAACAATAATGCCCTAACTATATCTAACATACTCAGATTTGTAGAAGGTTTGTGAAACCTACCATTTTACACACATGTTCACAAAGTAGGTGGGAGCAGGACATAGTAACAGCGGTCTTAAAAGAAGACCTGGATCATGGCTCGGTAATTTCGTCCCACCCCTCAATGCAACCCCTGAGCACAGGATGGCAGCAGCTCTTAAAATCCAAGTTTTTGTTCCGATCTTTTAATGAATTTTTTTTCTGAGCAGTAAAGAAAATATACTCAAATGAAGGCTGAGCATGATAGTGGGACAAGAGGAAGGTAAAAGGAAACAGAGAAAAGAATTAGGAGTCAAAGGGTATTAATAGAGGTCTAAATACAGGCATGCACATATATAAATATATTTATATAGGACGGTGGGGAAGTAGATCTATGTGCATATACTTTTAGGTTTAGTATTAAGGCAGCAGATGGACTTTGGACCTCCACTCAAGTACTTACTCAATGCAAGAACATTTTGTTCTATTAAGCTGGCATTATTCCATGATGCTCACCTTCCCGATACAATTGCTGAGGACAAATGGGGCCATACGCAATTGTGGTGAAGAAAGCTGATGGTGCCCGGCTATCAAAAGATATAGCATCTGGGACATTAAAGGCTTGCAGGTAAACAAGCAGCCATCTCTCTCAGAAGCAACAAAGCCCACATGGAAGAAGCACACCAGCCTGTGTGACCATGAGGTGTCGAAGAGACCAGGTATCAGGCATCATCAGAACAAAAAAACATATCATTGTGTTCTCACCTCCATGATACGATCGCTGAAGACAAATGGGTGAATAAGCAAATGTGGCAAAGAAAGCTGATGGTGCCTGGCTATCAAAAGATTTAGCATCTGGGGTCTTAAAGACTTGAAGATAAACAAACGGCCATCTAGCTCAGAAGTAACAAAGCCCACGTGGAAGAAACACACCAGCCTGTATGATCAAGAGGTGTCGAAGGGATCAGATACCAGGCATCAAAGAACAAAAAATCATATCATTGTAAAAGGGTGAGTGCAAAGTGGAGATCCAAAGCCCATCTGTCGGCAACTGGACACCCCCTTACTGAAAGGCCAGGGGGAGGAGATGGGCCAGTCAGGGTACAGGGTAGCAACGATGAAACATACCACTTTCCTCTAGTTCTTAAATGCTTTCTCCCCTCACTATCATAATCCCAATTCTACCTTACAAATCCGGCTGGACCGGGGGATGCAGACTGTTACATATAGGAACTGGAATCACAGGGAATCCAGGACAAATGAACCCTTCAGGACCAGTACTGAGAGTGGCGATTCCTGGAGGGTGGAGGGAAGGAGGAGTAGAAAGGGGGAACCAATTACAAGGATCTACATATAACCTCCTTCCTGGGGGATGGACAACAGAAAAGTGGGTAAAGGGAGACATCGGACAGTGTAAAATATGAAATGATAATAATAATTTATAAATTATCAAGGGATAATTATAAATTATGAGTGAGGAGGGAGTGGGGAAGGAGGGGGAAAATGAAGAGCTGTATCAAGGGTTCAAGTAGAAAGCAAATGCTTTGAGAATGATGATGGCAACAAATGTACAAATGTGCTTGACACAATGGATGTATATATAGATTGTGATAAGTGCGTGCCCCAATAAAATGATTTTTTTAAAAGAAATATAAACTCAGTATACAAAATATACACAGTAAAGGGAAACCGAAAGAAGAAATGGAAAAGGAAATCCATCTATAATCCCATTCGTTTGGGTTTTGAAGAATCTCAGTGAGACCGATGCAAGCCAGTGAAATGGGTGAAGTGCCCCCCAGGACTGACTCCTACCCATGTTAGCTTCCTCCTCGCTCCTGCTCAGCCAGGTAGAGACCCGCGGTGTGTTTGGATCCCACTCCCGGCTTACACACATTTCAAGTTTGTAACTTGGAAACTTGCCTGAGAGAAATTTGGGATAAAGATTGTTTCCAGGCACCAAAGTCAGGCTTTATTATATTACACTACTCCACTCTTCTCCCACTGGAATAATCAGAGAGCTCTCCAACCTCTCAAGGAAGGAAGGAAACCATTTCCTGGTAGGAAGACACTGTTTAGAGACTGGAGTTAGAACTTGCAACATAAATAACTTCCCAATCACTCAGTCGGGCAGCTGGCATGTTACAGGACACGTTCAGCAGATGGTGTTCCGAAAGGATCTGCTTTCGTTCTCTTTCTGGCTGGTGGGAGCATTTGTCAGCCTGGTAGACCACAGTCAGGGCTGCAAAGGGTAATTTAGCAACTTAGCATAGCAGAAGGAAGCACGGGCACTCCTCGGCCTTCCATCATGAGTCGAAGTTCTCATCCTTCGAGCTTGAACTCGTCCTCTTTCTGTGCCCACCCTGTGCTCTAACTGTCACCTAGTCCTCCCTCTACAAATCCACAAAACAGCTTCAGACTGAAAACCCAAGAGGGGAAGCAGCTCATTGTAAATACCTCTCCAGGTTTAGGGACTTTGCAGTTCCAAATCAACTTGAAATCTTTTCTTTAGTGTAAAACTTAAACCACAGAGAGAGCAAAAATGGGTGTTTTAGAAGGCCATCCTTTCCTTGCTCCCGAGTCCCGTGGCCCCAGGGCAAGCTGTGGTTCATATTGCCTACCTGTGAGTAGACAGTTCACCTTTTATGCATTTGTTTCCAAGACCCTTCATCACCTTTGCACACATTTCATATTTTTGATTGTCTCTTATACATACAAAAACTGTACAATGAAAAGAAGAATCAATGTCTTTGAATTACAGCATTGGCATAGAATATTGAATATACTATGAGTTGAATGAAAAACAAATCTGTCTCGGAAGCACGACAACCCAAATCCTCGTTAGTCTTGAGGACAGCAAAATGTTGTCTCATGTAACTTGGGTATGTATGGCACAGCCGTTTGTTTGATAAGGTCCCTCTTGTCATAGACTTTGTAAGGCCTCTCAGATGACTTGGTAGGGCTACGCAGATGTGAGCCCACCAAGGGAATTGGGTAGCTTGCTAGTAATGTAAATAAGTTACATAGTACACTTGGGGTGGAACTACTCAAATAAGCTATATAAAAGCCAAATGTGGGGAGTGGTAAGCTTTGCCATCTCACTAAATTTTAAATGAACTATCTTAGAAGTGAAAGGGAGAATCTGATTATCATCAAGAAAGAGGAGCCAGGAACAAAGTGATCTTGGAGCTTGGAGATCTCTGCATTGAACCTCCTCCAATACAAGAGAAAGAGATGGCTGGAGATGGCAGAGAAGCAGCAGGGAAGTAGCAACCTCAGAGACGGGACACCAGCAGCAGGCAGCTTGATGGGCTTCTCAGTTGACAGCCAGAAAGCTGAGAGCTTTTGGGCAGGCAACTTAATGACTGAGTGGGATGCCTCCCAGGCACTTAATTGGGAAGCAAAGTTTGTCTGCTCATGGACCTAGAGCTGTAAATTCCTTAGGAAACTGCCTAGCCAGTAAGTATGCAATAACACGTTGCTATTATTAATCATGTGTTGTGTCAACCAACCCACACTAGTGCATGTGACAGGTTGAGCAGGTGGCATTGCTTGTGTTTTGGCTTTTTAAAATCATTTTATTGGGGCTCATACAACTCATCACAATCCATACATACATCAATTGTGTAAAGCACATTTGTACATTCGTTGCCATCATCATTCTCAAAACATTTGCTTTCCACTTAAGCTCTTGGCACCAGCTCCTCATTTTCCCCCTCCCTCCCCGCTCCCCGCTCCTTTCTGAGCCCTTGAAAATTTATAAATTATTATTTTGTCATATCTTACACTGTCCAACACCTCCCTTCACCCACTCTTCTGTTTTATGAATTGAAGTAATAAGGTGCAAAGACAATAATAATTTCTCTAGGTTATGTGGAGTATGAGGTTGTGATAGTTAAGCTTGTGTGTCAACTTGGCTGGGTTAAGATTCTAGTGGTTTTCCAGGTAAGGTGTAGTCATGCCTTTTGATGAGATTTGCCAAAGCAATTAATCCTCTGATTCTTTGAATCTGATCCAATGACTTTCAATATTGTCTACTAATCGTAGAATCCTTGGATTTATTTCCCTGCTGACTCTGGATTTACTCACCTCTGCAGCCAGAAGCCTTTTATTTGATCAACCCATCCTGGGCCCTGGTGGCATAATGGGTTACAAGTTGGGTTACTAACCACAAGGTCAGCAGTTAGAAACCATGAGGTGCTCTTTGGGAGAAATATGAGACTTTCTACTCCTGTAAAGAGTAAATCTTAAAAACCCCTGAGGGCAGTTCTATCCTGTCCTCTAGGGTCACTTCAAGAGGAATCAACTCGATGGCAGTGAGTTTGATTTGGAACTTATATAAGCCTCCAGCTTAACATCTGACCCAGGGCATCGCAACTGGTCACCCTCTACAACTCTGTGAAGTTATTTCCATATGAACATGTAAGTGTCACTGGTTTTGTTTCTCTGAAGAACTCAGCTTAAGACAGTGGCCAGTTAGAAATCAGAATGTGTGGCTTCTTCTCCTTATACTCAGATTTTTAAACTTTCTTTCTTACTCTTAGATGAAATCCTGGGTGACTGTTAGATGAGAAGTCAGCAAACCTTTTGGTAAGGGGCCAGGTGGTCTCTGTCACAACTACTTTGTCATTATAGGGTGAAAGTAGCTACAAGCAGCATGTGAATGCGTGGGTTGAACTGTGTTCCAGTTAAATATCATTGACACAAACAGTAAGCTGGAGTTTTTCACGAACTATAGCATTTCAATTCTATTTTCAGATAAACAACCTGTGCCAAGCTCATATTGAAGGATTCAAAATTGTTTTATAGAAATGAATATTATCTACTATACATTTGCCCACCTCTAGACCTAGAGGTTTCTACTATCAAACCTAGCATAATTATATGAGAACTTGTATTATTTACTACCATGGTATATGTCTTTCCTTTTTCTACGTGTAAAATAAAGTTGAATATGAAATTGTGTGACTCTCAACATACAGGGTTTTTTTAAATCAGTTTGGCTATGCAGAAAAGTCATGAACACCAAGCAGATTTTTTTTCTTTTTTTGAACTTTGCTGTTCGAGTGGTGGAAAGTTCGGCTTGGAGCCATTCAAAACTGAGATATCACTGTATTTGTTTCATGGTGAACTAAAAGTCAAACAGAAACATAGCCGATGAAATAGGGAAGCAGTCCTTGCTGTAATAAATAGACCAGGAAAGCCTAGCAGTCATAAGGCATGAAGAACAGCCTCAGCACAAAAGAGAGGAATCCATCCCTTTTTTCTGGGTCTCAATATTTTCCAAATGTCAGTGCTACCTGTACCACTTGCATGTGGTCATCATGTCTGTGTGCTCCCTGCACTGGTCTTCCCCCATCGCCACGGAGTCACTGTGCCTGAATCTGTCCTGCATAATAATATCCATGACTTCATGGTATTGGTACACCAATTTTATTTTTCCTAAATACATGCCTAGTGAAATGTAAAATATAACTATTAAAAGTTTTTCAGACGTTCATGCATGCACCACTGAACATTATCTCAGGCCTCCTCCAGGGGGTATTCCACTTTAGGGAATTTTGAGCTCAGTGATGGGTATCCAGTGTCCCTTCCACATGAAATAACTCTTTGATGCTCCTAGCATAAAAGATACCCAGCACCTAGTACTATGTTGAGCATACAAATGTGTGTCGTTTTCAAGGCATCTTGGTGGTGCATTAGGTTAAATGTTGGGCTGCTAATTATGAGGTTGGTGGTTCAAACCCATCAGTCACTCTTCTGGAGAAAGATGAAGCTGTCTGCTCCTGTAAAGATTTATAGTCACACACACACACACACACACACACACACACACACACACAACATTGAGTCAGTTCTATTCTACCCTGGGTGGAGTATATTTTCCAAAGCACTTCAACATGCTGGAATTGGAGAAGGGGAATGAAGTGAGATAACACCTTGGAAGTTTGTATAAACTCAGCAAGGAAAAACTGGGAGATCCCAGATGAGAACCCTAACCACCCAATGAATCCTCTCTCTTGACCTTTAAGGGTGTGTTTGTTTGTTTGTTCTTTCCTTGTGGACAACATACTTGGCCCAAAATGAGGGCAGCAAGCTCCCTGCATGGAAACCAACTCACCAGGAAACTGTTGGCTCTGGTCCTCTCACCTCACCCCAGAGGTTTTCCTCTCCTTTTAAATCGAACTGTGCTCATTGGCACACATGAACATTCACTGAGAAGTTATTTGTCTGAATTACTAAGCAAAGGAAAGTCAGGGGGATTCCAAGCAACTTCCAGGCATTATTAAAGCAATATATTTTTTTACAGTATTACTGAACCTAATGCTATGTTGAATCCGCAGTTACGTAGTTCATTCTAAAACACTTGATTGTGCCCAGAAGAGAAACAGTCTTATAAGTAATTTTCTCAAGTGAGCTTGAAGAAAGGGTACTGCAGGGCTCAGTAAATACAACAACTGGGGCAGTTATGATCTGTCAAACTCAGCTGAACTGACTCACTGATATAACGTGCAATGAATGAGTTCTGTCTATAAGAAGCTCTCTGGAAGGCTCTGGAGCCTACAATATTATGGATACCTCATACTTATCAATATATATGAAGCATGATGCTGTCTGATTTGGGGAGTGGCAATTACACATGCTCACCAGTTTAGTTTGTTCTTGATTAAATTTTTTAGTTCCATTCAATTATTTAACTTTTAATACACTTGATATTATTCTTTTTAATAATCTTTAAATGTTTCTTTCACAAAGTGGTTAAGTGTTCTCTCAGGATGTAAGTGATAGTTATCACCATAGTATGCTAGATTTAGGGATACTTAGCAAAATTCCCTTCAGATTCTTTTAACAATTTACAGTCAGATGACTTCCATTAGGTTACCTGCAATCATGAACTCTCCCACATTTAATAACGTGCCTCAATCTCTAATGACAGCAGAGCCGCATCTCTGTAGAGACCACTTCTCCCGCTGCCAGAGAGAGAAAAGAAAGCTGACCTTCTTTGTAAAAGATTGGGGGTCAGGTGTGTCGATCATGTTACCACTAGCTTCTGGGTGTTGAGTTCTGTAACATTTGCCAAATCACAAGTCATCAATTGATTGTTTAAATTTTAAATGTGAAAACGATGTTCCGACTATTTCATTTGGCCTTTAAAATAGTCCTACGAGGAATCCTGTAACAGATGAGAGAACTGAAGTTTAGGAAGGCTAAATACTAGGACTATTGACTCTCTAGAGAAAAGATCTACAAATGGGCTATATCACATTGATTCCCATTCTTACCTGGCATTTCCTTGTCTATGAATTAATCCCCATGAAATTTCATAAAAGGTCATTATTACACAGCCTCCAATCCCAACAAGGGCAAATTTAAACAATGGTGTGCTATCCTCTGGCCTAGGGTATACGAAAAGTTCCCAAGCATGTGAAGAGCAGATGAGTAGAGCTCAACTTGTGTAACAAGATTGATCTAAGGAGTCCCTGAGGTTAGAGTTCACCTCTCCCTTCACAATCTTGGCCAGCTTTTAAAGAAAGCTTTTTTCGCCTCCCTAAATGGATCTGAAGAGCCCTAGTGGTGTAGTGTGTTGTGCATTAGACTGCTAACCCCAAGGTCAACAGTTCGAACCCACCAGCTCTTCCTCTGGACAAAGATGAGGCTCTCTACTCCCCTAAACAGTTAAGGTCTTAGAAATTCACAGGGACAGGCATACCCTGTCCTATAGGGTCACTATGAGTTGGAATGGACTTCATGGCAGTGAGTGAGGGACGTGGGTTTTGAGTCAGTCCCACTGCTCCCTACTACCCCCACTAACCATCCATTGCTGGAGAACTCATTTTCTGAAGGCAGGCAATGGAATGGCAACCTGTCTTACCTTGAAAGAGCTGAGCTATGGAAGTACTGTATGAGTATGGTAGAATTATTCAAAGTACTAGATGACAGAATTACTACCACAATGTTTTATCTAACAGGTCAAGGCTAACTCATTTGCGTGTGAGTCACCTAAACAAACACATCTGTTGAACAACTTTATGTCCCTTCAGAGGTTGGTATTTCTTGGGATTCAGTGACCGCATGTCTATGATATTCATGTGAGTCAGAAACACCAGTCTCTTCTCTCTTAAAATTATCCTGACTCCCTTTTGTTTGGCAGGATTAAAACACCCATAGGCCACACAAAGCTAACTTAAGCACTTCATTTTCTTCCTCCAAACAAATGGTTGATTTGCCACCACTTTCTCCTATGAGGAACTTAAGCTTCATTATCTTTGAATCATTGTTCTAATCGTAATATTTTTTAAAGTTTGTTTTTGCTTTTGTTTTGTTTGTTGTCATTTTTCAAACCAATCATAAATAATAAAATGGACAATTGAACCAAGGAAAATCCCACTTTCCCCATTCTGATATTGTTCCACATGTTCAACTATTTCCTGAAGCACACAAAGAGAACTAAGGAATATTTGAGCCCAATCCCTGTAACTCATTAGTTGCTGCTCGGTGCCATTGAGTCAGTGGCTCATTGTGCTGCTATGTGCAACGGAGTGAAACACTGCCCCGTCTTGTGCTATCCCCACTGTCACTGTTATTTTGGGCCCATTATTGCGTCACTGTGCCAATCAATCTCACTGAGTGCCATCCTCATTTTTTTGTTGCTTCCCTACTTTACCAAACACGATGTGCTTCTCCAGGGACATGTCTCCCCTGACAACATGTCCGAAGTACGTGAGATAAGTCTCATCATCCTGACCTCCAAAGCACATTCTGGCTGCATCCCATTTAGCAAGTACAAACACATTTAGCAGAAGCCAAGGCATTGTTGCCCAGGTTAATACACTAACTTCCAATGGAGTGAGGCAATCAGTCATTGCAAATTAAAATTGTAGATCACCAATTGCAGTGATCCAGTTGGTTAGTACCCACTACTAATTTGCAGCTGAAAAGCCGAAAGTTCGACCCTGTGGCTCGGGCAGGCTCCTGAAGCAGTTCCTCTGGGCAAGGTTACGTCTTGGAGGAGTTATGAACTTGCCACTTGTGAGCTCTTGTGTAAAGCATGTGCTGGAGCGTCATCAGGGTGGCCTGCTGGGCAGCTGCAGAGAGTGCCATCTGCTTTAAAGCATCTTTTTTGGAACCTGGAAAAAGAGAGCTCCAGGGAGGGCCAGGAGCCAAGGGCAGCAGAAATCACTTCTCACTCAAGTGGAGGGCTGAGGTCTCTAAGAGTCTGATTTTGCAAGCGTTGCTTTTATTTGAGTTAGTCAAGTTGACTATCTCCTGAGGTGATGGGAAAGAGTTGAAAAGCCAAGCTATCAAGCCGGGGAGGCAAGAATAGCTTATGGCTCAAGGCTCCCCTTTCTCTAAACTCACTTTAGTAGAAGGCAAGTAGGAGTTCAACAGGTGTAATTGTGAGTTCCAAGGTTGCCACCTACTAACTCAGCGACCTTGGGAAAGTAAGTCACTAATCTTTTCTGAGCCTCAGTTTCCTCCGGTGAAAAATTATGACAATAATATATATTAGCCAAAGTAGATATTAATAACCAATTGAGAAGCCAAGGTCAGGGCTGTTTTAAAACTTCATCACTAATTTGGAGCCTTAAAAAAATAAGAATTTCTTCTCTCTCAGTTGTGGAGAATAGATGTATGAAGTCAAGATGCAGGTAGGGCTGATGGCTCTAGGGTAAAAATCCTTCCTGGTCTTCTTGATGTTTCCACCTTCTGATGATGCCTGGCAATCTTTGGCAGCCTTTGGTTTATAACTGCATCATGCTAATCTTGACCTCCATTGTCTCATAGTTTTCTTCTTGGTACTTCCATCCCCCAATATACCTTTCTCATTTGGTATAAAGATAGCAGCCATGGGATTTAGGGAACACCCTAATCAAGTAAAGGAGATCTGGTTGGAGAGTGGATAAAATGTTGGACTGCTAATCTCAAGGTCATCAGTTCAAAACTACCAGCCATTCCTCAGGAGAAGGAGGTTGTCTGCCTCCATAAAGATGTACAGTGTCAGAAACCCGTGGGCCTAAAGGAGCCACATGAGTTAGAATCAACTTGATGGGAATGGCCAATCCAGTATGGTTTCATGTTAGCTTAACTGCATCTATAAAACTTTATTTCCAAACAAGGCCATACTGCCACAGCCATCAAGTGGGTTCCTGACACATAGTGACTCTATAGGACAGAGTATATGTCTTCTGAGATGCCATTTTTACAGGTGTGAACGGCTTCATCTTCGCCTGTGAAACAACTGGTAGGCTGGACCTCTGACTCCGTGATTAGCAGTCCAATGTGAAACCCACTACGTCACCCGAGCTGGGGATGCATCTGTGTCAGAGAAACCAGCCCACTGTAGCCACTATCTCTTAAGGCTGCCGTGAAAGTCAGTGGGATGCTGTCCATAAAGGGGTCGGTGCAGTGTCTGACATGCTATAAGGGTTCAGAAAGAATCATTATGATGTTGTTTGCCATGGCCTTCTCGGTTTCCTGTCTGTTCTGAGATGGGCCGTGCCTTTGCCTGGACTTCTCATGAACCAAAGACACCATCATTGCCCATCTGACCCAGAGCACTCACATTGGGTCTGCTAGTCTCCTTGTTCAACACTTGCAATTTTTTCCCATAACAACCTCTGTATTACTCTTGTTTGCTGTTATTAGTGTGTTATTCCGGGTTGACTAGAGAAACAAATCCATAAACAATCATATACATGCAAGAAAGAGCTTTATATACAAGAGCAATTGACTATTGAGAAAACAGCCCAGCCCAGTCCAGATCAAGTCCATAAATCCATTATTAGTCCAACTGTCTGATACCAGTCTGTAAGTTCCTCTTCAGACTCATGCAACACATGCAATGATGCTGAATGCAGGAAAATCACAGGCCAGTGGGTGGAGAGTCTTGTGGATTCCAGTGGTGGTGGGAGCATCTTGGCACTGGCAGGGGTCTCCATGTGGCTCCTTCAGCTCCAAGGCTCTGGCTGCATCAACATAGCTCCATCAGGCTCGTCGTCAGTAATGTCTCACAGGGAGTGAGCATGTGTCCCCTGTCCAACAAGCTATTTATCTGCCTAGTGCCTCCACATGAGGTCATCAAGCTGCGACTTGATTGACAGGCTAAACTCCATCTCTTCAGTCTTAAGTCTCAAATTGACAACAGATGATGTAACTACCACAGTAAGGGTCTATTGAGTCTGCTCTACTCCAAAACATTATCCTTTGTAGAACAGAATGCCACACTGCCCAGTCGTGGCTATCTTTACAATCTTTGTTTACGTTGGAGCTCATTGCTGCAGCCACTGTGACAATTCATCTCAGTGTTTTCCTCTTTTGTCACTGGCCCCTCTATGCATGACATCATTTTCCAGGGTCTGTCTCTCCAAAGTACTTGAGACAAAGTTTTGCCATCCCAGCTTCAAAGGAGCATTAATGCTGTACTTCTTCCAAGGGAGATGTATTGGTTATCCTGGCAGTCCACAGTATCATAAGGTTCACCAACACCAACACCAAGGTTCACCAATGATGAATCAATTCTTCTCCAGTCTTCCTTATTCATTGTCTAACTTTTGCATGTATATGAGTCCACTGAAAATAAGACAGTTTAGCAACAAAGCCCACATGGACGAAGCACACCAACCGTGTGATCACGAGGTTTCAATGGAATCATGTATCAGGCATCAGAAGACCCAAAATAAACAACCATTTCAATATGAATGGAGTCATATTGGAGTCAGAATGGAGACCCAAAGCCCATCTGTAGATAATTGGACGTTCCCTCACAGAAGGGTCACAAGGAAGGGCAGGCCAGCCAGGGTGCAGTAAAGCATCCACGAAACACACAACTTTCCTCTAGTTCTTTAATGCTTCCTACCCTTCCTCCCACTATCATGACCCCAGTTCTAGCTCACAAATCTGGCTAGACCAGAGCAGGTACACTGGTACAGAGACACACAGAATCCAAGACAGATAAACCCCTCAGGACCAATAATGAGAGTAGTGGTACCATGAGAGTAAGGGGAAGGTGTGGGGAGAAAGGGGGAACCAATAGCTATGATTGACATACACACACCCCCAAGGGGGACAAACAACAGAAATGTGGGTGAAGGGTGACAGTGGATGGTGTCAAATAGGAGAATAAAAATAATTTATAAATTATCAAGGGTTCACAAGGGAGGGAGAGGGAGGAGGTAAAAAAAAGGAGCTGATGCCAAGGGCTCAAGTAGAAAGAAAATGTTTTGGAAATGATGATTGCAACATATGTACAAA
>NW_022103928.1:22392885-22394041 GCF_000313985.2 Echinops telfairi
AAAGAGGTTGTGCAACAGATTTTCCTGATGCAACATGTCATCCGATTTTTCATTGCTCCTTCCTTGAGCATTGATTGGGGATCGACGCAAAATGAAATCTTTGGCAAAGTCTGTGCTTTTTCCTGTTAGCAGGATGCTCTCTACTGGTCTAGCTGTGAGGAGTGTAAGCAACCTGAGGGCTGTTGGTTTTGATCTTCAGAGTTAGAGCTCCACGTGATGTCATCTGCATATCACAGGTTATTAATAAGCTTTCCTCCGATTTTGATGCCACTTTTTAAAATCGTATGGATTCTCAGAGCATTTGCCCCGCATACAGATTGAACAAATGTGATGAAAGGCTACAACCCTGATGCCCACCTGTCCTGATTTTAAACCATTCAGTGTCCCCTGTTCCGTTTGGATGACTTCTTGTGTATGGGTTCCACCTGAGCACAATGAAGTGATCTGGAATTCCCATTTTTCCCAATCTTATCTGTCGTTTGTTATGATCCACATACTTGAATGACCTTGCAGAGTCACTAAAACACAAATAAGCATATTTTAGGTAGTCTCTGCTTTCAGCCCCAATCCATCTAACATCAGCAATGCTATCTATCTCTTTGTTCCATGCCCTCTTTTGAATGTGGCTGAATTTCTGGTCACATTCAATATATTGCTGTAATCTTTTTAATTTTTTAAATTATCTTCAGTAAAATTTTACTTGTGTGTGATATTAATGGAATTATGCACTTATTTCTGTATTGGGTAGCTGGTCTTGGGGATGGGCACAATTATGGATCTCTTCCAGTCAGTTACCTCAAGGATGACTTCCAAGTTTCTCGGCATAGACTAGTAAACATTTCCAGCACAACATCTGGTTTGTTTGTTTGTTTTGAGACATTTCCATTGTTATTCCATGAATTCCTCAAGCTTTGGGGTTTGATAATGCCTTCAGAGTAGCTTGGCATCAATATCATCAGTTCTTGATCACATATACTATCTCTTGAAATGGTTGAATTTCGTAAAGGGATTCAGGGATTTCCCTCCATCATATTTTGATGGTTCCTGATTCATTCAATAGTTTGCCCCTAGAACCCTTCAGTATTTCATTTCATGGTGAGGACTGGATTTTTCTTAGGTTCTTTTAGCTTGAGAAATGCTGAGAATATTCTTTCCT
>NW_022103928.1:22394483-22403890 GCF_000313985.2 Echinops telfairi
GAAGCTCACTGAGCCATTTATCTCTCTGCCCTTCAATTAACCCCACATGTGTTTATCAGCCAGGTTGGCACAATAAACTAACTACCTCAACATATTTGCACATTTCATTATAATGTTTTGCTTTGTTTTCTCAAGCTTCCCTTTTGAAAATTTCTGTTCAGCACTTTTCATTTCATCATTTCTTCTATTTTACTGAACTATTTTATGTGTATAGATATTATCCCATCACAGAGTCTGATTTCCTTTTTCTCCAACACATAACCAATAGTCCAATGCAATTTACTAAATAATCAGCTTTCTTCTTCCCAATGTGATGGTCTATTTGTCAAGGCCACACTTTTCTAATTACTGTCGTTCTAAAATATGTTTGGATTCCTGATGGGAAGAGACCCTCTTGGTTCTTTAAATTCTTCTTGGGTCACTTTTGAAAACCATACTATCAAATATCATTACAAAGAGCACATCTAAAATAGGTCTGCCAGGTGAACAATAACACTAGAAGAGTACGCCCATCTTAGAAATAAAGCCACTTGAAATAAAAGTGCCCATGAACATGTTGTATAATTAGCTCAAGCAAGGATGAAGTTCAGAAGGCAGCCATAGAAATGAGAAGCACAAGGAGAAAGTGGGATATGTGATGCTACATCGTGGGGACTGCATTCAATGGCATTAAACAAAATGTCTATGAATTGTTGAATGGAAAACTTATAAAAGCCTCTGTAAACCTTCATTCAATTCACAATAAAGATATTTTTTATCGCAATTTCTATTACTGTTACTTATTTCTGAATATTTAACACATGTTAATTTATGTATTACTTATAATTCATTATATTACCTTGTATTTCCATTATTATTCTAGGTTTGCTTCTCAGATTCTCTTAGCTTGCTGCATAATAAAAACAGGGTGATGGGAAGACTCCTGAGTTGATCATCACAGGATCTAGATACAAACCAGCTTTGGCCACTTGCCAGCTGTAGGACCAGGGGGAAGTCGTTGACTCCTTTGGAGCTCAGTTTTTACTTCCTAATGTTTTGTGAGAACTCTGTGAGCTATAGCATGTTAGCGCTCAACAAAGCCTCTAGTGTATCCAGAGATATTGTAAGTTACGAAATTTTTAAAATGTGATTAAAAATACTTCACAATTTCAGTAATATAATTGGAAAAACAGGCTTGAATCTTTTAACGGAATAAATACTTGGCTTGGAACAGGAGTTGGGAAGCGGGAAGTCTACATACCCTTTATATTTCAAGAAATGGGAATTAAAAAAAAATTTTATTGGTGGCTCATACAATGCTTATCACAATCCATACATCCATCCATTGTGTTAAGCACACTTGTACATTTGTTGCCATCATCATTCCCAAAACATTTTCTTTCTACTTGAGCCCTTGCAACAGTTCCTCTTGTTTCCCCTCCATCTCCATCCCCCACCTCCCTCATGAACACTTGATAATTCATACGTTTTTATTATTTTGTCATATCTTACACTGTCCGACATCTCCATTCACCCACTTTTATGTTGTCCATCCCCCAGGGAGGGGGTTATATGTAGATCCTTGTAATCAGTTCCCCTTTTCTACCCCACCCTCTCAGTATTGCCACTCTCACCACTGGTCCTAGGGATTCATCTGTCCTGGATTTCTTGTGTTTCCAGTTCCCATTTGTACCAGTGTACATCCTCTGGTCTAGCCTGATTTGTAAATTAGAATTGGGATCATGATAGTCGGGGATGGAAGCATTTAAGAACTAGAGGAAAGTTGTATGTTTCGTTGCTACACTGCACCCTGACTGGCTCATCTCCTCCCCACAACCCTTCCTTAAGGGGATGTCCAGTTCCCCAAAAATGGCCTTTGGGTCCCCACTCTGCACTCCACCCCCCTTCACAATGATGTGATTTTTGTTCCTTGATGCTTGATACCTGATCCCTTCGACATCTCGTGATCACACAGGCTGGTGTACTTCGTCTATGTGGGCTTTGATGCTTCTGTGCTAGATGGCCGCTTGTTTACCTTCGAGCCTTTAAGACCCCAGATGCTTTATCTTTTGATAGCTGGGCACCATCAGCTTTCCCCACTACGTTTGCTGATGCACCCATTTGTCTTCAGTGATCATATCAGGAATGTGGGCACACACTGATAGGATTTTTTGTTACTTGATGCCTGATAACAGATCCCCTTGGCACCTCGTGATCACACAGGCTGGTGTGTTTCTTCCACGTGGGCTTTTTTTGCTTCTGAGCTAGATGGCTGCTTGTTTACCTTCAAGCCTTTAGGACCCCAGACACTATATCTTTTGATAGCCAGGCACCATCAGCTTTCTTCACCACATTTGCTTATACACCTGCTTTGTCTTCAGCGATTGTGCAGGAAGGTGAGCATCACGGAATGCCAGTCTAACAGAACATAGTGTTCTTGCATTGAGGGAGTACTTGAGTGGAGGCCCAATGTCCATCTGGTACCTTAATACTAAACCTATAAATATATGTGCATAGGTTAATTTCATCATAATAAATAAACATATTTACATATGTACATGCCTGTGTTTAGACCTCCATAAATGCCTTTTGCTTCCTAGCTCTTTCTTCTATTTACTTTTACTTTCCTCTTGTCCCACTATCATACTCAGCCTCATTTGGATTTCAGTAATTCCTCTGTTACATTACCCTTGCTCAAGCCCTACCAGGCCTCTTACACTCTCACCGTCAATTTTGGATCACTTGTTGTTCCCTTGTCCCAGCACCTCACCCTCTCCCATGTTCCCCTGGAACTGTTGGTCCCGTTGTTTTCTCCTCCAAATTGTTTATCCAGGTATGCTCCCTTTTTGATTCACTCCATTTTGGGGGTTCAGACCACGCTGCTTCCCCAGCATGTGACCCCAGAAATGTCCTCTGTTGCAGTCTGCTCCAGTAAGGGGACAGTGTGACACGTGCTGTTGTCATTTTCCCAGTCCCCTCGTTGTCCCATTAGCTCCTTCTATCTTAATAGATAATTTGGCAGGGTAAAGGATTCTAGGGGAGGCATTGTTTTCTTTCAGAATTTGGAAGATATTAGTCCACTCTCTCCTCCTCTTCATGGTTTCTGTTGATAGGTTGAGCACATTCTTACCTGAGAGCCTTTGCATGTGACCATCTTCCTTTCTCTTGCTGCTCTTAGGATTTTCTCTTTTCCCTCGAAGTTGGATAGTTTAACTATTATATGCCTTGGCGAGCTCTTCCTGGGGTTTAGTCTACTTTGTGTCCTCTCTGCTTCCTGTATGAGTGACTGATTCTCCTTCATTAGGATGGGGGGATTTTCTTCCATAAATTCCCTTTATAATTTAGTTGTTGACTTCTTTGCTGTGTCTTGTTCTGGTAGGCCAATGATTTGGATGCTATTCCTTTTCGTAGCATCAGCCATTGCTCTCAGGTTTACTTCTGCCTCTTTTATTATCTGGTTTGATTGTCTTTCTCACTTGCTAAGGTCTGCCTGATTGTCTTTGAGATCACTGATATAGTTCTCAGCCTCCTCTAGTCTGTTCGTGAGATCGCTGATCTTGAGTGCAGCTTCTGCTACTTCATCTGTTAGCTCCTGTCTTTCCCATTGGTGCGTGGATTTCATCCCCTCTATCATTGCATCCTTAGTCTGTGTAGCTTCCCTCATCTCCTGTATTACTCTAAGCAACCTTCTGAACATTTCTTTTTGTGGCATATCCAAGTCAGATTCTTCTATGAGTATCATTAACTCTGCTGATGTGGTTTGTCTTTCTTGTTTATTTGTTGGGAGTGATGTGGTATGCTGTTGGTTTACATGATGATTTCGAAGAGGTGGGCACCATATTTCTGGGACACCAAGAGACCCTGCATACTTTCCCTGTGTGACTGACAACGGTGTTTTCAAGGGCTGTCTGTGGCATACTTTGGAGTTTGGTCAGGCTGCTGTGTAGGCACGAGCCGTGGTCAACAGCTGTGAGAGGTAGCAAGCACTGTTGGGGACAGCTGTGGGGAACTCAATTTGACTGGTGGATAGTTCCGGTACAGTGGTAGGGTGATATGGAGCCAATGGGCGGGTGTCATTTGGGTGTAAAGTGGTGTGATCCATGTGGGCTGGGGGAGCTCCCAGAACTGGGAGGTTGGTCCCCTGTATTCCAGATCTATGCTAGGTGTGAGACAAGGATGCCCTCTGGGCCTGGAATGTACTCTACACTGATCCACTTGCTGTGTGGGCTTGGAGCAGACAGGGGAGCAAAGATCCCTGAGCTGCGATAGACCCAGGTAGTGCCTATCTAAGGCCCTGGGGACCAGGCACTTGCTGGGTGGGCCTGCAAGGACCTGGTGTGAGACTCTCCATGGGTCAGGGCGAGGAAGCAGGCAGTGGGCCTGCAAAGACGCAGTCCACGACTCTGGGAGAGGCAACTCGAGGTGGGCCTGCCAGGCCCTGGTCTGCAACTCCGCTACCCCGCAGCTCAGATCGAGTCAGCATGTGGTAGGCCTGCGAGGCTCCAGTCTGCATTTTGGACTCTCCGAGGCTCTGGGGCATAGCAGGCGGTGGGCCTGCAAGGCCCGGTCCACGTCTCCCCTTCCCCTGGGCTCCAGGCGTTGCAGCTGCAGGCATTAGGCTTGCACAACCCTGGTTCGTATCTTTGCTTCCTCCCTGCAAAGCCCCGCCTGTGTCTCTGCTTCCACGCAGTTCTAAGTGAGTTTTTTGCGGGCCTGTAAGGCCCCAGTCCACAAATCGGACTCCTGCTGCTAAGGCAGAGGTGGCACACAGCATGCCTGCAAGGCCCCTTCCACTCTGCAGCTACCGGAGCGGGCCTGAAAATTCCTAGTCCCAGTCTCTGCTTTCCAAAGTGGCACCCGCATGCCTGCAAGGACCGGTCACTGCGGCTGCAGGCGGCGAGTTTGGAAAACCCTAGGCCCAGTGTCTGCTTTCACGTGGCTCCAGACGAGTTCCTGCAGCTGGCTACTTGGACTTCCCATGGCTTGGGCAGAGGCAGGGTGCAGCACAGTTCTCTAGGCTGGGAGAAAGAGGGCTGGGAGACACAGGGGTTGCCAGAAGCCGCCATGCAAGGGAAATGGTGGCAAGTGCGGGTGACACTCCCTGTGGCTGGCGAGATGCTGGGCCTACTATAAACGCAGGCACCCTTGAAATGGCAGGGGCTGGGCCCTGCTGACCAGGCAGGGGCAACCGGCAGGGGTTGCAGGTGACCCAGGCACTGGTACTTGGTGCGCCCAGCCGCAGACGATCAAACCTGCTGAGGGTTTGGCCCTGGGGCCTTGGGTGGCTGCCAGGAGGAACCAGGGCTTGTAGGCAGAATCGCTGCTAGACCTTTGTATGGAGGGGAACTGTGGCTAATGAGCGCAGCTACCCCAGGTGGGAGCCACAAGTGGACCGCTGCTATGTGGTGGTCAGGCCCGGCCTTGGGGAGCTCTACACAATAGCTTTCGTGTTCCTGGGGCAGCGACCAAGGCAGGGGGTGGATGGGGGGAGGTGCTGGCTGGTAGCGAGGCTTACAAGGGTCAGCCAGCCAGTGGGAAATTCCTGATATATGGACCCAGATCTCCGGGGCTTGAAATAAAGCAGATGTGGGGCAGGGCCCCCTCCTAGACAGGGAGGACCCCTCGTAGGGCTCTTTCCACTCACCAGAACACTTCCACCTGACCTCCCTGACACCAGACTCACAGGAGTTCCCCGTATGGGCTGCTTACCTTGGCGCCATCTTTACCTGAACCAAGAAATGGGAATTTTGATGGCCTAATCTTAATCCATAGCTTCTACTTCTAAGATGTCTTGGCAGACCTCATGTTCAACTGTTTGGCTTTTAGCTACAAGGAAAACTCCACATACCAAGCACTGCCTCTACCACGCCTGGATGGACTGTAGTTCTGTCTGAGTGTCATGTGGGATTAAGGCAACATATTATACAATATGTGCAGAATTACCCCTGGAAACCAAGAGTCTGCATCTGAGAACATGTATCTTATGATATGATTATCAGGAAATGGAGTATTTTTGTTCTTCAAATAACTGTCATGTGCAATAATTTGGTCATCATATTGTATTTGCCGTTGCTGAAGTAGAGGAAAGGAAATGTGAAAGTGTGAAAATAAGCCCATAAATATCTCTGAAGAGACTAGTGAAATTTAATTAACTGAGCAATTGAGTCCAACTTCTTTAAATTTAGATATAAAATATGAGGGGTTTCCTGGAGCTTTGTTCTTGTTAGAATGAGGAGAGAGAAAACAAACAAACCAAAAACTCCACTAGATTTTAGCCAAGCAATGTTATGCCACTGGAAGGAATTAAAAGGAGAAATCATTACATGCCTTATAACCAACAGAGTACTAGTAAAACTGCACTCCAATGGGCTTATTATTTGATAATAAATGGGACAATGTTTATTACATAAACACGGAAGGCTCCTGGTGGCACAATGGTTCAGCACTAGAAGGCTAACCAAAAGATTGGTGGTTTTTACCCACCCAGCTGCATTATGGAGGACCTCTGGTGGCACCTTCAGGTAAGCATTAGAGTAATAACCTCATGTTTGGCAGTTCAAACCCACAAGCAGATCCACTATAGAAAGTTGTGGTTATCTACTACCCTATATAGGGTCACTATGAATTGGAACCAATTCAGTGGCAGTGTGTTTAGTTTGAGTTTGGAGCAGCATTATGGGAGAAAGACCTGCTTCCAAACGGATTACAGCTCAGAAAACCCTAGGGGGCAATTCTACTCTGTCTTATGGAGTAATTCTGAGTCAAAAGTAAGAGAGCATCTGAGAACAACTAACAAGCATCATGATTCGTACTAAGTGAAAAGCCCTGGATACTGGGGGACATAATGTGAGGTCTAAGGCATTGCACCTGTCCTCCAACACCTGGAGGTCAGACGAGGGCACGTGGATAACAAAGTGGACAGGTGTAAGGCCCCATGGTAGAGGCACAAACTTTGATTAATAAAACAACTTGAGAAGAAATTTTGATTCACCAGACCACATTACACAAGTGGTAAGGGACACTGTGTTAAAGATGTCCTCATGGAAATGATACTTTCTTGCCATCTCTTGGTCTACCCAAAAGCATGTTAGGTCGCCCCAGCCTCGGTCAGCTCAGCTGCCATTTTATTCCACTGACAGGCACTGGGTAGGTGAAACCCGTCTTCTTTTTCAGGCAGCAGTTTGAGGAAGTGGGTTTGGAGGCTGCTCTGTAGGTCTAGTCCCTCTTCCGTCCTCCCTTCCTCTTCCTTCCTCTACGTTTTTCATTGTTTTCTTCTTCCCCTCTTCCTTCCAGCCTTCTTCTCTTCTCTCCCTTCCATTTGTCCTTTCCATTCTCCTTAGTCTCATGCCCCTTCCCGCTCTCTTTCTCCTTCTCTCTAAACATACAACAAACATACCACACAAGGGGTGGATAGGAAGAGTTCTGTGCCTGACTTTAATTGGTGCTGTCTTCTCACTCACCACAGTCTTTGGGGTGGGAAGAGTTCAAAGAACTAACACAGAATAGGAAAATGAATGTAATATGTAGCTTCTTCTGGGGTTGTCTCTTCCATTGGGAGGAAGCCCTGGTGCCATAATGGTTATGCATTGAGCTGCAAACCTCAAGGTCAGCAGTTCCAAACCACCAGTCACTGCTCAGGAGAAAGATGAGGCTTTCAACTCCCATAAAAAGTTAGAGCAGCGGTTCTCAACCTATGGGTCCCGACCCCATTTGGGGTTGAACAACCCTTTCACAAGGGTCGCCTGATTCATAACAGTAGCAAAATGACAGCTATGAAGTAGCAACGAAAATAATTTTATGGTTGAGGGTCACCACCACATGAGGCACTGTATTAAAAGCATTAGGAAGGTTGAGATCCACTGCCTTAGCATCTCAGAAACCCACAAGAGCAGGGGTACTCTGTCCTATAGGGTCACCATGAGTCATACTCAACTCAAGGGCAATGAGTTTTTTTTTTGTTTTTTTTTGTATTCCATCTGGGGGTTGGGGGAAATTTCACACCAGCTGATCTAAATATGACCATATTGGATCATATCCTGGTGGAGTTGAGATTGAGCTGGGTTTGTTTTCCAATACGGTTCAAAAAACTTTATATTTAGCTATTGTGGACATAAAATTCATTCTGAAGTCTATCTTCACTCTGTCTCCTGTCCTGGTGAAGCAACCAGACCTTTAAATGTAAAGCACCTGTGCTGCTGGAAACCCCTCTATCTACTCCTCACCTTTGAGCCTTGTGCTTACATCAGGTTAGAGAATTAAGAAACAGCGCCAGAAACATGTTTGTTCCTAAGAGACTTGGGCTGATATTGCCATAGTGCTACTTGATAATTATGATAAAATCTGGATATATGACAACCGAATGTGTATCACCTAGGCCCATACATCCTTGGGGCACTTCTAAATCAGATATTTTGAATACCGGCTTTAAGCATCTCAGTGACATCTGTGTCAATCTCATGCCTACAGGAAGTGGTGTCTTGCTCTGGGGCTTGTGATCACAGTCTGAGATAGTAGCGCTCATGCTCTCATCAGTTTGGTGATCGCTCTTGGCAACTGAGACTTCTAATCAGGAAGCGAAGCAAACACTTAGAGATGGCTACGTATACAGTGGGCTGCGTTACGTTTATCCCTACAAACTCCCTCTGCGGTAGACACTATTCATACCCTGCCCTACCCAGACCGAGGGGGAGTGACCTGCATCTTAACAACTCAGCTAATAAGTTTAAGGCAGAATGTTGGATCCAAGAGGTCAGATATCCTTGGTTTTTTTCATTGCTAGACCCCAAGCAATGAGCCTTGGTGGCAAGGTGTGTTAAACATTGGGCTGCTAACCACAAAGGCTGTGATTCAAACCTACCAGCCACTCTGAAGGACAAGGATGAGGCTGTATGTCCCCGTAAATATTTATAGTAGGAGAAACCATAAGGAAACACTTCTATTATTCTGCCTTGTAGGGTTGTTATGAATTGGAATCCACACAACAGCAGTGGGTTGTGGGATAGCATTTTTTATAGCTCAAGCACTGTCACAGCCCCTAGCACATAGCAAGTGTTCATTAAAAATGTTATGAATGAGTGGAGTAGAAGAAAGTAAACAAAAGCCCAGCAATATGGCTCCAGAGTCTGTGTCCTTAGCACACAAGGACATTTAGTTACCTTCTGCTCTCCCCTCCCATTTCCTCATCTTGTACTCTGGCCTGTGGCTCTCACCGTCGAGTAAGCACAGATGGCTGAGCCCACCCCAAAGTTTCAGATCTGTATGTCTGAGAGGGGGCTGCAGAACGTGCAAGTCCAACAAGTTCCGTGGCGACATGATTGCTGCTGGCCTGGGGATATCACTTTGAAAACCTTTACCCTGGGTTATGAAACCTTTACCCTGGGTTATGAGACCTTTACCCTGGGTTATGAGACCTTTACCCTGGGTTATGA
>NW_022103928.1:22403990-22422387 GCF_000313985.2 Echinops telfairi
CTGGGTTATGAAACCTTTACCCTGGGTTATGAGACCTTTACCCTGGGTTATGAGACCTTTACCCTGGGTTATGAAACCTTTACCCTGGGTTATGAAACCTTTACCCTGGGTTATGAAACCTTTACCCTGGGTTATGAAACCTTTACTCTGGGTTATGAAACCTTTACCCTGGGTTATAAAACCTTTACCCTAGGTTATAAAACAAACCCTTTTCCAATCTCATGTTTTGAATCAACTTTCTTTCTCCTTTTCCACCACAAAAAGGAAAGGTTATTATCTTATGGAAGCAAAACAAGTGACATATGGATAGATTAGATAGATATATAGATGATGTAGATATAGATAATAGAAATTTGTATCAAGAAAATGGCTCTCGTGTTTGTAGAAACATACAAGTCCATATCCAGTCAGGTCCCAAGTCCATGAATCAGATGTTAGGCTGGAGGTCTCTGTTGCACATACCCTGTTTCCCCGAAAATAAGACAGTGTCGTATATTAGTTTTTGCTCCCAAAGATGCACTAGGTCTTATTTTCAGGGGATGTCTTATTTTTCCATGAAGAATACGGTACACATTTATTGTTGAACAACAAAAGAGGAAATGTATTACCTGTATATGGTAGTAGTTGTCATCACAAACCAGCATAACCAGACAAACTGTGAATCCTACAGTATCAAGAATTTCTTGTTACTACCATTATTTCCATGTACAATAATCTATGGTACATTTACTCATTTATTCAATGACAGTCATGTCATCATCTTCTGGAACATCATCATAACAATCCAAACACTTATTTTTGAGGAGGAATTATTTTCAGGGGATGTCTTATATTTTAGTGAGAGGCAAAACTGTAAGTAGGTCTTATTTTCGGGGGATGTCTTACTTTCAGGGAAACAGGGTAGCTTGTGAGGCTGGTCATCAACAAGAAGACCACAGGCTGATGGTACAGAGAAGATAAATCTGAGGTCAAAAGGTCAGATGAGAGGTCACAGACAACTCCCAGGATCAACAGGGATTATGGCAAGTCCCAAACCCTGGAGGTGAATAACCAGGTACAGGATCCAGACCTAGCCAGCTTTTCCACAGTGTCCATTGACATTGGATGCAGACCACACCCAAGGAAACGTTCTTTCAATTGACTATGTCAGAGCTGTGTGTGACCTGAGTAAGGGTATTGAATCCCACTCTAATCTTACAACTGTGTGAGGTCATTAAGTCAGGTCAGGTAATGGGGTGGTTACTAGGTGGTAATTGCCTAACTACTGAAAATCCTGCCAGCCAAGTTGACCAAAAACCTAACAGAGTTATCCTGTTTGTAATCTTGGGGGTGTGAAAGAAGAACTGAAAGTTGGCCATTTCATCAAAAGCATACTTCAGCAGTAGGAGATACTGCAGGCACAATAGAAAGAACCTGTTATATACAATTAGGAAGCCTGGGTTCAAATCCTGGTTCCACTTCACCGGAACAAGTCAGTTGACCTTTCCATACCTCATTCTATAAAATGAGCATTATTAATAGGCCCCCTGCCTTCCCTATACTAAGGCTACTGAGAGAATTAAGGGACAGTGGGGGGGCGGGGGGCACAGTGTAGACTCTAAGGGAATGGAGGACTTGGTTATTATGTAGTCACTTCGTGAAGTCATAAGGTTGGTCTTGAAACTAGAGTTAACTCTGGTGGGTGATGGGTGAGTTCAGAAAGAAACCTGGATTCTCTTCATATACTGTACAGCTGAAACAAGGGAAACAGAGAGATGTTTCCAAGTAGAACATGAAAATTAAAGCTATATACTCCCAGATGAAATATACTTCGTTATCACAGGCCAAACATAAAATAATAGGGCACAAATACAGCTATCTGTTCCCATAAAGAACAGGGAGGAAATTTGGGAAACAATTCCTGAGTAACTTTAAATGCCTCTTCTATCTTTTTACTGCAGAGCCAAGAAGGGCACAAAATTATGACAAACTAATTATGATGATGGATGGGGAGCCAGTCCCTTACGTTAGCCACACTGCTGGAGCAAAACGCAGCTTCACCGGCCGCGTACTTCAATGGGCAAGGCACTCTGGATGATAATGGGCAATACAGATGAACAGCATTATGTTAAAACAGGATAATTATTCTTTTTCATTTCCTAGTTCTTTCCCATGCACCTCTTCCTGCCTTACATTTTTCTGTTTCTAAGGCACTATCTGTGTATATCAGGCAGGCTCCTCTCCTGCTAATTAAAGGTGATGTCTTGCCTGCTCCTCCCGCAGTTTCCAGCAGCAGGGGTGCAGGGAGCAGGACTGATGGAGCCAGGGCCTGGGATCCACCCTTTTCAAAGCAGGCCGAGGTGGTGGGAGGAGGTGAGAGGGTCAGGGAGAGAAAGCGAGTCCCTGCTGAGAAAAATGACTCTGCTTTTTCTTTTTCAGAGCGCTTCTTTTCGAAACTTCTAACAAGGCATTCGGCTCTCTGGGAAGAGGGCGATGAGAATGGGATTAAGAGGGGGGCATTCAACATTCTAGACCGCCTGGCCTAATTAAGCAGCCACTTGGCTATACAAGAGAATAGATGTGTTCATTCATTTCCTCATTCCTTCATTCAGGCGGGCAGTCTCTTGGTCTTAAGCATGATCTATTAAGTAACTACCTCAAACCAGCTGCTGAGCTAGACAATGATGAATGAGGCAGACGCAAGCCCTCCTATTTTAAAGAGGAGACAGAACCAAAGTAAAGGGGGAGGAGTGCAAAGTGCTCACAAGTTTGGGGTGTGAAAGAAGGGAAAAGTGGCCGCTTCCGCAGAGGCATACTTGAAATGAGAGCCAGAGAGAGAAAGACGAGGGGCGGCAGAGGCGGACGAGGGGACCGCTTTAGGTAGAGTGTTCAGGAAATGCGTCTCTGAGGAGGGTGGAAGTCTCCAAGCTGAGGCCCCAAGGAAGAAACCGAGCAAGGCATCCAGGGAGATGAGGGCACACCTGTGCAGGGCGAGGTGGCCCGTCCCTGAAAGATCAGGGAGGCTGAGGCAGAGTGAGAAAGCAGGGCAAGGGGCCAAAAGGGACTCCAGGGATACACAGGGCCCAGTTTAGACAGTCCTGAGGGCCGTGACAGGTGTAAGGTAAGGAAACTAGCATGTACTCAAAGCAAAATGGGAAAAACATGGACAGGTTTTCCTCGGGGGTGTGGGGGTGTGGGGGGTGTGGGGGTGGGTGCGGGATCGATGTTTCCTCTGTTCTGTAGAATATGAGTCAGAGAGAACACAGTTCCAGTTTTGACCCATTCGGTGAAGTAACTCAGGTAAAAGGTGATGGTAGTGGAAGTGGCAGAAAAGGAGAGGGTGGAGGTAAGATGTGGAGATAGGCTAGATGGAACCGGCTGGTACATGGGTGGAAGTCCCTGAAAGGGGCAGTCACGGGTGATCTGGAGGTGTCTGGCTTGAGTGACTTACCTACCTTTCACTAGGTAACTCGGTGCTCTGACAGTACGTGGTTCATGCCTATAGCTCTTAGGCCACACTCGCTCCATCTGGAAGTGTGTCTTAAGGCATGACTTTTGGAGCTCTCTGTCTGGAATTGGACTAGCTCAACAGGTTCCTTCAGATGCCACTTTTGATCAGAACTTTGAGTTGAAGGCTCCCTAATGAGATGCATACAAGTGTGTTGCTGGTGGAACATGTCTGCAGCCACCCACTGATTGCCAAGTTATGTTTGGCATTAAACTCATGTGTGCATGAATAACTCATGTATCATTCTGTGTGGACTTACCTATGAAGGACACAGAGTGGTGACAACCCAACAATGTGGCAGAAAGGGAAAAACATAGGGAAACCCCGTTTTCCCCACGGAAATTAGATTAACGACCATTTCTAGTATTTGTATTTTGATTCAGCAATTCTTAAACTTCAGTGCACATCTGAATAATCTGGGCGCTTTGTTAAAAGGCAGACACTGACTCAGCAGGCCTAGGTCGGGGTCTGAGAGACAGCATTTAAGAGAAGTTCACAGATGGTGCTGGAGCTGCTGGCCTGCAGAACACACTTGGCAAAGCAGGACCTTGTTGTTGTTAGGACCGAGTCAGTTCCAATTCACAGCGACCCTAAGGTCCAACAGAACAAAATGCTGTCTGGTTCTGGGCCATCCTCCCCAGTGTGATGGTTCAGCCCATTGTTGCAGCCACGGTGTGGATTCATCTCTTGAACATTACCTCTTTTACACGGCCTCTCTATTTTACAAAGGATGGTGTCCTTTCTTAGAGACTGGCCCCTCCTTATATCTAAAAGGTATGTCAGGGACCATCCCTGAAGAAGGAGGACATCATGCTTGGTAAGGTAGAAGGGCAGCAAGAAAGACGAAGTCCCTCAACAAGACGGACTGACCCACCCCCTGCAGCAATGGGAGCAAGCATAGCAACAGTCGTCAGGATGGCTCAGGACCAGGCAGCCTTTCCCTCTGTTGCCCGTAGGGTCGCTAAGGCATGGAAGCAACCCGAGGACACCTAGCAACCACAAAGCACTGAGGTTAACTCTTACCACCGTATAAGGAGCATTCTGGCTGTACTTCTTCCAAGACAGATTTGTTTGTTCTGCCAGTTCGTTGTACTTTCAATATTCTTTGACAAGACTTTATATGTTTCATTTCACCGGAACCTAAAGTAACCTTCAGAATGTAAAACCAGCTCCACTTTACAGATAAAGCTAAGACAGAGAGACTTTTAACTCGTGTCTCTCAAGAATGGTCACTTTAGGTAGAGCTAGGTTGTAAACACCAACTCATCCATATCAGATATAATAAATTGTAACTAGAAAACGCATAAGGCTATGCAGGTTTAAACACATAGAAAAACTGTCATTTGGCAAATAGGTAAAAGGAAGAAACATTTAAACAAAAAGTAATCAATATATTTGCATGAGAATCAAGTCAGGAAAAATGTTTGAGATTCACTATATTTAACAGAATTTTTGTGTGCATAATTTTATTCATTTTAAAATTGATGTATAATTTACATGCATTAAAGTGCACAGATCTGAAGTTTTCAGTTCAGTTTTATTCATTTTTTAATTGAGGCATAATTTACATACATTAAAATGCACAGATCTAAAGTGTAACCAGCAACCCAAACCAAGAAATAGAACGTTTCCAGCAACCCAGGAAACTCCCTCGTGTCCCTTTCCAGTCAGTTCCTTGATTCCCATCAGCTGTGATTATCTGGGCCTGTTCCTTCATTTCCTATCATTCAAATCCTGTCATATCTACGCCTTTGTGCATGCTTCTTTTGCTCAGCACCACATTTTGAGACTCATGACCTATAATTTTTTTTATCATAAAATATCCTCCCTCACAGTACAATATTTGGTGTTTTCCTTCACCGTGATTTTATGTTTTGCCCAGAATGAACGGTTTTCCACTGAGGACTAATGTAACAGAAATTATACCTCCAACAACCAGTGGGTATTGAAGTGTAATAATAAAGTTTCACCAAACTTTATTGTTCAGTAAAACACTTCTGAAGCTAGTTCCTTTCTGTTGCTGACTGATCTTGTGGATTCCTTATTTGCAAATTGTAGCCGTTCTCATTCTGACTCAACACTGAGCAATCTAAAAAAGACCTTTTTCAGAAGGAAAACAATGGCAGCATTAGCAGCAACATCTATAAGATAAAGAAATCTTACTCTCAGTAAATTTGCATCAGAACATGCACTTTTTCTCAGCTCACTTTTATATTCTTAGAAGGACCCCCAACAAAGTTCAAATTTTTGTGGAGACATGCATACACATATTAAGACTACATGAGAAATCCAAGCCACTGTTCTGGTAAATCCACGTAGCTGGGATCGCTCAGAACAGGAGTTTCAGAATCGCAAAGGTGAGAGACCACAGCCCATCAGTCACGGCATCAGGTTCCCGCGTCTTCCGTGTTGCTGTGACACTGGACACTCTGTTACTGGTATTCAAAAAGCAGCACGGTCCCCAGGAGAGAACAGGTTTCAATAGAACTTCCAGATTGAAAACAGACAACAAAGAAGGAATTGGCTGCTCATTTCTGAGGAATTAGCCACTTAAAACCTCTGGAAAAGCAGCAAAACATTGTCAGAGATAGTGTCAGAAGATGAGCCCCTCGTGAAGGGAGACGTTGGACAGTGTAAGATATGACAAAATAATAATGATTTATAAATTATCAAGGGTTCATGAGGGAGGGGGGAGGGGGAGGGAGGGGGAAAAATGAGGAGCTGATGCCAGGGGCTCAAGTAGAAAGAAACTGTTTTGAGAATGATGATGGCAACAGATGTACAAGTGTGCTTGACACCGTGGATGGATGTTTGCATTGTAATAAGAATTGTGCGAGCCCCAATAAAATGATGTTCTTAAAAGAGAAGAGGAGCACCTCAGGTGGAAGGTGCTCAAAATGTGAGCAAGTTTCCTTCTCCAAGTCGAGTTGGCCCTAATGACATGGATGGGGCAAGGCCTTTGGGACCGTCAGCTGCTGATGAGGCATGACTCAAAATGAGAAGAAACAACTGTACACATCTCTGAATAATGAGAAATTGGAGTGCAAGAAATATGAATCTAAGAAAATTGGAAATTGTCTAAAATGAAATGGAATGCATAAAAATAGATATCTTAGATGTTAGGGGGCTGACATGGACTCATATGGGCCATTTTGAATCAGAAAGTCATATCGTTTTCTATGCCTGGAATAACACAATCAAGAGGAATGGTGTCCCAATAACCATCAAATAAGACATTTCAAGATCTGTCTTGAAGTACAATGCTGTCTGTGATAGCAGACAGTCTTTCTACACACAAGGAAATCCAATCAATACAACTATTATTCAAATTTATGCACCAACCAAAAAGGAAATTTAAGAATTTTACCAACATCTTCAGTCTGAAATTGATCAAACCTGCAATCAAGATGCATTGAAAAGTATTGGTGATCGAAATGCAAAGTTGCAAACAAAAAGGAAGGAACGGTAGTTGGAAACTATAGCCTTGGTGATAGAAATGAAGCTGGAGATTGCATGATAAAATTTTGCAAGACCAACGGCTTTTTCATTGCAAACACCTTTTTTTCAATAATATGAAAGGTGTTCTTCTCCAAATAGAAGTTACAGAAATCAAATTGACTACATTGGTGGGAAAAGACTATGGAGAATCTCAATATGAACAGTAAAAACCAGGCCAGGGGACTGACTGTGGAACAGACCATTAATTGCCCATATGTAAATTTAGGTTCAAGCAGGCAAAAGTTAAGATAAGTATGTTAGAGCCAATATGACCTTGAGTCTATCCCACCTGGATTTTGAGAGCATTTGGCCCACTGAACGCTAAGGAAAGAAAACCCGATGAACTGAGGGATGACACTAAGAACATCATACCTGAAGAAAGCAAACGGTCATTAAAAAGACAAAAGAAAGAAAAGATAAAAGTGGATATCAGAAGAGATTCTAATCTCTTAGAATCACAGAGCGGCTAAGATAGATGGAAGAAATGATGACGTCAAAGAGGTAAACAGAAAATTTCAAAAGGCAGTTCAAAAAGATAGAGTCAGATATTATAATAAAATGTGCAAAGACCTGGAGTTAGAAAATCAAAAAAAGAACACGTTCAGCATATCTGAAACTGAAAGAACTCAAAAAAGTCAAGCCTCAAGTTGCAATCTTGAAATTTTCTATGATCAAAATATTGAATGATCAAAAGAATGATGAAAATATTCCACCAAAAGAAGATGGAAAGAATATAGTCACTGTACCCAAAAGAACTAACTAGACAACAGCCATTTCAAGAGATAGTATATGAGCAAGAACCAATGGTACTGAAGGCCAAGCTACACTGAAAGCCTTAGGCAAAAGCAGGCCCTCAAGAATTGATGGCCTCTAAATGGAAATCTTTCAACAAGGTGATGAAACACTGGACGCATTCACTTGGCTGCGCCAAGAAATTTGGAAAACAGCTACTGTTTGGCTAACTGACTAAAAGAGATCCCTATTTGTCACATTCCAAAAAAAAGTGACTCAATGGAAAGTGAAAATTATGAAACAGTATCATTGATATCACATGCAAGTAAAATTTTCAGGAGATCATCCAACAACCATTGCAGCAGTATGTTGACAGGGAACTGCAAGAGGTTCAGACCAGATTCAGAAAGGATGTGGAACCAGGGATAGTATTGCCAACATCACATGGATTGTGGCTGAAAGCAGAGAATACCCAAAAGATGTTTACTTGTGTTTATTTACTATGCCAAGGCATATGACTGTGTGGGTCATAACTAACTATGAATACTTTGAGAATAATGGGAACTCCAGGGTACTTCATTGTGTTCATGCAGAACTTGTACATGGATCAAGAGACAGTTATCCAAATGGAACAAGGGCATATTGCATGGTATAAAGTTAAGAAAGGCATGTCAGATTTGCACCTTCTCACCCTGCTTATTCATTTTGTATACTGAACAAATACTCAGAGAAGCTGGATAATATCTAGAAAAATACTGCATGGGGATTGGAGGAAGGCTTATCAACCTTTGATATGCAGATGACACAATCTTGCTTACTGAAAGTGAAGAGGACTTGAGGCCCTTGCTGATGAAGATCAAGGATCGCAGCCTTGATGGATTATAATGCAATGTGAAAAAACAAAAACAAAATCCTCACAACTACACCAATGGATAACCCCATGATAAACAGAGAAAAGATGGAAGTTGTCAAAGATTTCATCTTCGTTGTACCACAATGTTGATAGAAGCAGCAGTCAAGAAATCAAAGGATTCATTGCATTGGGTAAATCTATGGCACAAGACCTCTTTAAAGCGTTGAAAAGTTAGAAGGTTACTTTGAGGACTAAGATGCCCCATACCCAAGCCATGGTAATTTCAATATCACATGACAATTGAGCATTGAATAAGGAAGATCAAAGAAGAATGGATGGCTTTGAATTATGGTGATGGCGAAGAATATTGGAAGCAACGTAGACTGTCAAAAGGACCAACAAATCTGTCTTGGAAGAAGGACAGTCAGAATGCTCCTTCGAAGGAAGACTTAATCTAGCATACTTTGAACATGTTATCAGGAGAGACCGGTCCCTGGAAAAGGACACCATGCTGGGTAAAGTAGAGGGGCAAGTGAAAGAGGAAAACATTGACCAGAGGGGTTGGCACAGTGGCTACAACTATAGGATCAAACATGAGAATTGTCAGGGTGGTGCAGTGTTTTGTTCTGTTTTCTGTAAGGTTGCCACCAACAGGAACTGACTGGAAACCACCTAACAACAACCAAAGTTTGCTGGCCATGCATTGAGGAGATCTAATCAACTTCATCTTTTTTCCTATTAGCTCTGTGTGTTGCATCACACATACAAACACACTGACTGCTTAGTATCTGTAGCATGCCCAGAAGTCCTTGCAATTGACCCACTCAGTCTTCAGAAACAACCCTTGACATCTATCTACTGACCTCAGCATCCATCCCAGGCCTTTCATTCCAGTAGCAGGCCTTGAGAATCACTTGTTTCAATAAAGATTTGCTTTCACTTCTGTTTCTTTTGTTTTTTTGTTTTTGTCTCTATGTGTAAGTGGTGATATCCCATTTTTCTGGTAACCATTTAGGCTTGAGGAGAAACTATTGTTGGATTGCTCCAACAACATTGAAGAATTTTAGAGAGCAGCAAGATTTAAACCATCTATTTGTAGTGAGAAGATCTGTACTAAGCAGTATATAATGGCATACCCTTCTTTATATTTGTCTCTGTTTCCTAACACCTCGGCCAGAGCTGGACATAGAGTGACAATAAATATTTACTGAATCGATGGCATTTTGTAAAGTTAAAATTAAGTAAATTATGATCCTGTACTTTGTCACTGAAACTTTGCTTTATCACTTGCTTGAAATACTTGTTCTAGCAAAGTGCAGGATGATTATATAAGAAGCAGGAGGACAACAAAAATACTTTTTAAAAACAATTTTTATATCAAGAAAATGTCATTAGGTAATCCTAAGAGTTTGGAAGAAAAAAATAACAAGCTGTAATTTTTATATTTTTACCCAGTTTTAAGTTTAAATGTTCAGAGAACATGATTTTACTGCAGATAATTACTAAGTGACAATCACACACAGATATATTTGGTGCCATTTAATCTAGAATGGTTCCTATAGGCATTCTCTAATATATTGAAATTACACTTAGGTATTAGATTGTTTTAATCAAGAAATGATCACCCTAGTCATGAATACTGAGTCTGATGACACAGACTGTCAACTATGTGACGAGATATGATTTTGGATGGCAAGTCACATTTCACATGAAAAAAATCGATCGTGGTTGTCTGCCATATTTTCCTAACCTTCCTTGCTTCTGTTCTCTGTGTCCGGACAGAGTCATTAGACCTCCTGAGCTTGGAAGAGGCAGAAGGAAGAGAGGCAAAGCACGCAGCCTCCATTCTGTTTCTTTAAAGGGTAGGCCAGGTTCACCTGCTTCTGCCCAACTACAACCAACTGCCGCCATGGAGTTGAATCCAGCTCCAGCGACTTCATGCACGTAAGAGCAGAACTGTTCTCCATAGCGTTTTCCATCAATGATTTTTGAGATGAGCTCACCAAGCCTTTCTTCTGTTCTCTTCAGAAAGGCTTTTCCTGACCATCCAATCCATAGTGGCTCCCTTAGTGTCCCTCCATCTTTTCACATTTACTAGCTATGTAGTTGGCCTGTCTGTTATTTGTTGACCTGGAAGCTGTTTCCCTCATTAGAATGGAAGCTACATGAGATCAGGGACCAGATCTTTCTTGTTTACCAATTCATCCCTAGCTCCTAGCCCAGTACCAACTAAATTGTAGAAATGCAGTAAATATTTGAGAAGAAAAAGTAATGAATAAGTGAACTAGTCCATTAAGCACTTTGATCTACAAAACAATGAACTTCGTACAACTGGAAGAATCTGTGTCAGGCTATATCTAAACGTAGCCTCTCAAAGTTGTGTGACTACAGGGGGCAATGCGTTACAACCTTTTAGGTTTATGGGCTATTTCTTTGCATTCCTGTAGTGACAAGACAATTACAGAAATAAAGACCTGCACTGATAACACAGGTTGGCTCACATCATGAGACCCCGGAGTGAGAGTTAAAGTGTTGCTTCTTTGCTGGTTCTCGGAGAGTTTGTTCACGTAAGGTGTAATTTATAAAAGCTGCTGAGCAGTCTGCAGCCAAGTAGGCAAGCTGAGAGATGTGTGGACAAAAGGCTCAACTGAACTGGTCATGGTATTATTGTCTTCTATCCAAAGTACCTAAAGTACTTTCAGAAGAGATTTTGGTTTTTGTTTTGGTTGCACTAGTTCTCAGAGTAAATGCCATTCAGTTTACAAAACCGAGGGCAAAATACACAAAAGAATCAAGCTAGTCCAAGTATCATAACACGTTAAGGCAGTGTAACATAGCTTTGAGATTAGACTAATTGGATTCTCATATCAGCTTGACCACTCAATAATTTATGATTGTAGTAGCCTGGAAAAAAATGGGTACACATTTCTGCCATCCTTACGAGCATGCCCTTGTGCAGTGTGACCACCAACAGGTAGAATATATTTTTCCACTTCTAGAGCCTGGACTGGCCCAACTGACTTACTTCGAACAGTAGCAAACATGACAGATTGGGCATTGGGCCTTGACCTCTCTTGTGATCGAGAACTCCCACGTACCACATGACTAAGGCCAGGAAGAGGAACCCTGGTGGAGGAGTGGATTACATGCTGGGTTCTAATCTCAAAGACAGCAGTTCAAAGCTAGCAGCCCCTCTGAGGGAGAAAGACAAGGCTTTCTGTTCCTTACAGGATGTATACCCTGGGACACGTACGTATAGGGGGCTGTGAGTTAGAATCAACTTAGTGGCGGTGAGTTTTTGAGTTCGTATTAACCAAGAGCCCCGGCAGAGTTATGCATTTGGCTGCTAACCATAAGGCGGGCAGTTTGAAACTGTCAGGAGCCCCATGGAGGAAGATGAAGCTGTCTGCGCCTGTAAAGATTTACAGCCTTGGAAACCTCTGGGGCATTTCTGTTCTGTCCTACAGGTCACTGTGAGTATGGGTCGGCTCAATGGCAGTGAGTTAAGTTTTTGAGGTTTGTTTTTAATATTGAGGCATAACATAAAGCCATTGCCTCATTGTTTATTATTCAGGATGTTTCCAACTTTTCCGCTTTCCATTGGGGTCTCATAGAAGCACCTCATCTGCCAGACTGGTAGCGAAGGAGATGGCTTCTTCCATGAGCATTCAGAAACTTCCATGAAGCTAAGTCAAGAAGAAACAAGGAAGGGCCTTTTGTAGAGCAGTTTCCTAAAGTGTCCGATACTCCCCCCTGGTGGACACCGGAACAATCCAGAGGAGTTGCAAAAGGATAAACCTACACTTTATCCTTGGATTACAGGGTATTGTAGGAAAGTTTTCATTGCTAGGTTTTTTTGTTCTTTTGTTTTTCTGAAAGGGTAGTAGTAAGAAATAATTTTTGGGAACATATACTGTAGAGCCAACAGGAAAAAAATTTGTTGGTGCAGTATACTGTAATGTCTTTTGGGTTTGGTTTGTTTAATTTTAGTTGGTTTCGTTAGTTTTATGTAGTTGGTAACATCTTTTGGGTTTGTTTTATTGGTTTGGTTTGTTATAATATGGTTTAGTTTTGTTGTTTGGTTGGTTTGGTTTGGTTGATATGGTTTGAGTTGGTTTGGCTTGGTTTAGTTGGTTTGATTGATATGGTTTATTTTGATTTGGTTTGGTTCAGCTTGGTTGATATGGCTTGAGTTGATTTGACTTGGTTTGGTATGGTTTCATATGGGTTGGTTTAGTTTGGTTTATTTGGTTTGATTGGTATGGTGAGTTATTTAATTGTGCCAACTCGGCTGATAACACATGTGGGGCTAATTGAAAGGCGGAGGGATAAATGGGTGGTGAGCCTTGCCTTTCTAGCTCTTGGGTCTCTTACTTTGTGATGGGCGCACCAGGGTGCAGCTCCCTTAGCAGTTCCCTGATTCAGCTTGCAAGATTGACTTCCTACAAGACATCCCCAAGGAGAAGCCACATGGACCTATCCCAGTGCAGCCCTGGGTGCTGGAGCAGCTGTGTGGAGACCCCTGCTAGTGCTGAGATGCTTATTCATTCACTGACTCAGCTTTTCTCCTGCAGTCGGCATCATTGCCTCTGTTTTGTGAGGTGGAGGACTTTGTGGACTGGTGTTGGGTTAATGAGTTAATGTTGGATTTGTGGGCTTGGGCAGCATTGGGTTGGGATGTTTTCGTGATGCACATTTTCTTTACATAAAACTCTCTTACACATGAGTTGTTGTAGATTTGTTTCTCTAAAGTACCTAGACTAATACATATGGTATAGTCTGATTCTATTTGGTTGATATGGTATGGTTTGGTTTGGTATAGTGTATTTGTTTTGATTGGTATAGTAGTGTTTGATTTGATTAATAAGGTTTCTTTGGTGGATACGGTTTGGTTTGATCTGGCTTCCTGTGGTTTGGTTTGCTTGATTGGTTGGTCGGCATGTTGGTTGGTATGCTGTTTATCAAAGGAACTATGAAAAGCAGGGGATCCAGAGTCATGCTCTGAGAAAATATGAACTCCATATGCTCAGCATTGAAAACAGTCGCCTGATTACTCCACGTCATGTATCTTTGTTCGGGGCACACAAAGCAGCTGGCACTGGTTGGTTCATAGCCACCCTAGAATAAAGGGGCTGTTTCCCAAATTACTAGAGGGGGTTGTACACACAGCTGGGAAGGTCTTCTCTAGAATGGGGTCAGACTCTGCCCCCTGTAGACCCCATACCTGTAGCTGCAGTCAGGATACTTACAGAGGACAGTTGATCATGAAGATGCTGAGAGGCTGGGTGGGGCCAGGGGTCAGGGTCAAAGCCTGGCAGGCATGCTAGCTTCCTGCAGTGATCACAGTGACCTGCATTTTCAGGAGTCTTTGATTGAAGACTGAACTCTACTTGTGGGATGCAGGGGACAGAAAATCTCAGACTGTGTACTTTGACTCCAAAGCTTCATGAAAGCATTTCCTAAGGTTTGGAGCAGCAGGGAATCAATCAGCTGTTGTCCAGAAAAGAAGAAAAGGTGAAGATTCCCCAGAAGGAAGGGAAAACTGTGACTCATGACAAAGGCCAACAGGGCTGGAGATTATTTCTGGTGTGTGTCTCTTTTCTTGAGATAAAAGATCATAGGCATGATGATACAAAAGCAGTCGGACTGTGCATTTATGAATTGGTAAGCCAGTTCTTACCACAGTCTTTGCTAAATCATTTTAGCTCCTACTTCTTAGCAACTTGTTATGCATTCCAGCCATGCTATCTGCTTTGACCTACTTTTCTTCGTTTGCACAGGGGGGAAAGTCTCTGCAGGAACTAGACTCAATCAATATCCAAGTTCCAACCAATTATCAAGTCGGCCGAACCACAGTTTCTGCCTCCAATTTTTGTGGCAGACTTTCAAGAAAAATATAGCCTCTTATTTTTGGATTTATATTTTGTTGTCATTCTATGTAATTTGTAAATGTTGTGGGCAAATCCAGTACAATAGAAGGAGATGACAATGGATTTATTCAGCATTTGCTTTTCCTAGTCAGGTCTCATGGGAGAGGAGCATCTCCAGAATTGCTGGCATGCTCACCTGGGTCTCAAATCCAATGACACGATTTTAGTGTCAACTGTAATGTCCTTACAAGGTCACTTACTCAGGCAACAGACACACATGCAGAATATTTGCCTTGATATTTTCATCTTATTTTAAAATTATTCACATTCTATTTTCAATAAAGATCAGTGGTAGCTTCCCATAGGAGATGCCTCGGTAAATGCCCATAAAATTGCAATAGGTTAGGGATATTTTTAAAAAAACCAACTATGCCAGGGGAGTAGAAAGAGAAATATCCCAACTGCATGAGCTAATGTAAGAGGGTAAACCTGGACTTCAGCTCCAACCACATACGAATCGGGATCTGTGGGAAAGGCCAGGGGGTTCGATTCAGGTAGCCCTCAGTCATTTCACTTCCTGGGAGAATCTAAGCAAGTTGTTGACCTGTCTTGAGTTCCAATATTTTCTCTCCATAGCTAATAATAAGCATTTCATGAAATTATGGTCAAGAGTAAATAATAATACTTAGGTAATTAAAAATTAACATGTGGGTGATAATCATGCACCACACACGATCCCATGCTCTTCACATGTCTCATTCACTGAATTCTGACCAAGGATCTATGTTAGTAGATTCGATTCTACTCACAGAGTCAGAAGTCGCACATCAGTAGTGGTGGAGCCAGTATTTGAAGCAGGGACTCTGGGTCTCACAGCCATTCTCTTTACCACTCTGCAATGCTCTCTCATATCACCTCAAAGGAGATGAGGTCCAAATAGGTAAGGGCTGTGTATCCCTGTTCCTTTTGGCTTCTTCGCAGAAAAAGCAGAGAGAGAAATATTCTGAGGGGAGATTTCACACACACACACACACACACACACTTTAATCACCATAAAGTAAAATATAAAATAAACTATTTTAAGAAAGACCCAACTCCCCATGTTGAGATTAAAGTGCTTTACGTCAAGAATGTTGAAACGTTTTAGGAACACCGCGTTTATTTAAAGGAAATATCACTCTGAGTTCTCGACTAAGATATAAAAGAGAATGTGACGTTCTGTAGGCAGTTTGAATACTTTCCCTTGGGTTGAAAACACTTTGTTGTTCACAGAACCCCTAAGATAGCTCCCAGGCTTCTGCCTGTCTGAACCCACCTCAGGAGATTCTTATTAAAGGAACTATGAAGTAAACAATGTCTCCACTAGAAGTTTTAGAACATGTACAGACCTGAATTATGTAGCCATTTCTTCCAAAGACCTCTCTATATAACCAAGACAAGACTGAAAACATAATTCAAAATTTTGAACATAACTCAAAGACATTTCTTAAGAGATCTGAATTGCCAGCGTTCAGGTAGGCAGGTTTCTGGTGGTGCAGGGCAGTAAACCACACCTTGTCTGTCCATTTGTAATATTGTGGTGACTGGTGTGTTGCTCTGATGCTGAAAGATATATCACTGGTATTTCAACAGCCAGCAAGTTCACCCAAAGGGAACAGGTTTCAGTGGACCTTCCAGACAAAGAAGAGACAACGAAGAAGGAGCTGGTCCCCAACTGGGAGGAAGAAGCCACTGAAAACCTTACACACAGCATCAAAGCATTCCCCGATACGGAAACCCAAAACAAGGGAAGCAGAACTTAGTCGGAGATTCTGCTGGCAGATGGGCCCCTCAGGTGGGAGGGCCCTCAAAGTGTGACTGAAGAGGAGCCAAATTCTTAGTGGGGAGTCAACCATGGTGACGTGAATCTGGTAAATCCTGTAGAAATGTAGCCTTTGGAATCTGCAGTTGGAAGTGGTTAAAAATGAGATGGGACGTATGAAGATCAATATCCTAGGCATTAGTGAGCTGAAATGGACTGGTATTCACCATTTTGAATCAGAGAGTCATATTATTTACTCGGTCGGGAGTAAAGCAATCAAGAGAAAAGATATGGCATCCATTGTCTGAAAGGATCTTGCTAAATCCATCATGAAGTACAATGCTATCTGTGCTCAGATTTTATCTATCTTCCCCTTCAAGGAAACCCAATCAGTACAATTATTATTCAACTTTATGCACCAACCACAAAACCTACTTGTGTTAGTCTGGGTAAACTAGAGAAACAAATCCATAAAAACTCACATATGTATAAGAGTTTTATATATAGGGTAAGTGTACATTCAGAAAGCATCCCACCCAGTCCAGTCCAAGCCCATACATCCAACTAAGCCCATATGTCTGACACCGATCTACAAAGTCCTCCTCAAATTCACAAAACACACACAATAAAGCTGAATGCAGGAGGATCACAGGCCAGTGGATAGAAAGTAAATCTAGTGGCGGTGTAAGCATATCAGCTCTGGCAGGGTCTCCACGCGGCTGCTCCAGCACCCAGGACTGCATCCGGTAAGTCCGTGTGGCTTCTCTTCAGGAATGTCTCGCAAGAAGTGAGTCTTGCCAGCTGAGGCAGCCACACACTGGTCCAACCATCAGTGCACAAGAGACCAGAGAACCAGAAAGGCGAGGCTCACCGAGCCATTTATCTCTCTGCCCTTCAATTAATCCCACGTGTGTTTATCAGGCAGGTTGGCACAATAAACCTTAACCATCTCACCTAGTAATATAGAAATTGAAGGATTTTACCAATAACTTCAGTCAGAAATTGATCAAGCATGCAATCAAGATACATTGATAGCTATTAGTGACTGGAATGCAAACATTGGAAACAAAGAGGAAGGAACTCTAGTTCAAAAATATGGACTGGGTGATAGAAATGGAGCTGGGGATCACATGATCGAATTTTGCAAAACCAGTGACTGGTTCATACCAAATATCTTTTTCAACAACACCAAAGGACTTGTTATACAAGGGGCTTCCCCAGATGAAATATACAGAAATCAAATTGACTAATCCGTGGGAAGACATGATGAAGCTCAATATCAATAGCTAAAACTAGACCAGGGGCCAACTGTGGAAGACACAATTATTCATATGTAAGTTCAGAATAAAGCTGAAGAAAATTAAAAGAAGTTCACAGGAGCCAAGATACGACATTGAGTCTAACCCACCTGAATTTCAAGAACAGATTTGATGCATTGAACACTAATGACTGAAAACCTGAGGATCTATGGGAGGACATCAAGACCATCATGCATGAAGAAAGCAAAACGTCATTAAAAAGGAAAAAAAGAAAAGATCAAAGTGGATGTCAGAAGAGACCCTGAAACTTGCTCTGTACCATAGTCAAAGCCTATGGAAGAAGAGTAGCTAAAACATATGGAAGAAAGGATGCAGTCATGAGTTGAATAGAAAATTTCAAAGGGCAACCCAAGAAGACAAAGCCAAGAATTATAACCAAAAATGGAAGGGCCTAGAATTAAGAATTCAACAAAAAAAAGTCAAGATTCAAATTGAAATTTTGAAAGATTCTATAGGCAGAATTTGATGCAGAAAGCGTGAAAAGAACATGGAAGGAATACACAGTTACTGCACAAAAAATAACTGGTCAACAGGCCACCATTTCAGGAGGTAGCATGTGAGCAAGAACCAATGGTGCTGAAGGAAGAAGTTCAAGGTGCACTGAATGCTTCAAGCAACAAAGCTCCAGTAATTGGCAGAATACCCATTGAAATGTATCAGAAGGCTAAAGAAGTACTGGAAGCACTCAACAGGTCTGTCAGGAAAACTGGAGGACAGCTACCTGGACAACTGACTGGAAAAGATGCACATTTGTGCTTATTCCAAAGAAAGGTGACCCAACAGAATGCTCAAGCTATAGAGCAGTATCATAGATATCACACACAATTAAATTTTTTT
>NW_022103928.1:22426170-22428132 GCF_000313985.2 Echinops telfairi
GACATTTGACTTTGTGGACCATAATGAACAGGATCACCTTGAAAAGAATGGGCATTTTAGATCACCTCATTGTGCTCATTTGGAACTTGTACATGAAACGGTTGTGCAAACAGAACAAGCACATACTGCATGGTTTGCAATCCGGAAAGATGTACATCGGGGTTGTATACTCTCACTATGCGTGTCCGATCTGCATGCTGAGCAAACCATCAGATAAGCTGGATTGTATGAAGAAGAGTGTGGTATTGGGTTTGGAGGAAGAGTTATTAACAACCAACTATGTGCGATGAGGACTTGAAGCACTTGCTGATGAAGATCAAGGATTGTATCCTCCAGTATGGATTACAACTCAATGTAAGGAAGACCCAAATACTCACAACTGGACCCATAGGTAACAATGACAAATGAAGAAAGGTTTGAAATTGTCAGTGATTTTGTCTTACTTGGATCTGTAAACAAGCTCATGGAAGCAGCAGTCATGAAATCAGAAGACATAGTACATTAGGTAAATCTGCTGCACAAGACTTCTTTAGAGCTGAAATCTAAGACTTTATAAATTTGGAAAGAGTAGGTAAGTTCATTGTCTTATCTGCAGTTACTGAAGATCAGGGATGGTACTTTGAGGACTAGGGTGTGCTAACCCAAGCCATAGCATTTCCCATTGCATCAGATGCATGTGACAGTTGGACATTGAATAAGGAAGACAACAGAAGAGTTGATGCATTTGAATTGTGGTGGTGCTGGTGAAGAATATTGAAAGAAGCATGAGCTGCTAAAAGGAAAACCTACTGTATTGGAAGAAGTAAGGCCAGAGAGCTCCTCAGGGCACAGATGGCAATACTTTGTCTTACATACGTTACATATATCATCAGGAGACACCAGGCCCTGGAGAAGGACATCATGTTTGGAAACGTGGAGAGGCAGCAAGAAACGGAAGGCCCTGGATGAGGTGGATTGACACAGTGGCGGCATCAATAGGCTCAGGCACAGAAACATGGGTGTGGATAACACAGGACCCTGCATTGTTTTGTTGTTTTGCATAGGGTTGCTATGGCGCCTAACAACAGGGCCTTTAATGATGCCTAAATGTACTTTTCGGATTGTGGTCCTCAGCACATCTGCTAGGATGATTTTGGGATACTTGCTTACCACAGCCCTAGACGTCAACGTGAGCTAGTAATTCTATCTTTTGGAAAACAGTGAGGAAATGATGCCACTGTGGACAGACAGTGGAGGAGTGAGTGAAAGATAATATGTACCAACCTCCACAGGAGAGTCCTGGAGATGCTAAACAGTGTAAATTACACTCAGTATTTCATTGCGTTGGTGACTCGGACTGACAGTAGGCTAATCTGCATCTCCTATCTTCCTCAACTTCACCTCAGAATACTCCCATAAGGCACCCATTGACTTGTCTGGGCGCTGCGAGGAGGTTTGATCATTTTTAACATGCATTTAAGCAAGCATTCGCTTCTCCAGCAAGAGTGTAAACCAGCACAGCACCAGGGGAGCAGTCCAGGGACAGCTGTAGCACCTAACTGATGGGTTTAAACATCAGTCAGTCTGGATCAGAGGTCTGTATTACACACTGGAGGGATGTCTAAAGAACTGAGGTAAGATAATTAACTTGCCCACTCTTTCCAAACTTATAAAATCTTAGATTTCAGCATATCTGTGGCCAAAGAACTATAGCTAAAAGAAGCGGAGTCAGCTTTTTCTCTCAGAAAGTCATTCAAGGGGAAGAGAAACAGCTGTATTTCATGTTATTCTGGACAACACGGTCACCAGTGACACTACATGGTGCAGTGTTCCATGCAAATATTTCCAGTTCACAGAGGAAAGCTATATTTCCCCTAATCTCCTCTAGTCTTAGCTCAACACACACACATACACACATGCTCACACATGCAGTTACACTGTTTATTATTATAAAATTAAACTTTATAATATTAGAACACCATG
>NW_022103928.1:22428689-22461327 GCF_000313985.2 Echinops telfairi
CCATTTTTGGCGGAGTACCCCATCATATATTAAGATCTGCTGTTCACCTCAGATGCAAGTTTCTAAAAGGTAACCAAACACACAGTCAGTGGGTTGATTCCAAGTCACAGTGACCCTAAAGAACTGAGTAGAATGAAATTTCCCCGTGTCTTCCCAGGACCATCCATCTTTATGGGAGTAGAAAGCCTAATCATTCTCCTCGGATGCTGGTGGTTACAAACTGATGACCTTGTGGTTGGCAGCGCAATGCATAATGCACTGTGCTACCAGGGCTGCCAGTTTGACTTTAAATAGTCGTGGACCTATTAGACACAAAGTCAGTTTGGTGAAAAAGTGGTAAAAGTGAATAAATACTTGATGAATACCACTTATTTAGTAGTCAATGATTCTTAAATATAACATAAATAAAAGACAAGCAAATTTGAGCAACTTGTTAAGTAAGTTTCAGGAACACAATACTGGTTCATCCTGTGGTAAGAGTGACCGGATATTGGTTCATCCTTTGGTAAGAATGATGGCAGAAAGAAATCACTTATGTTAAAACACAAGAGAAATAATTTGGCCTAGATGTTTCCTCCTATTTATATTGGGCACAGAGTTATATTTGGAGAATAATTTAATTTAGACAGTAAAGCTTTAAAACGATGTAGAAAATAAAACGCACTCCCCATGAGCCACGAGTGCCAGGCTTGAAATCCAAAATGCATTAGAAACATGGCAGAAACAAAACCTAACAGCAACAACAGCCGGAAAAATCCTCTCTTGATTCTCAAAATTATATGCTTTAAATGTTAAAACAGGGAAATTAGTACATGTAGGAGCAGTTGAGTTAGGAGATGCTCTGCTATGCATACTCTTCACAGCAACAAAATAAATAATTATAAAATAATAATAATGGAACTATTAATGTTTTTTACATCATCTAATTTGCTCCTACAATGGTTCTTTCCTTCTGATGTCTTTCTGCCCTTTCTCCTCCTTCCACAAGCGTGTGTCACCTTGAAGGGCATCAGAATAAGAGTTGATAGCACAACTGTGCGACCCAGCTCCACAAGGCAAACGTCTCCATTGGCCCCACACCCACGTTTTCTCTTCTACTCCGGCTCCACTCAGGGACAGCCACTCCGCCAGAAAACCTTCCTTATGTTTCCTGGCTGACCACTATGCAACACAGCATTGAGCGAGGCCTCCTGTGTAGAGGGCATTGCGCTAGGTACTAGGAGTGAATCTGGAGTCTTTCCATAAATCACTGCAGGCTCCATCACCTGATCAGGTAGCCAGGCACGAAAGGAGCACACAATTAATCGTTGAACCATTCAATTGTGATTATGAGAAAGACCATGAAAACAAGCACGGGGACCGTAAATTGTTTTGTTGTATTTTTTTCTCTTGCTTATTCCTTTTCTTTACTGTGGAGTATTTCGCATACAAGAACCCAAATGAGAGAGATGACACCGGAAAGGGGCCAGCGGGCAGTTGGCTGCTCTGAGCTTCACTCAGAGGGACTGTCCTCGGGCACATGACAGGGACAGGTTGCAGGGGCAGGACAATGAGCTCCACATGTGTCTCTTTTCAGCGGCCCCTCCAGTCCTGAGAAGCCTCACACGGGAAGTGCAATCTGCAATCGCTAGGAAATATGCAGCTGCCCCCCTCTCTCCAGGTGCCCCTGGAGCTGGACACACCAGGGCTGCTGGTACTCCTCAAGGCCACGACAGCCATGGCACTGGTGGCTGGCACTGGGACTGTCTCTGGGGCTGTGGGTGCCCTGGGTGCCCAGCTTGCCCTGGTATGTGGGCTGCTGGCCGGTGTGGAAGGAGAAGGGCAGTGCAGGGCCTGACAGAGTGGAGCCCTTGTAGGGGGAAGCGCACTGCCCCATGGTTGGCGATGGAGCCCAGGCAGAGGGCAGTCTCCTCTATTAAACTCAGGATGGCCACGGACCACCCTGATGCATGCGGTATGCAAGAGGGGGACTGTGGAAGTGAGGGAGGCCCAGTGGGGAGCAGCTTGTGGTCTGCTCTGAAGGTCCGGGGTCTTCCAGAGCCTTTGCCTCTACTCTTCCAGCCAAGCCCGGAGGTGACACTGGAGGGTGACAGTGCTGCCCCAGGCCCTTGGCTTTGGACCTCTGGTTGGTTGGGGGAGAAGGGGGATGGACAGACAGTACTCACTAGTTTCTCCTCAGACAGCAGGGCTGTTTGCATTGAAGGCTGACATAGCCAGCCAGATGGATGCTCACTTTCCCTCTGAAGTAGGCAACAAGTCTTCTTGTGCTGGCATGCCATTCCACCTGCCTACCAGTCCCCAGCATGCCACGTGGGCCCGTTGGACCCACTGGCCAGAAAGGCAGGGCAGAGTAGAGGGTTAGTGTTCACATCCCAACAGAACAGGTTAAGCACATCCCCCAAGAAAATATTTTGACAAATGTTTTAACCTATAGCGTTTTTGGAGGAGGGGCCCTTGGATGATTAAATCTTAATGAAGTATTGTGGCATATACATTGGGCTACGAACTGTGGGGTCATCCGTTTGAAACCACCAGCAGCTCCATGGAAGAAGGGGCTTTCTATTCTTTTAAAGAGTTAGTCCCAGAAACTCCCAGGGGCAGGTCTACCCTGTCCTATAGAGACGTTTTGCATTGGCATGAACTCCGATGGCAGTGGGTTTTGTTGTTGTTGTTGGAGAGTTCTGGAGAGGTGCTCACACTTGTAAAGCAGAGAACCGGCATAAAAGACAAAGATTCTCAACGGGCTGGATTGTCAGAGTCGCTGCAACCCTGGGTTCCACCATGACACTTGTAGGATGGTGCAGGACCCCCATGAGGTCATTATGGGCCAGAGCCAATTCGACAGCGCCTAACCACAGCAACCATGAGAAGCCGCTCGGGTACATACTTGCAGTCTCCATGGCTATGGGTTGAAATCGATTCGATGGTGCTGGGTTTGGTTTGGCTGTGGGTCATGAAAGATGATGGATTTGGTCCTAGAGCCATGGGCAACCACTGAAGCATTTTAAAGGGAAGTGGCATGATCAGATCTACTCTTTTAAAGCCCACTCTGGACACAGGGAGTGATGTAAGCATACACACTGAGGGAAGTATATTGCAGTAGCAACCTCCACCAAATCCCAAGCAGCCAGGTGAGTTATGATTACAGATTGGGCTGGAGTGATGGCAGAGGGGATGCTGAGCGCTACAGTTCTGGCGCTGACAATAGCTAAGGCTGCAATGTGCTGTGTGTCCTCTGTGCATAAGCATCTTCAGGGACTATGTGCATCCTCAGAGTCTCCAAAAGCATCCTACTGTTTTCATCCAGGAGAGCAAGGATGGTTCAGGAAAGAATGCTCCCCTTCCGTGGAGAAGATCCGAGTTCAGTTCCCGGCCACATGGGCAAGTCACCACCCATCGTGCATCGAGGCTTGTGTATTCTTATGATGCCAAACTGATTTCAAAGATGCTTCCAGACTGAAACAGACCAAGAAGAAAGGTCTGGTCTTCTACTTCTGATAATCAGTGAACAAAACCCCGTGAATAACAGAGGTTGCATCTGTTGTGCATGAAGCTACCGTCAGTAGAGAGTAACTCAACGGCAGCTAACAACAACAATAACAATCTTACTCTCAAGGAAACTGAAGCACAACGAGGATCAGGGACTTGCCTATAGCCACCCATCTCGGGGGGATGAGAACTCACTCCCCAGAGGGCAAGCTCTTACCTACCCCTTGCCTTCCAAATGGAATGAAATTTTTTTCTGAAAGCTTGGACAGCTACTGAGGCTTTCCAAGGTGCGGGCAATTTATTCATTCCCTGCCAAGTTCTTCCACTGCTGTTCAACAGGTTAAATATTTCTCGTGAGTCAATTCAAGAGAGCACCTTCCGTGGGAATTCTCTCTGCCTTGTTCTTTATTTCCTATGCTATGCCTCGCCTCGGGAACCAATGTGTCTTGAAATTGCATGAGTTGACCTGTTCTGAAAACTGGCTTTGGAGTCTCTACTTATGAAATTCTTTTTCTGCTCAAACCATGGGTCATAGAACAGAGCTCAGTTGTGAATTCTGATGCCTCCATTTGGAAGGATCTGTTAATGTTGAGAATAAATATGACTCATCAATCTTGGGCAGGGAATGTAGGCTGAAGAAAATTGTTAATTTACAGGGTCACTTCACCATGGGAGCCTGAACAGACATGTCAATCTAAAAGTTGAGGCCCGATTACTGAATTTACAGTTTTAGACTGTGTCTCATGAGAATGGGCTTGACGGACCAGGGGCTGGGTTGGCCTGGAGTTGGGTCAGGTGTTTGCAGACCCCAAGGGAAAGAAGACTCTCAGGCCTGACACCTACCTGTAATCGAATTAGGAGGCAGTTTCAGAGACAGGCAGTGGGTCACAGAGGTTTGCCGGTCAGGATGAGGGGGAGCAAAAGGAGAGGAAATGTGGTGTTCTGCAGGACCATGGATACTCAAAAACCCATCCCTGAGGTTTTTCTCCTGAAAAGAGGGTCAGAGGTAGAGAGATGGCTGAGCCCAAGCAAGAATCGTCTCTTGAAGAGGAGAGCATTCTAGACAAGGTGGCCAGCGTGGAGCACAAGAATAAAACACTCCTGCTTTAAATGTTAGAACAGAGACCATGGTTTGGCTACGTTGATTATGGTGGGTCTTCATTCAGCACATTTGCATGCAGAAACCATGCATGCAAAAGGTTTTGATATTCAGGTATGAGCCAGGGCACAGACCCTGCCTGGGAGGAACCACCAGGCTACGGGATGGAAAGGATGCTCCAGTTTGAAAACAGAGGCAAACACTGGACTAAGGGTCCCACCTTCTGGATTCTGAGTACCTCCCTCCCATCCTGGAACTCTTTCATGAAGCTCAAATAACTCTTCAGGTTTCTTGGCAGTGAAGCAGCCTTTGTTTGGAGATTAGATGGAAGCAGAGTCCAGAATTCAAACATGTACCAGCTATGCTGCACAATGCCTGTTACAGCCATACCTTGTTTCGCTGTACTTCCCCAGTGTTGCTTTTTTTTTTTTTCTTTTCAAATTGGAAGTCTGAAGCAAGTTTATCGGACCTGTTTTTCCAATAGCACGGGCTCACACCGTGTCTCCATGCTACGTTTTGGTCACATAATATTTCAAACATTTTCATAATGTTCATGTATACTCAATGGACTAAAATATAGTGTAAGCACACTTTACATGCACTGCAAAGCCAAACATTTCAAGGGTCTCATTATAATGTGAAGTCATATGCACCTGAAGCCCAAACCATTTCTGAGCGATACCTGTACTGGGAATGTAGTCAGACCAGCAGCCAGAAACGGCTGTCTCCCTCCCTTGATGGAAATCTGTGTCCACAGAGGAGCCCTGATTCTCACTGGCTCACTCTTCTTGGCCATCAAGGTGAGTCTGTCCAAGGGTCTGAGCCCTTTGAACCTCAGACCCTGTGTTTAATGCCAGCTCCTGCTTCTCTGAGGGTCCCACCTTTGACAGAGTGACCAAGGTATGCTTCCTGGCTAAAAATGATTTTCTTTATAATAATTTGGCTCATAAACCCTGGCTCCTAACATCCACTGACCTCTGCCCTCCCTCTACTTTCTCCACCACCAGACGTTGGAACTAGATGACATTCTCTCTCATCTCCCCCACGCTTTCCCCATCTAGACCTCTGCTGCCCCACCTACTGTCCATGGCCTCACGGTTGCCCTACTAAAATCAACCATAGAACAAAGAACCTTCCGTTTTCCAACAGTGGGTCAGTAAGACAGGGACCCCACTTGGAAAAGTGGTGTCTAAAGAGTCTAAAGAGTAAGCTTCTTCATACCTCCCTGTGTGATCACGAGGTGTCAAAGGGATCAGGTATCAGGCAGCAAAGAACAAAAAATCATATCACTGTGATTGACAGGGAGTGCAGATTGGGGACCCAAAGCCCATCTCTAGGTAACTGGGAATCCCCTTATTGAAGGGTTGTGGGGAGAAGATGAGCCAGTCAGGGTGCAGTGTAGCAACGATGAAATATACAACTTTCCTCTAGTTCTTAAATGCTTCCTCCCCCCAACCACCACTATCTTGATTCCAATTCTACCTTAAAATCTGGCTAGACCAGAGGATGTATATTGGTACAGATAGAAACTGGAAACAGGGAATCCAGGACAGATGAACCCCTGAGGACTGAGTATGGCGATACCAGGTGGGTGGAGGGAAGGTGGGGTAGAACGAGGGAACCGATTACAAGGATCTACATATAACCTCCTCCATGGGGGACAGACAACAGAAAAGTGGGTGAAGGGAAATGTCATACAGTGTAAGACATGACAAAATAACAATAATTTATAAATTATCAAGGTTTCATAAGGGAGGGGAGAATGGGGAGGGAGGGGAAATAATGAGGAGTTGATACCAAGGGCTTAAGTGAAGAGCAAGTATTTTGAGAATGATGATGGCAACAAATGTACAAATGTGCTTGACAAAATGGGTGCATGGATGTATGGATTGTGATAAGAGTTGTATGAGCCCCCAATAAAATCATTTTTAAAAAAATAAGAAAGAGTAAGCGTCTTAAAATAGTAAAATGAAAGAACCATCTAGCCCAGTATCCTAAAGCCCAAGGTCAAAAGAGAACATAAGGCATTTTCTGTTCCCTAGACCTCTCCTCACATGCCACATTGTCTCTTAAGCAGCTGTTGGTCGCAGAACATCTTGCACCTCCTTCTTCCATTCTTGTCAACTCCTGTATCCCTGGCCTTGCCACATCCATTTCCCACCAGAAAAGCAGATGATCTCTTTTATAAGATAAAACAGACTATGTCACTCCCCTGCTCAAAACTCCCAGGGTGTATTCATGACAGGAGAAAATCTAGGCTCATTGCTGGGTTCTGAAGCCTACATGGAGTGGACCTTCCTGAATGTATGTCCTGTCACTCCTCACTGAATTGCTGCCACACTGCATTTTGCTCTGTTCCTCCAACACACCAAATTCACCTCCACCTCAGCATTTGCAGCTCTTGGACCTGTAACACTCATCCCCCAGATAGTTGATTACACTTGACCCCATCAGAAAGGCCACCCTCTGTAGCATCCCTCTCAGCTCATCCCTCCATCGCTTCTTATCCTCATAGAACGCCATACTATCTAAGATTATCTTCGGTAGTGGTTTCTGGCTTCTCTCCTTCTACAACTAAACAAGCCCCTGGAGGGCAAGAATCAAGTCCCAGCACCCAGAACAGCGCCTGGAATAACAGGCTGCTTTAGCAATTACTGCGTACATTAAAAAGTTATAAAATGATCATAGACTTCTTTTTAGACTTCTTTGTTATGATAAGGCTTCCGCATCTGAATTCTGGAAATGACAGACTCCGTCTTAAGAACAAAACACGGAAGAAAAGTATTTTTAAAAAACACAAATTGTCCATGTAGTTGTTTAATAAGAACTAAAATACATACTTATTAAGCCTCATCTTATTCATGATGTTTTTTACTCCATACTCTGTAGAAAGAAAATTATTGCTGCCAAAATTACAGAGATGCAGTTTTGATTTATAATAATATGGAAACAGTTCTAATAAGTTGTTAAATCTTGTGTATTTTCCATGACTTCACCAAATTTTCCTTTTCACGAAATTATTACTTAAAGTTCTAGTTAGAGAATTAATGTCAATAATTTAAATGAATTTCTTTATATGCAATTATCTTGGATTGGTGTAGTAAAACAGTTGGAATTACTTTTAACAAATTTCACATTCCTTCCCCTTCATGTCCTCTGCTGTTAACATTAGGGAAAGTTACTGCTGTAATTCCATATTTAAGGGAAAAGTATTTGGTTTATAGGAAGCATAGAGCTAAAAAAAAAAACAAAAACAAAAATCCACATGCTCCTCACCTTCACCTTACAGAATTACAGGCACCAGGAAGAGGTCAGCATTTCCTAATAAGGTATTCAATCACAGTCTATGTATTTGGATTTTGTTTCAAAGAAATTAGGTTGGGGAGAAAACAGTGCAGAGAGAGAAGCTGAACTTTAAGGAGATAAATAAATTAATGCATAATGCATTTTTAAACTCATGAATAGCTAATGAGTTTCTTAACCTGTAGAAGTATTGGGCATTTTTCCCTAGGAGAGATGCGGTTACCTCCTTTCTTGAAAGAGTAAAGATAGTTATAGAAAAGAGTCAATGATTAAATAAGAAAAAAAAGCAGCTTTCTAACTCCCTAAAAATATTCATAGTTGAAATTTATATTTTTAACTAGTAAACTATTTAGTCACATTGGAAGATGAGTTTAAAATGCTCTAGACAACAGCTGAGAAGTAGATGTATCATTAGGCTGCAAACCATGTTCTGGAAACAGCGAAAATTAATGATGACAAAGTCAATGAGCAAATGTGGAGAAAAGAGGTGGAAAAGCTGATTTATCTTCAATGGAAAAACAGAACAGATGAAACAGACTGTATCTACTTTGAGGATAATGACATTGATCCTTTGGCATTCAGAATCAAATGCATTAAAGCCAACGATGAGTATCAAAGAAGAAAGCGCAAATGGACACCCAGTACTCAGCAGTCTGGGGTGGAAACAGAATGCTTTTGCTGATAATTATTCAACTTACCATCAGGGCACATAGTACTCTGCACATCCTTAAAAGAAAGTCAAGCGGCAATAGGCCATCCCCTCACAGAAGGGTCACAAGGAAGGGATGAGCAGTCAGGGTGCAGCACAGCACCACTGAAACATACAGTGTCCCTCTAGTTCTTTAATGCTTCCTCTTCCCCCACGATCACGACCCCAATTCTACTTTACAAATCTGGATAGTCCAGAGAGTAGTACACTGGTACAGCTAAGAGCTGGAAACACGGGGAATCCAGGACAGATAAACCCCTCAGGACCAATAATGAAAGTAGCAATACCAGGAGGGTAAGGGGAAGGTAGTGGGAGAAAAGGGGGAACCAATCACAATGATCTACATATAACCACCTCCCAGGGGGATCAACAACAGAAAAGTGGGTGAAGGGAGAAAGTGGTTGGTGTAAGATATGAAAATAATAATAATTTATAAATTATCAAGGGTTCATGAGGGAGGGAGGGAAAAAATGAGAAGCTGATATCAAGAGCTCAAGTAGAAAGAAACTGTTTTGGAAATGATGATGGCAACATATGTACAATTGTGCTTGACACAATGAATGGATGGATAGATCGTGATAAGCGCTTTAAGAGCCCCCAATTAAATGATTACATTTTTAAAAATTTAAGGAAAGTCAAGAGGAGAACAGGGTAGTCAAACAGAGCGATGACAAATCTATGCAAGATGATGCAGGAGCCTTGATTAAAATGGGATGGAAACTGTTCACATGATTCAGCACATATAAGTCAAAGCCAAAAAATTCATACATGTCTCTCTCAACAGACTCTCTTCCAGGATATGTAGACAGCACCCAAGTATAATGAAATCTGAGTCTTACAATGGTTGATAGAACCTTCACAGAGCCCTATCGGGTAGATACTAACAGTGCCCTCATTTCACAGATGAAGAAAACGAGGCACAGAGGCACAGTCGTGGAGCCCAGGCACTCTGTCGTCCTACCAGATGCTCCTCTCAAGTACATGAATATGCTGCCTCAGTTGAGATTCTTATATTTGTTTCATTGTAATAGTTTCTGTATGAACAAAGGGTGTCTGGTTTGTCGCTAACCTGCCAGGGAGCACAGACGAATGGGCAGAGAAGTGGCGCTCCCATAGCCTTCCTCCCGAAGTGTTTACCACGCAGAGCACTGACTCCAAATAATTCATCGGTAGTTAAAATTTAATGCTTTTGATTTGCATATAAAATTCTTGAAATACAGATATTTGAGGGTTCATAAATCTGTTTATTTCCACCCACATACACTGAGTTTGCACCTGAAAGAGACTTGGGTATATGTCTGATTTGACAGGACTTCCATGCGCTGAATTTGAAATCTTGCACATTCAGTTATCATTCTAGAAAATACAGTTGATGTCTCTGCATATTCAAATGTTCTGAGATTCACAGAGCGTGGCCAACATAGTGGGACTACAGATGATATTATTCAAATCCCGATTGGTTCAAAGAATCTGGACATACTTTGGGGGAAGGGTGGGAGGTACAAAGGAATTTAAGCTGTAATTAGTGAAAATGTTCAGAATGCCTTGATATATTTGACCAAAGCTTCTAAACAATTTCAAACTATATAAATTAAAGCCGGTTTCTGAGAGTAATATTGACATAAAGTAAATGACATTATTTACTGTGTATACATTTTAAAATATTCAATTCTTCTTAAATGTAAAGATGAAAAAGAAAGCTCTCTCAAGTCCATGAACAAAAGAGGAATGATGGCCTAACCTAAGGTCTCTCTGAAAACAACCAAACAAAAACCACAACTTTGGTTTTGGCGCTCTGGAAGGAGAGGGCCCATCTCAGCTCCTGTGCTTCGGCATTTATGTAACGGAGAGGACAGAGCGCTTATTAGCCACGGAGACTGACGTTGATAAATCACCAGGGCTCGATGGAATACAGAAGGGTATTGTAAGAAGAAATGCAATACTGCCTGCGATAATCCCTTGAGGTCTCCAGAGGAAGGCACATATTTAAATATGGCCCAAACCTTGAGAATCGAGTATCTCAGAAGCTATCAGAAGAGCCAACCTCTCGTTTCAGTTCTGCCAAGTGGCAGATCGAAGTAGACGGCCGTCTCCCAGCCCCCATCTTTCTGAACCCGCCCTTCTGCAGACCCCCACAGGTCATTGGCCAGCTCTTCTGTCAATGAACATCCACCATGCAAGGCTTGTTAGTTTTGTTGTTGCTGTTTCACTTTTGTTTTAACAATAAACCAATACAATGGGGTGGGGGCATTGTTCATCTGGTCATACAACAGAGATGAACGTATGTGCAGCAAGTTATACTTACAGGTGTATTTCTACATTTCTTCTGGGCATCATACTCATAGACCCTGGTATACCTTAATGATGTTGGATACACAACGTTGTTTTACAGGCCAAAATAGCCATTCAAGTTCCAGTTTGTCTAGTAATTAACTGTCTGACCTTGAACCGATGCTTTGTGAGGCAAACACCATGCCTCATCTGCCATCCTAAATTGATTCAATGAGCTAATGAACTTGTGTAATGAACATGTTTTAAGGAGGTAAAGTGGCATTTCCATAGCGCTGGTGCTATGGAAAAAATGCTGACTAAATTACAAGAATTTAAAATAGATCCTATATGTAGTTTCACACATTTCTACACATGCACAGATGTAACTGAAACATAAATTTACAGTTTAATCTCTCCCTGTGTACTCATACCTCCTAAATATGTTCTTCTAGCTTTAGATCTTATATATTCTATGCAAACTCAATCCATGCTTTCATAGAAAATATTATATCCAGAGTAATTAACAATCATTTTTCTAACACTGCTATTTAGCTGAGCTAGAGATAATCTTCTCAGAAAAAAAAGAAAGAAATTTCCTTGAAATATTATTCTTTATGTTCAGTAATAGCCACAGTCCACTTTAAAATGTGTTAATGATAGATTTTCCTGAGCAAAATTCCCTCTCTAGTAATTTAGTAGCAAAATGTTTACTCCTGGAAAATGCCTGTTTCCCAGGGATTATTAATCATACTTTATTGGAAAGTAATCAGTTACATAGTTTGCCTTCCCACCCATTTTAGAAAATTTAAATGTTGAGATACTAATTTTTGCTATGAAAATCTACCCAGTAATTACCATATTTACTTTTCATTTATGGGGGAATAATCTGTTTTAATTAGGCCTAACTGAAGAACTTTTATCAGATGTAATTATCCCTTTCGATAAATATGTCTCCGCTAATTACATTTAACCATGGGATTTATAGCTCTTAAGTCATTTAGTAGGAAACGTAATAAATTGTTAGTAATACATGCTAAATTGCTATAAATTAATTCAGATCATTAACATAATAAACAAATTAGGATAATTTTGCTTAATTAGTTTGGGTGGTTAACTCAAAATCCCATGTAAGCTTCATGGTAATCTTGATTTCCACCATCATTTCTGGATTGACATATTTTAATATTCAAATATTAAGCTAACCACTTTATTTTTTATCCTTAAACCTTTTTTTTATATATATACCTAATTTTCAAAGAGGAATTATAATGGACAGGTCTTTCTTAGATTTTTTTAAACTTTATAAAAGTCTGCATAAAATGCACGTACTACCAATATATATTTCAAGTTACAACATTTTCTATTTCCTCCTTAAGTAATCTAAGTTTTAATTTCTGGTTCAATAAGTACATCCCAATGAATCTGAAGTGTGAGTGTGTCAGTATGTGTGTGTGTCCAAGAAATCCATTGCTTTCAAAATGATTCTGACTCCTAGTAAGCTTCTAGGACAGAGGAGAACTGCCCATGGGGATCCCAAGGCCAGACTCTTGATGGAAACAGACTGCTGCCTCTTTCTCCGACAGAGTGACTGGTGGGTTTGAACAGCACACCTTCCAGTCAACAGCTGACCCTCTTCACTACATTACCTAAGCAATGCCAAAGCTGGCTGTGTGTGTGTGTGTGGGGGGGGGTTTCAAAAGTTTATGGAAATGTTTCATTGTCCTTTAACTCCATATCCCACAAACTTGATGAACCCCAGAGGATGAACACGTAGTTAGCTGTTAGCTGCTGTCAACTCAGCTCCAACTCAGGGCAGCCCCGTACACCACGAATCAAAGTGCAGCCAGGTCTGTGGCATCCCCATGATTGCTTGATTGCTCTTCATGATTGATAGGATTTTTATTGACTGATTGTAACCAAGCCTGTCTGCTTAGTCTGGTGGCATAGTGGTTATGAGTTGGGCTGCTATCTGAAAGGTCAGCAGTTTGAAACCACCACCCGCTCTGCGAGAGAAAGACAGGACTTTCTCCTGTTAAACAGTTACAGTCTTGGAAACTCATGAGTCAGCATCGACTTGATGGCCGCGAGTGAGTTTTCTTTGTCTACCTTAGTGTAACACCTGCTTCATGGCATCACAGCCACACCCAAATCTCCACGGACTTGGAAGAGGTTTCAGGTACTTCCTTAGGAAGCTTAGGTTTTAAAGATGACTGAAGGAAAAGTTCAGAGTAACAGAAAGAGTATATTAAATTAGGAAACACTTAGGACAATGTAGAAGAAAGGAGAGGAATGAGATATTTCACAGTGAGAGAAAGTGGAAACCTATGGAAATTCATGATCCCAAGAGGTGGTGCCTTCTTTAATTGTAATTCCCTCTCAAAAGAGTCCCACTAAATTCAGAGGAGCTAACACTGGTAGACGCCAACTCCAAGATGGGTTTAGAGAAGCAATATTGTCTCACACTTCTGCCAAACAGTTCTTCTGTCCTTGTGATTTGTCTGCACCCAAGCACTCTTAGGCACAGGGAGCCTGGTGGCACAATGGTTACGTGCTTAGCTGCTAACCAAAAGGTTGGCAGTTCAAGTCTACTAGCCATTCTGCAGGAGAAAGATAAGGAAGTCTGCTTCCGTAAAGACTGCAGCCTTGACAACAGAAGCAAAAACTGTCAGAGACATGATTCTGAAATAGTGGGATCTTCAAGATTAGCGTTGGATAGGCACATAAGCAGAATATGTGGAAGAGGGGTAATGGGAATGTACTTGTGAATAGATATAGATTTGATAAAGGATATTTGTATACATATATTGACTTTGGCGGCAAATACGGGGGAGCACAGAGGGGACAAACAAGAAAACATCTTAGAGAGAACCAAACACCATCAGAGAATGGGTCTCTGGCCCTAGGGGATCAGGACCATAGTCTCAAGGGACACCAAGGTCAATTGGTGTAATGTAGTCCACAAAGATGGGGTTCTACGTCGTACTGTGGTGAGTAGCAGTGGGGTCTTAAAAGCTTGTGAGCAACCATAGTAGGGGAAACTTGTGAGGAAACCCGTATGGAAATAACTAGTTCCATAGACTAATGGACCGCACAGACATCAGTCTCCACAACCCTGAGACCAGAATGAGATGGTGCCCAACTCCCACCTCCAACTTCTCTGAAAGGGATCACATCAGAAGGCACTCAATAGAGTAGGAGAGAAATGTGAAGTAAAACTCAAACTTATAAGAGGAACCAGGCTTATTGGTCAGATAGAGACTGCGGGCTCCAGACTACGGCCCTTACCCTTCAGGTCTCGGACTGAACTCACCTCGACATGCAGATCATCAACTCCCTAATAGCCAAAGGGACTGTATCTACCCAAAGACAAGTTCAGAGTTAGGAAAGCAGAAGGAATGAAAATAGGAAACACAGACAGGAAGTGAGGTGATCAATAGTATAGTTAGAGGATTGTAAGAATAAATTGAATAGGAATGCGTATGAATTGTTTAATGTAAAAACGATGATCTGTCCTATAAACCTTCATCTAATTCACAATAAAGTCGAAACAGAGATTACAGCCTGAGGGGCAGTTACACTCGGGCCTATGGGGCTGCAAGGATTTGGAATCAGCTCAACTGCTGTGGGCTTGGTTTTATCTGGGACAACTTCCTCACTCAGCTCTGGTGCCACCTTCTCTAAGCGGTGTTAGGTGGCTTATGCCAGCGTGATCCTATTTGTTTGTGCACTTTCTCCTACAAAGGGTGATAAGCTTCAGACACGGGGGCCTTATCAGACATGACCCCCCACAGACCTCAGCAGAGAAAAGGTGGACAGGCAAAGCCAGTGGTCCATGACAGACCTGCTGCGAATCAGCCTGCCTGCTCTTGACTCCCCGGCTCTCAGACTGCACCTCAGTGCAAAGAACTGACAGTGTCCTTTCCTGGCTAGTAGCCTTCTCCATCTTCCTCCACTGGGAATCCTCTCTGAGAAAAGCCATGGTGAGTTACCCAAATATACCTGTTTTCAAAATAAACATGAGCTGGGAAAAGGATGAGAATAAATACCAGATATACTCATGAATAAGCTGAGTTTTTCATCACATTTTTAATGCAGTTTTTGTGGTAAAATTAGGTGCCTCAACTGATATTCAGGTTGGCTTAGACTCATGTATATACGGTAATCATTGGTACTCAAAAAAAAAAAAGCATGCCAATGTTCTAAGCATGATGGCAATTTTTATTTTTATATCACCATAAGCAATGATAATAACATTCATGTAACATTTTAGAGCATATTGTTAGTTGTTCAGTTTCTTGTTATGATCAGATTGCTTTTATCTCCTTTAGGCAAAGACATGGATTCCAGGATCAGATTCCTCTTTGCTGCCTTTGATCAGAGTTCGGGATGCTCCCAAAGAGCAGCACAGGTTCACTCCGACAGTTCACGTCGTACACACGGAAGCCATGGAGGCAGCTCCGACCTGACTTCTACGAAGTCTAACTCTGTGAGGAGTCTCCTCCTCCCTCACCAGCCTGCCCTCCAGTCTACAGCTCCTACCATAGCAGCCTCTGTGGAGAAAGGCTCACAGTCATCTATCTAAAGCAACACATTTGTCATTCATAGGCATGGTCCTCAGTGTTGTCATCACCCAGTAGAGTGAAGATATTAACCTGGTCTCCCCTTTTTTCTAGCTTGAAATATTCTCTTTCGAGCCTCCCACATAGGGTGTACATTTCTGGGAAGGTTTTGTTCTTTCCTGATGAAAATGAAATAGATGCGATTGGCACCTCCCTCCCTTCCTCCTTATTTCTGCTTTGATGTGGACAGGGAGGGGTCTGGAGCGACAGCAGCAGTGGTACTGTAGCCATGGGTAACAAGATTGTATGGAAAAGATTCTAGAAGGATCCTGGGTGCTTGTTGGAACTTTCACACTCACACTGGACTGCTTACCTCTAGAATTATTATTCTGGGAGGAGGAAGAGGTAGTTTCTAAGGTTCTGTGCACGGCACAGGGAACCATGTGCCAGAGAACACTGTAGCACAGCGGCTCTCAACCTGTGGGTCGCGGCCCCTTTCATAGGGGTTTCCTGATTCATAACAGTAACAAAATTACAGTGATGAAGTAGCAATGAAAATAATTTTATGGTTGGGGGATCACCACCACATGAGGAACTGTATGAAAGGGTTAGGAAGCATTAGGAAGGTTGAAAACCACTTAGCACATACAAAATCTTGCCCTAAAAGCACGTAGGAAAGTGAATTAGAAAATGACCATCTCCAAAGGTCAACAGAAATTAGTCAAAAACAAAGAAAACCCTAAAATGGCTTTCTGTTATAGAGTTCAAGAAATCTCTATGCAATTTAAAACTCAGTAAATGGTTTATTGCTCACCTTATACAGTGTGTGTGTGTGTGTGTGTGTGTGTGTGTGTGTGTGTGTGTGTGTTAGAGAGATGGCAAGAGAGACCACAAGAGAGACACCAAGGTATTCAACACTCACTGCTTCTTTTTCAAAGACTGCACTTTGCTGTCTTCCATCAAGGGGCATCCATTAATCACCGTCCCATTCTAGGCAGTGACAATGTAGACAATACATCATGTCAAAGATGTTCCTGTTAATAATTAATGATAATTTCCATAATGGGGAGTGACACATTATATTACACCCAAATTCTAGATCACTGGGGCTGCCATCCACTTTTGTTCGGACCCATGTGACAAGCGTGGCAGCATGAGCTGACATGGATAGAATTGAGAGGTGGAGACAGAAACAATGACCTCACGCAGCAGTGGGTAAAGCTGTGTTTCTAAGAACTGTCATGATCCTCAGCATGCATGGGGGTCTCCAAATAAAGCAAATGATGAGATTGTAGGGAGGGGGAATTCTTACAATTACTGCCGAATGAATAAACTAACTTACTCCACAGAGAGCTGCCTCAAGCACAACCTCCAAGGACAGGGCCACCCACATCTGTTGTTCCTTTTCATCTGGTAAATAGTAAGGAGTTATGGCTTAAGAGTCAAGGACAAACAGAAAATGCCACTCAGTCAATGTTTACACGCTGAACTTGTTCACAGCAATTCTCCTATCCTAGCTTGCATTACAATTTGGAGCTCCATAGCCTTCCCACGGTGTCCTAAGATTTTCTGAATTACAATATCCTCTGAGGTATGGGGGCAGAAAGTTACTAATTGCCTATTTAATGTCAAGTTCCTCTTCTGGATAAGAGAATCTCAATTTTATACAAAGCATCGGTGTGTCCAACTAAAAATTCTCTTGATAAAAGAATGAAGAAGTGGAGTCTAGCCTGTCAATCAAGTCACAGCCTGATGATCCCTCCTTGTGGGTGTGGCCTTTTCATAAGGATTTTGTGAACTTCCTTTCTCTTGATTCTGCCATCAGAGGAGGCGGGCCACTCTCTCTGCTTTCTCTGCTTTCCCATTCCTGTTGACAAGCCACATGGAGCCACATTGATGGCAGCCAGAGCCCTGGAGATGCTTCCACCGCCAATGGATCCATAAGACTTTCCACCCACTGACCTGTAATCTTCCTGCATTCAGCACCATTGCATGTGCTCTGTGAGTCTGATGAGGAATTCATGGGCTAATATTGGGCTAAGGGCTTATCGAATGCATGGACTTGATCTGGACTACAGGGGGATGTTTTATTGATGCATAATTACTTCTTGATATAAAGTTCTCTCTTACACATATGTGAGTGTCTCTGGATTTGTTTCTCCAGTCAACCTGGGCTAGCACACAAACCAAATGGCAATGACCAAAACACAAAGGGTTTCAGCCTGGAGAGCTACAACGATTCTGAGCCTCTGATGGACTGACTGAGTGCCATTTTTATAGTCCCTCTTGGTTTAAGCCATATTTTGTTGTTTGTTTTCTTACCTGAAACCATAGACAATCCTGACAAACTAAGGACCTGTACTTTTAAAACCTGCACAGGTAATTAGATGTTCACTAAGTATTTGAAACATAATATGCTCTAAATGTGATTCTAGAGTCTTACTTAACAACTTCTCCCTGCACCTACCTCTGACTCCCCCACAAAAAACCCTCTTCTCTCCACCTTTCTCCAGGTACCCCACCACCCACTCTGCTGTTCAAGCAAAGATCTCAGAGTCATCCTTGACTCCTTCTCTCCCCCAAACATTCACATCAGCAGTGAGCATGATTAGCTCCACTTTGAATTCCCTGACTTCTCTCACTCCCTAGCCTGACTTCTATGTCACTTAGCCTCCTTATCACTCCTCCCTCAGCTGCCAAGTGGAGCAGTCTATTAATAATACATGTCAGAGCACGATATTCTTGCCTTAAGACCCACCAAGAGTTTTCCAATGTTCTTGGGATAATTTCAGTCTTAACCATGCTGGGAAGGACTTACATACATCATCTGCCCACCTAAATTTTGAGCTCTAAGCTGACACCATTCTCTCCCCATTCTCTGGGCTCCAATCTCTCTGATTCTCTCTCTGAACACACTAAGGCCATGCCTACCTATGGGGTTGTGTAGTGGACCCTGTACCTGAAGCACTCATCCTTCATAACCTGCTCATTCATACTATTTATGGCGAGGCTTCAACACCACCTCCTCAACTTTGCTTTACCTAACATCTCTATCTAAAGCAGCCCTCCGTTCTCTCTGACATCATTCTTTTTGCTCCACAAGACTTAATTACATTTTGGTTTGTTTACTGAGTTATTTTCAGAATGCAACCATTTGAATGCTGGCTCTTTGTGAGCAGCAATGTTGTCAATCTTATCATTGGTGAGTCTCCAGAGCTTAGAATGATGTGCTTATCTAGAATATGAACAAGTTAATTGAATAAAAGACTTTAGCATCCAGACAATAGAATCTCTCACATAAAGTGTCCAAATGGGTTATTGAGTGTTTCCTTTTGTATCGTGTGATCTCATTACAAGAAATCTCCTTAAGTGATGAGGAAGCCGATTTCAGTTAAGGTGAGCACGGAAAAAGACATTTTGCCTTGGGTTCAATTGTAGGTTGAAAAAGAATCGCTTTTCCCCCCTATTGAATGCTTTTCTAAATGTCTCCCTGGTTACTAATTAGTAAAGCCCTCTAACCCAATTGATATTCAAGTAAGGCTTTCAGGCTGAAGTTTTTCTAGGACTTGCTCTGAGGTCTCTCATTCCATTGACCATTAGATATGAAAACCCAAATCTAACTTAGGTGCCTGGGGGTAAGTAGAGTCATTTAGGTTGAAAGATAAATTATGCCAATAAAGCACATGATCACATCTTCAAGAGTTGCCAACTTGCTTTAGCTCAACTTTGTTACCAAATTACTCATGGTAATTGCTGCCTGCTTTTTCTTATCTCATTTTTCCCTAGTCATATTAACGGTCGCATAATAATATTAGACAACGTTCACTAAGTTTAACTCTAAATATAATGGCTGTTTTAAATCAGAGTTAATTAGTATGTCAAGAAGTTCAGGTAATTATGGGGCCATGTGATAGGGAATAGAGAAAAAAGACACAAAGGGGGGCAAGTCATTTTACCAAATGTACACTCATGATTCCATATTTTAATGTTTTTCTTAATGTTGTCACTGAAAAGGAAAGCATGATTCTTCAGAGATCGTTTGTCATTGCTAACTACAGGTGGGTGAACTCTCCCTAATCCTGCAATCACCACAAAAAATAGATCTAACATTAATTTATGAAACTCAGAGTCATTTCTCTTGCAGGTTTAATAGTGAATCACGGTTTAGACTATTTATATTTCATCACACATAAGGAAGGTTGTCAGGAACAAAAGATCAGAGTAACATAATTCCGTTCACCCTCTGCCCCACCTTTGTCAGCTGCTTCTGGACAATGAGTGGTTGTTGGAGGGGAAGTGGGAGAAAAGCACAGTCATCCTTGTGTGGACCTGGGAAACATTTCTGGACTCTCCAGGGAAAAGGGAGTGCCTGAGAGACCCCACTGAGAACTGAATCACTATGGAATGAATGGCATGCCTTAAATCCCTACCATCACCTTATCATGTCCTGTAAACTTGTCCATCTGAGGGGATTCATGACCTCTCCAAAACCAGTCACAAAATAGTAATTCTCAGTGAAGTTGAGAAGAACGAGGAAAGATAGTTTTACCTATTCCTGCCAAAGATACCAGGCATAACTCTTAAAAGTCAGCACTAGAAAAATAAGACAGAAGTGAGAAGGAGAACCAGGTAAAAGATACAGTCCCTCAGTCCTTGGATAGATACCCAAGAATAGAGCTTTGGGTCCCTGCGTTAAGCTGTAAACATGGGACTGAGAGAAAACAGTCCGACCAGGTGAGGCCTGGTGAGGGCAGTGCTGTGGAAACTGACTGGGCATCAGGGAGACAGACATCAGTTTTCATGACCTCCTCAGAGATCTCCGATGGAGCCTGACACTGTATAACAGTGTCTATTGTCAAACATGTCTAGTTTCTAAGTTCAAGGTCAAGCTGCAAACATTTTTTATTTATTCATACTTACTGAGCACCTACAAGGCACTATAGGCTGCATAAAGTACCTTCTTCTTTGGGTTCCTATGACCCCTGTCATGTCCTCCAATAAAGACATGCCACACCGATTCTAATTGTGTAGCTATTGCTCTCCCACACGAGATGGGACACTCAATGGCTGGCATGGTCTCTGACTTGACCCTGCTATCTCTGTAGTGCCTCGCTTGAAAGAGCATTTGAATGAGTGACTGCATCCTCATAAAATAGTTTGAGAGGCAAGCTATAAATACATAAAAAAGAACTTTCCAGACAGAGCATATAATGAGGCACCAAATGAAAAGTATGGATTGAAATTCAACATGAAGGAAACAAAAATACAACTGCATCATTCTAAATGGAGAAAATAGTGAAGTTGCCGAAGATTTTCTCTTGCTTGGATCCACAGTAAATGCACATGGAAGCAGCAGTCACAAAATCAAACGAGTTGCATTAGGCAAATTTACTGCACAGGATCTCTTAAAAGTAGTGGTTCTGAACCTTCCTAATGCCACCACCCTTTCATACAGTTCCTCATGGTGTGGTGACGCCCAACCATAAAATTATTTTCGTGGCTACTTCATAGCTGTAGTTTTGCTACATTTATTAATTGGGCAACCCCTGTGAAAGGGTCATTCAACCCCCAAAGGGGTCACAACCCACAGGTTGAGAACTGCTGCTCAAGGGTCTGATCTGCTTCCAGTGTGAGTGGATGCTATGGAAATACTTGTTTGCTTTTTGCACCCTGTTTCTGACTTTGGTCTGGAGTTTGTGGCTTATGGTAGTGCCTGCCAGTCGTTGGAGTTGCCAGCAGCCTGTCATGGTACCTGAAAACCTTCGATCCACTTGGCTCTGCAGTCTGTCCTCCGGCTCGCCTATGTTGGATTAATCGGTCTCTATAGCTACTGCAGTTAGAAAAAGCCTCTCGCCTTACATTTGACCCAAAGAACTTGCCTGCCCATGCAAGTGGGTGAGCCATTTCCTTGACATACGTCTCTGGATACAAACATAAGTAAGCCTCGCCATTTAGCTAGGGAACCCAGCCTAAGATAGTCCTACAACCACGAAGACCTAAATTCTAACACCAACCTGAGTAAACTTAGAAGCAGAGTCTTCCCTGGAATCTCCAGAAAGGAGCTTGGCTATGCAGGCAGCTAGATGTTCCTGTGAGGGCTCTAGAGAGACAGGGGAACCACGCAGTGCCAGGCTTCCAACCTATGGGAAAGGAAGCAATAAATGCTTGTTGTCTGAAGCCACGAAATTTTTGGTCATTTGCTACAGTAGCAACAGAAAACAAGTACACTGTCAAAAAATATTCTTCACTCAACTTTAGCCATGTCCTGCTCCATTTGTAAAACCTTTTCCAACGCTCCCCCCCTCCCCTCCCCCAAGGAAGCAAAACTCTCCTCCTTCTGTGATTCTGTTACACTGACCAGGACATTTATAAGAGCAGGACGGATTTCTTGCCCCTTTGCTATGTCTAGCTGTTTTTTTGACTGCCTCACCACATTATGCGTTAATTTTATTTGATTTTTGGGTGGCCCACAATACCCAGTTACATTTGCACAGACTAAATAAATAGCCAGCCAGCCATTCAACCCATCCATAATTAGCATCTCTGGGCCCATGGCAATTGTAGGCATTTGCATGTCTTTTGGGCTGGCCCCCAGGGGAGTGGGATGTCAGTCCAAAACAATTCAGTTAGAAGGCCAGTGTTATACAAGCAGAACAGCTCATTAGTGATCGGTTGACATCACTTTATTAACCTATATTGACTGCCTTTTAAATGCAAATTGAATGCTTTGGTGAAAACCAAATTGAAATATGACATTGGATGTAGTCTTGTTAAAAGAACATCACAGATTGATGCTGGGACCATCACCTACACAGCTATGAATTTCTAGTGCATCAACAGCCAACTTGATTATGGTTCCTCAGTTTAAACAAAGACCATTTAGTGTTTCAGCAAAACCACTAATTCATTAAAAGACACAGCAAGCAACTCTATAAATAAAAGAGCTAAGGAGTAAAATGTGGACTCATTTAGAATACACTAGCACTTTATGTATCAATTGTGTTTTCTTAGAATTGTTACCTAATTTATTTGAATAGCTAAATAGTAGAGACATCAGAGTCATCTGGAATGTGGAAAACTGGTAAATAAAATTCTTGTATTTTAGAATATATAGTAGTGAGGATGCATTGTTCTAGAGATCTAATGGAGGAAATATCAAAGACATATGGAGGAAACAGATATCAGGCATCTTACTTTCTGCCTAAACCCAATTTTGCAGAAAAATGCATCATATATTAAACTTACTTAACAGCATAGAGAAGAAGGCGACGGAGTAACATATACCAGAGGGACTCCGCAGAATTCAGCCCAGGAGAATTGCTTAGAGGGAAATTCAACACTGCTGGAATGCAGCAGGAGCATCATAAAGATAAATAGGCACAGACCCACAAGGTTTTGAGGGTCTATGGACTTTTGGCTTACCACAGTGTGGAGGCCAGCTAGGGTTTGACTGTAGCCTTGCCACTGTCTCTGCTGGAGCCAGGACCATTTGGAGCCCTTAAGGGGGCTTAATCTCAACACAGCCACAGTTTGCCACTGCCTGTATCAGGGCAGGGACTAAAACCTTGCAGCTGCATGGACAGGGATCAAGACTCAGCTACATTGCTACTTTTGTTTTCCTCTCTTCTCTATATCCCCCCACAGTCTCAGAGAGCTTACTTTAAATTTTTTTTCTCCTCTTTGTCTCTTTCCTGTTCTCTCACACTTGTCTGCTGACCTCCAGACCACTCCCCTTAGCCTAGGGCATTTACGCCTGTGCCACACCCAGCTAGGTGAGCTCCACCATGTGCAGCTGGCCAGGGTTGGGGAAAGCCTTGCCGACCTACACAAGGGGATACTCTGCCCAACTTCTTAGCTGGGAATTCCTGCCTGTGTGCCTGGGGGCCAAAGGCAGCTTGGCCAGCACTCGTCAATGTTCCAAGCTGCTGCAGGATCCTCTGGCCAACCTCTGCAACACCAAAGCAGGCAACCCACTAGCCTTCTGGGGTACTCCCCTGAGAGGAAAGCCACAGGAGGAGAAAGTGGTAGGTTAATTCCATAGTGAAATTAGCTGTTGGCAGTTTGAAGAAACATTCCTATAAGTCTCCCAGAGAAAGCCAATGCTCTTCGACTCCCTGGAAAATGGCACCGGGCTCCTCTAAAACAATGCAACGCAAATAGCCATAAGCCCCAACAATCTCAATGAAAAAACAGTAGAAACAAAAGACAATGGCAGAGGATGTCCCGAACATAACGACATGCACTTAAGAAGCAGACATTGAGCTGCCACAGAAAGAAATGTTCAGAATGCTGCTTGGAGTCATACAGGATATGAGGGAAACAACACAGAAAAGGATAAAATGATAGAGGAGATAAAGTCCAAACACCAAAGGGAAATACAGGAGTTTAGGGAGGAGATAACAAAAACCAGTAGCAGAAACACAGACCTCGAGAATCAACTGGAGGAAGCAGAGAACTGCATCAGTGACTTGGAGGACAACCAAGGAGTTGGAAACACCCAAATCCCCATTAATTGACAAGTGGATTAAAAAGCTGTGGTATATACATACAATGGAGTACATCACATCGCCAAAAAGATGAACGTATAAAGCATGTCCCTGCATGGGAAGAACTGGAGGAAATCATTCTAAGTGAAGTAAGCCATGCACAATAGGAAGGTAAACAAGCGGCCATCTAATTCTGAAGCAACAAAGCCCACATGGAAGAACATATCAGCCTGTGTGATCACGAGGTGTCGAACGGATCACTGAAGACAAATGGGTGCATAAGCAAATGAGGCAAAGAAAGCTGATGGTGCCCGGCTATCAAAAAGTATAGCGCCTGGGGTCTTAAAGGCTTGAAGGTAATCAAGCGGCCATCAAGCTCAGAAACAACAAAGCCCACATGGAAGAAGCACACCAGCCTACGCAACCACGAGGTGTCGAAGGGATCAGGTATAAGGCATCATCAGAACAAAAAAATCTTACCATAGTGAATGATGGGGGGAGTGCGGAGTGGAGACCCAAAGCCCATTAGTAGGCCACTGGAGATCCCCTTGCAGAGGGGTCTTGGGGAGGAGACGAGCAAGTCAGGGTGCAGTAAAATATACAACTTTCCTCTGGTTCCCAAATGCTTCCTCCTTCCCCACTATCATGATCCCAATTCTACCTTACAAATCTGGCTAGACAAGAGGATGTACACTGGTACAGATAGGAACTGGAAACACAGGGAATCCAGGGTGGATGATTCCTTCAGGACCAGTGGTGTGAGTGGCAATACTGGGAGGGTAGCGGGAGGGTCGGTTGGAAAGAGGGAACCGATTACAAAGATCTACATATGACCTCCTCCCTGGGGGACGGACAACAGAAAATTGGGTGAAGGGAGACGTTGGACAGGGCAAGTTATGACAAAATAATAATTTATAAGTTATGAAGGGTTTACAAGGGAGTGGGGAGCGGGGAGGGAGGGGGAAAATGAGGAGCTAATCCCAGGGGCTTAAGTGGAGAGCAAATGTTTTGAGAATGATGAGGGCAATGAAAGTACAAATGTGCTTTACACAATTGATATATGTTTGGATTGTGAAAAGAGTTGTATGAGCCCCTAATAAAATGATTAAAAATAATAATAAAATATAAACTGAAACAACTTTAAAATGGACTAAAACAAAACCTAAAAACAGCATAGAGACATCTCGTCTCCTAGCAAATTGCAAAATCTCATGTGATGCCACCCTAGTCCTTGACTCCAGGGAGCTATCGAAGCACCCAGTAGAGATTTAACCGTGAAAGATGTACATGTGGGCGCAATATTATTGAAGTAATTATTTCAAGTGATGCACTTGCTCCAGGTAAAGAAAATCTATAGGGAGGTTCTGATTTATCTCATCACTGCAAGGTGTCCTCCATAGTTGAGTAAAGTGAAATATTTATCTGTTTGTTACAAAGGAAGTGCTAATTGGCCAATCTGGTTAAACTCCCTGGAGGGAGAATTGGATGAATGGAAGGTTGTTAGTAGGCATAAACAGATCAGAAACGGTAAACCAAACTGTAAATCAACCCCCCTAAATAATTGTTAGAGAGATAGCAAGTAATTCACAGAGCAGGAAAAGCCATAAACTACACGTATGTTAACACTGATGGTGAAGGGGGTGTTGGGAAAACTAGCCTATCCCTAATTGGCCAAGGTTCTGATTCCCAATAGCTCAGAAATTTACTGCGGGGCCCTATGGAGGTGACCTATACTAGGTCACGTCTCTAGGGGTTAACTGCTTCATTCCACCAACCAGCACTGTGTGTGTGTCTGTTATGGGCAACCCGCTGGAGCAGGGAGTGTGGAAACTAGGGGGAACAAAAGAATCAAAAGTAAATTCTTTCCTCAAGAGTTCTGAACAGAAACTATAGAAGCAGCACAGTGGATTAATTGGATCAATAAGCTCCGCACTCAGCTGCTAAGGAAAAGACTGAAGGTTTAACTCTCTAAAGAAGGGCCCAGAACAGCCTTTTGAAAAAGTAGCCATTGAAAACCCTACTAAGTATATTTATACTCTGATACCAATAGATTCACTGTGGTCAGAATCTGATGATAGCTAGCTAAGTAAAGGAATATTTATCAAACTTTTAGCATGATTAATTTCCCCCAAGTCCCACCAGGTCAAAAAGATAAAATATGCAGATTTCTGTCTGAAGTGGAAGGCCAAAGTCCTGGATTCCAGCTGGTTTGGCATTACTTGCCCTCGCACAGTGATGGAGTCTGAATCACATCCGGGGACTCCATGGGCTCTACATATCATGCATGGCTCTTTCCATAGAGGCATAAGTAAAATTCTGCAGGAGACAGAGGCAATTTAGAATATATTCAAATAGAGTTCTTGAATAACGCTATTCTCTTAGTTATCTGTTATTTCTGTTATAACAGAAACATCACAAGTGGATGGTTTTAACAAACTGAAATTTATTTTCTCACTGATTAGAAGACTGGGAGTTCAAATTCAATGCACTGGTATGTTAGTCTGGGTACTTTAGAGAAACAAATCCACAGAAACTCATGTATAAGAGAGTTTTATATAAAGGTTAACTGCACACCAAGAAAACATTCCAACCCAGTGCTGCCGAAGCCCACAAGTCCAACATTAACCTCTTCTGACACCAATCCACAAAGTCCTCCTCCATCTCACAAAACACACACTATGATGCTGACTGCAGGAGGAAAGCTGAATCAGTGAGCGTGTCAGCATCTCGGCGCTGGCAAGGGTCTCCACATGGCTGCTCCAGCACCCAGGGCTGCATCGGGGTAGGTCCTTGTGGCTTCTCCTTGGGGATGTCTTTCAGGAAGTGAGCCTTGCCAGCTAAAGCAGGGGACTGGCTAAGGCAGCTGCACCCTGGTCCGACCATCAGAAACCAAGACACCAAGAACTAGAAGGGCCAGCCATTTATCCCTCCGCCCTTCAATTAACCCATGTGTTTATCAACCAGGTTGGCACAATAAACTAACTACCTCAACTGGGTCCAGGGGAAGGAAGCTTTCTTCCTCTTCTGGCACTGGAGGAAGGTCTTTGCCTTGCAGCTTCTGCTCCCCGACTAGGGTCTTAGGAGGACCTCGGTGCCTTGACCTCTGTGTTCCCCTAGCACTCCTCTGCCACTAGAGCGTGTTTATTCTCTTTTATATTTCAAAAGAGATGGACTCCAGATCCAACCATCAGTTAACCCTGCCTTGTTAACATAACAAAGACAACCCAATCCCAAATGGGATGAAAACCACAAGAATTGAGGTTAGAATTTACAACCCATAGTTTTGAGGAGATCACAATTGAATCCATAACAATGATCCAATGGGAATTTTCGCAATCTTGGGAATATTCCATCTCCCTGTTGTGGAATTGCTATCTGCTGGCCAGAGGTGGCTATCAAGCACTTGAAAAGCGGTCAGTGCGACAAAAAATAAATAAAATGTGAATGTAATTTTCATTAATCTTTTAAAAATCTCGGATTAGTTAAGCCGCATGTCTAGGGGCTCACCTGTCGGACAACACAGGCCAGCAAAAGGCATCCAGAGAAATAGATTTAAAGAAGCAAGAATGTATTTGAGAATCAACCAAATCCCATTGTGCCAAACTGTCAAGATCCCAATATGAACAGAAGTGTCTGTTTCCTTAGGGCTTCCTCTGCCACAGACATGGTGCTAGGCCCCCGGCCCACCATTTCATTTAATGCTCACATTACTTTCCTCGGAGAAGAAGGTGTAATTCTCTCTGAGGCCTGCATTCTCCTTATTCACACTAAACAAGCAAAGGAAGGAAGATTTAATGAAGATGAGCCAGGGCCCGTCAGGCTCCAAAGCCTGTCTTCTATCCATTGTGGCCCATTGTTTTCTACTCAATTTTTCAAATCCCTTTCAGCCTCTCATTTCAACAGAGGAAGGAAAATACAGCATTGATTAAGTACTTATAGTAAATCTTTAACCTGCACTCATTCATTCATTCAACAAATATCTACTCAGGGCCTGCTCAGTCCTAAGCACTATTCTGATCATCTTGTGGTAAACTCTAATAGGCAGAGGCCAATAACCATGAACCATCAAAAACACAAAGAAATAGCTATTTAAAGTATTAAGAGCTTTAAAATATTGGGGGAGTGAGGGGGTGGCATGTGCCAGAGAATGGCTACAGTGAGCATTCACTTTCAATAGAGAGCCTCTCACAGGTCACACGAGGAACCTGGCTTTCTGATCCTAAAACCTAAAGAAGCAAAGGCTGCTCTTTGATGCCTGATACCTGGTCCCTTACACACCTCGTGATCACACAGGCTGCTGTGCTTCTTCCATGTGGGCTTTGTTGCTTCTGAGCTAGATGGCCGCTTGTTTACCTTCAAGCGTTTAAGACCCCAGACACTATATCTTTTGATAGCCGGGCACCATCAGCTTTCTTCGCCACATTTGCTTATGCACCTGCTTTGTCTTCAGTAGTTGTGTCAGGAAAGTGAGCATCATGGAATGCCAATTTAATAGAAGAAAGTATTCTTGCATCGAGGGAGTACTTGAATGGAGGCCCAATGTCCATCTGCTACCTTAATACTAAACCTATAAATATATTCACACAAATCTATTTCCCCACCCTCATATATAAGTATATTTACATATGTACACGCTTTTATTTAGACCTCTACAAATGCCCTTTGCCTCCTAGCTCTTTCCTCTATTTCCTTTTACTTTCCTCATGTCCCACTATCATGCTCAGCCTTCATTTGGTTTACAGTAATTCTTCTCAGTTATATTACCCTTGATCACGACCTACCAGGCCTCCTACACCCTCCTCACCACCAATTTGGATCACATTGTGAATGAGGGAGAGTGCGGAGTGGGGACCCAAAGCCCATCTGTAGGAAACTGGACATCCCCTTACAGAAGGGTCATGGGGAGGAGATGAGCCGTGTAGCAATGAAGAAACATACAACTTTCCCCTAGTTCCTAATCCCCACCCACTATCATGATCCCAATTCGACCTTAAAATCTGGCTAGACCAGAGGATGCACACTGGTACAGATAGGAACTGGAAACACAGGAAACCCAGGGCGGATGATTCCTCCAGGACCAGTACTGAGAGTGGTGATACCGGGAGGGTGGGGTAGAGAGGAGGAACCGATTATAAGGATCTACATAAACCTCCTCCCTGGGGGATGGACAGCAGAAAAGTGGGTGAACTGAGACGTCAGACAGTGTAAGATATGGCAAAATAATAATTTATAAATTATCAAGCATTCACGAGGGAAGGGGGGACATGGGGGGAGGGGGGGAAATGAGGAGCTGATGCCGGGGACTTACGTGGAGAGCAAATGTTTTGAGAATGATGAGGGTAACGGATGTACCACTCAGCGGGGGAGAGGTGGCAGGCTGCTTCCAGAAAGATTCCGAACCTGAGACCACCATGGGGGCAGTTCCACACTGTCCTACAGGGTCTTCGTGAGTCAGCGTAGACTCATGGAAGGAGTGAGAGCTGGCCCTGGGACTGACAACATAACAAGATAGCTCAGAGTCACGAGGCGAGGATGTGGCCTTAATCAAATTAAGTTAAATCAAGAGTTCACAGAATCAAGAGTCTATTCCAGGGTTCAATGACTGTAAGTGTCTTCTTGTATCCCCTTGACTCACGCAAAGCCCCCACAGTAAATCTTTTTTGCCAATTTTTATAAAGAGGAAAGTAGAAGTTCATTGAGGCAAAACCTGTACAGAAACTTCTGTCTTCTGCTGCCGAGATCAGAGGGACAGGGTTGTGTTTAGGAATTGCCCATGTGGATTCTAGAATCAGATACACTGGCTTACGTCTATTCTAAATGGTCAACCATTCTAATCCACCAGCCAGGCACCTACCCACCACTGTGCCACCAGGACTTCCTCTCCGATTCCTTAAAACCCAAACCCAAACCCACTGCCATCAAGCCAATTTTGACTCATAGCAGCTCTCCATGGGATTTTGGAGGGTGCAAATCTTCAGCTGTGCACACAGCCTCCCCTTCGCCCAAGGCCAAGGTGGTTTTCAGCAGGCTGCCCTTGCACTGCGCAGCCGGCCTCACACGGTCACCAGTGTTCCTGCTCCCTCGCCTTAGGGACCTAAAAGGAGCCCAACTATGTTGTGGCGGCACCACTGAAGAACTCCAGGTGCCCTTGCTTCCAAGTAATTTACCTGAAAATGGTTTACCTTAACTAAGAGGGTACCTCTTGAAATAGTCACGTCATGCCTGGAGTTAAAATTTCTCCACAAAAGGGTGCTGTCGTATACACAGTGACAATGACTGTGTCCCTTGCAAGAGGCTTTCTGGAGGCACTTTACAAAGTGTGGAAGACATCCTAAACCTGTAGCTGAGAAAGTTTGCAACAGTTTGCAAACCACTGTCCCCTTGAGCTATGAAATACGGGGTGGTGACGGGCTGGGAAAGTAAGAGAAAGTACGCATTTGTGAGTTCCTCCTGACTCCCAGACTCATGGCAGGCTGGGTTTTTTTAATTCATAGTATCACCTTTGGTTCTTAAAACAATCCTGGATGTTCGCCAGTTCTCATTTAAAATCAAACCTGAACCTTGGAGACCTCATTTAACTTGCCAAAGTTCACGAGCAAGTCAGAAGCAGTGTCAAAATTTTAACCAAGCTATGGAAGTTTGACTCTGAAACACGGTGTTATTTCCAGAGGAGAGAGTCAGGAGAGAGTAGAGGAGGGCAGTGTGACAAAAGAGTCTTCTTCAAGTGTGTGCTCAGCTCCTGTTGCAACTACAGAGTCACGATGAGTCCACAGTGATTAAGAATTAATTTGACTTTTCAGCTCAGGCCTGTCAGGTACAAAAAACTAGGCTTGGTTATTGTTACTTCTGTAGAATGTAGGTTATCAAACTATTATGAAAAAACATGGGCCATATTTAACCAGCTGGGTTTTTATTTCCCTCAGCTATGATAAGGCAGATGACTGAAATTTAGTTTGCATAATTAAAAAGAAAGGATGTTAGCCAAAGGAGGAGGAAGGCAGCTTATTCCATCACTAAGAGAATCAATGCTTCCATCCCAATGAGAATGGCAGGTGAAAAATAAGGATTTCCATGGCCACCTTTCACCAGGGTGGTTTGATTGATGTACTGAAGTCCCTACCTTTCTGGCAGAACAGATGCTCCTAAAGCCCGAGCGGAGCAGTCCAACCGGTGCCTGTCAGGGCCAGCTCACGTTCTCATTCCAAGTCGATCGCTTAAATGCTTACAGTAAAGTTTCTGTGTTTAACTTGCAGGGTTTTAAAAATGAAGCAAATTTCTGTTCTCCCTCAGATCCCAGAACAAGGGGAAGTAATGTGATCTTGTCTTTAATGAAACACGTGTGGTTCATGTGGGCTCCCCATCCCTCCCTTCCTTTTAAAACGCCATGAAATGAAAAATACAACAGCTGTTTCGTATTAAAGAGAATGCAAGTGCACATTTCTGAAGCTCAAGAAATATTTTATATGTTCAGAGGGTTTATTATTTATATGAATGGGATCAATCTGCAATTTTCCCATTCAGGAAAATGGCATTTCTTTCCGTGGCTTTGGCAGCTCTGTGAGTTAAAACACAAAAAGAAACCACCTAGGGTCTGTAGGCAAATGGTTGTGTTTCTTTATCCTAAATATGTAGTCTTAAGGTGGGGGCAGAGAGTGTCTGTTTGCCAGGTTCCCAACAATATTATAATAGAAGTTCATCTTCTTTGTACCTAAGCAAATAGATTCAATTGTTTCCGTTGCACATTACATAATCTTGCAGCAGAAGAGGAGTCAAGTCTTCAGACGGGGTTTTGAATCAGGGACAGAGTGGGGGAAGCTGGACTGTGTTCAGTCCTGCGTAAGGCATGTGCTGGTGCAGTGCGTTCGGGAGAGCCTCCTGGTGAGTGGTAATGCTTCCTCATTATTATACTCCCTCTCTTGCCTACTTTGGATGCAGATGTAAATAATTTAAAGCTGGAGTGATTTCCCTTGCTAATTAATGGTGGGCTGACTACCCAGTTTCCATCAATGCCCAGGGATTCATCCCATGCACAATTCTCCAACCAGTGTAAAAGTCCACCTCCATGGTTAGACTGGGTAATTTTAATCAGTCACCAGGTGTTCCGTAGAAACCTTACAGCTGTGCACTTGGATGACCTTACTCTCATTTGCTGAAAGTAAGTTGTTGAGCTGGAAATGTCTCTTCAGGAAAGACGGCGTGAATGCATGCACTTGGGAATGGCCATGTCCTGTTTCCCCCCATAGCCAGAATCTAGCACCATGAGTTAAGCATCAGGCTGCTAACTGAAAACGTGATGGTTCGAACCCACCATTCCCACTCAGGAGAAAAAGAGGGCTCTCTGCTCCCATACAAAGAGGACCCCTAGTGGTGCAGTGCTTACTTGTTGGGCTGTGATCTGAATGGTCGGCTGTTCAAAACCACCAGCAGCTCCATAGGAGAATGACTGGGCTTTATATAAACCATTATAGTCTCAGAAATCCAAAGATGGCCACTATGAGTAAGTAATGAGTAGATGGCAATGAGTTGGGGTATTTTTGCTCCTATAAATAAAAATGGATATCTCAGAAACCCTAAGGAGCAGCTCTGTTCTGTCTTTTAGGGTCGTTATCAGTCTGAATCCATATGAGAGCAGTGGGTAACCATAATGGATAATTTAGAAAGAGCACATTCTCTAAATTCACACTTTATTGTATAGATAGATAGATAGATAGATAGATAGATA
>NW_022103928.1:22462300-22469179 GCF_000313985.2 Echinops telfairi
ATAAAATGTTAAAAAAAAAATACTCCCAATGGAAGAATTCACTGCTCTTTCTTCCGTAAGGGTCATTTCGGCTACGGAATCAAGATTTTGTCACAAGTATACGCTTCACTCTGATAATCACACAAGCTCATTCTCTTCTTTGTTAGCATCTCTGTGCTATGTAGATCAATTTCCTGGTGATTCTGCAGTGGTGCTGCCAAATGGGAAGATGGCACTCTGTGTAGATATGAGAGATGGTCTATGAGCATCTATTATGCACCTAGCATAATACAGTATGGCACAGAATGCACAACCTTCTCCTCCCTTTCCCATGGGTCAGGAAGGGGATTTCCAGCATTGTTACACCAGCTTTGGCTCTCTGTGATGGCCATGGCTTTGCCTCTTGGGTATCCCTGGGTAAGGTTATGAAGGGTACAAAGAAGACTTTAGCTTTTCCTACCTTTCTTGATTAACTTTCTTTCCCTTTCTTCATACTGCATCCTATCCAACTAATCCACTCCGAAGGAACCAGCTGTATAATGGTAAGATAAGACCCTCAAAGAGGGGTGTGGGACGGACAGTGAGTGGTGCTCTGCCCAATACCACTCTTCAGGGCCAACACTCATCCTGATGGCAGAGCCAGTCAGCCACATAAAGCTCCTGACATCACCCCTCACTAGGAATTTCTCTCCTGCTCAGGGGATTCATATCCCAAACCAAGCCAACTTACTGCCATCGAGTTAATGACAACTGCTAGCAACCCTAGAGGCCAGGAAAGAACTGCCTCTGTGAGTTTCCAAGGCTGTAGCTCTCAATGGGAGTAGAAAGCCCTATGTTTCTCCCGAGGAGCATGTGGCAGTTTAGAACTACTGATCTTAGCATCAGCAGCCCAACACATAACCTCTATCCCACCAGGGTTCTTGCCTCAGGGGACTAGCTCCCTCAAATATATTCCTACACTCATGGAGCAGCCTGCAGTCAATGATTCGCTAATTCTGGGAGACAAAGTTCCCACGCTTTCATAGCTATTGGTCCACCAGCTCCCGGGTCCCCAGAGAGTTGTCAGAGGTCTGGGTTGCAAGCTCAGTGCATAGCAGTCGCTCCCTCTGCCGAGTCCTGGTTTTCTGACTTTGTTACAGGTGTTACCTCCTGAAAGCACTGCCCATGTACCCAACCTTTCATGTCAGAATCAATTTCCACAGAATCCAATCCAAGACAGGAGGTTAACCAAAGTAGTTTGAGTTTGTTGTATAGTAGTAAGCAGCAGCCAAATTCCCAAAAGAGGAATATCATTGTCAGGAAAACAGCAAGTTAGATTCACAAAGTGAGTCATATAAGGTTCAAAATACATGTAGAATCTTAAGACACATGTAGGATTAATTCCAAGAGCAGAAAGCCTGAAGCTTTTTTGGTCTATCATCTATCTATCTATCTATCTATCTATCTATCTATCTATCTATCTATCTACCTATCTACCTATCTATCTATCATATCTTCTTAAATGAGCTAGTCCCATTGACATCTTCCAGCTGCTTGTAACACCCACTAAAAGCAAGTGCTTAACTCAGCCTTCTCAATAGTTTCCTACAGCTACATGGGCCCTGACCATTTCTACTGTCCATGCAAGAGAATGGGGCCCTGCAAGTCCATTACCACCCACCACCATCTCCAAAATGCTCTCTAAAATTTCAATGCTTGGCAGTCTACTCTGTCCCTGGTGTCTATGCCCAACTCTGCCTTTCTTATTACTCTTTTCCACAGTCCAGAAAAGTATCCTTGAAGAGGGAAAGCAGGCAAAAAAGAGTGAAACTGGGCCTTCTTGGACTCCAAGTGCTGAAGAGATGCCCATATAAGAACATTGTGAACTTTCTCACCCTTCTATTTTCCAGGTGAGAAAGAAGGACTCAAGGAGGGACAGCGGTGTGCCCATGGTCTCCCAAGGGGTCAGAGAGAGAGCAGCCCTCTTTCCCAATAGGAGGCTCGGCAGCAGCTGCCTTACCTTACCACCCACCATTGCCTCCTGGCTCCTTGCTGTGAAGCTGGATCTAAGCTGGACTGAGCTGTCCAGGAAAGGACAGTGCTTTTCAGAAGGCCTGGCAGATCCGTACCTGCCTCCTATGGGTTCACTGGAGTCTCTAGCTCCCTGTCATTGCCCAAAGTAGTGTTTCTCAACCTTCCTAAGGCTACAACCCTTAAATATAATTCCTAATGTGGTGGTGAGTTCCCAACCAGAAAAAAAAAAAAAGATCATTGTGAAAACAATAATCATATTTAAATATTGGTGCCTTATGTGTCAATGATTAATCATGGTATGTAGTTTATATGATTAGTAAAACCCATTGTAATGAAGCCAATTCTGACTCAAAGTACACCCATAGGACAGAGTAGAACTGCACCATAGAGTTTCTAAGACTGTACTCTTTTTAGAAGCAAACTGGCACATTTTTTCCCACAGAAAATTTCTAACCCAGTTTTCAGTTAGTAATGGAGCACTTAACCAGGAATATCCAATTGGAAAAGCAAATTAATCATATTTTACAACATAACTGACATTGAGACGGCTATTAAAATGAAGAACTCAGTTTAACTTACCTAGACAGCTGCCTCCTTAGAAATATGTCAAAGATTCTGGACAGAAATGGATGGATAAAGTTAGTTATCTCACATTTAACTAATTATTGTGAGCTGTACTTCCACACATTTGTCATATTACTAGGAAATTTATGTGTAGATTATTATAATGAACTTAGCCATTAGGGCAATAGTATGTTGTATTAAAAATCACATTTATCTGAGTCCTTAATTGGAGACACTTTTTAAAGGTGTATTTATGTTTTCTGTCTCAATTAATTATGAAGTTAAGGTCTTAGGTTTATATTTTGTATATAAGAAAACATGGAAGTAAAAAAAAGAAAGAAAGAAAGGTAAGAACCAAGAGCCAAAAGCCATCCAGAGAGTAGAAATCGAGACTTTTGTAGAGTGCATTTTAGGGAAGAATTTAGACTTTCCTGTGTTTATTTTTATCCTGGAGAAAAGTAAAACACATTCTTCCTCCAAGAGCTAAAGTGTCTTTGAAAGGTGTGTGGATTCTCTTGTATGAGATGTTCCAGAAAAAGGATGCAAGTCATGAACAACCAGTGATGTACAGATGAAACAACCTGGCTTGCTGAAAGCGAGGAGGACTAGAAGCATTTACTGATAAAGATCAAGGATTACAGCCTTCAATGTAGATTATAGCTCACTGTAAAGAAAATAAAAATCTTCATAACTGGACCAATAGAAAACGCCATGCTAAACGAAAAAATTTGCATTGTCAAGAAATTCATTTTGCTTGAATCCACAATCAAAGCACATAGAAACAGCAGTCAATGATGATTTAAAAAAAAAAAAAAGAAATCAAACAGCATCCTGCATTGGGCAAATCTGCTGCACAAAACCCTTGCATAGGGTTAAGGAGCAAGGATGCCACGTTGAGGACTAAGGTGCTCCTGACTCAAGGCATCATATTTTTAATTGTCTCATATGCATGTGAGAGTTGGACAAGGAATAAGAAAGACTGGAGAGGAATTGATGCATTTGAATTATGGTGTTGGGGAAGAATATTGAAATCACAAGGGATGCCAACAGAACAAACAAATCTCTTTTGGAAGAAGCACAGACAGAATGCTTCTTTGAAGCTAGGATGGTGAGTTTCTAAAGGCACCTTATCATGAGGGATCAGGCCCTGGAGAAGGACATCATGCTTGGTACAAGTTGAATGTTGGAGAAAACGAAGAAGACCCCTAATGAGATGCATTAACAGAGTGGCTTCAACAATGGACTCAACCATAACAGCAATTGTGAGATGGTACATGAGTGGACATTGTTCTATTCTGTTGTCCGTTATGCCACCATGAGTCAAACCAGCTAGAATGCACCTAACAAGAGATACGTGGGGAAACAGAAGAAGGGAACCAAAGGAAAGCAGGTGATGGCTGATACACACACACAGACAGACACACCGATTTCTCGTAGCTCAGATCCAAAAGTTCTCAAGGTACTTGATGAACTTTGAGGGCAGACTATGTGACAGGTCCTGAACCAGCTGCTGGAAACTCTGCCACTAAGCATGTTGACTTACATGGGCTTTAGGCTCATCCAGGAGTGACTTCCTCCATAAAATATATTTAAAAGTATACAGCTCATGTAAAGACAAATTTAATTGAGTTTGGATTCATCATTAAATGTTCATTTTTCTAACTTTAATATGAATTAAAATTAACACATTTTTGTCAGCTACTAGAGGTATCTTTGAGAAGTTGGCCTTGGTCCCAGCACTCAAGGAATTTACATCATTCTAATGGGGGAGACAGTAACAAACAAATAACAAATAAAGTGAAAACATTAGAAAAGTGTACTGGAGACAATCGAATAGGATTTCATAGGAAATGAGGGGGTGACAGGGGTGAGTAGTTGTATAAACAGAATGTCCAGGAAAAAGTATCTAGAGAGATAACACTTAAGACAATACCTCTGTAACTAGAAGGACTCTCAATCTTCCAGAAATATAGGGGCTCTGCAGAAGGAATGGCTGATATAAAGACTCTTGGGTAGGAAATTACTTGGTATATTTGAGAAAAATAAGAAGGTCAGGGTGGAGAAGAGAGGGAAGGAGGGACCATATGAAAGAGGTAGGTGGGGGTGGGAGATACACAGCCTTGCTGATAAGAATTTAGATTTTACCCTAAGCTGAGGACTTAAACAGGTTGCTTTGGAGAATCAGAGAGATGTCTGGGTACTGCAAGCCATCCAAAGAGTTGATCATGAACCTTTTGGGCCCTCTTACAAGAGCAAGTCTGTCTACAAAGCAAGTGAGAGCTAGCCAAAAACTCAATTTGGTTAAAAGGGAAACTAAAGACACTATGATCAAAGTTTGGGTGCCTTATGTCAAAGTGATAATAATAGAGGCAAAGAAAGGAAAATGGATGTAAAATGTCTTCAAAAAAATAGAACCGGTGAGACTACTCATGAACTGCTGTAGGAAGTGGGAGGAGATGAGGAGGAGTCAGGGATCCATCGGAAGTTCTAGCTTTCAAATCTCGTGGCATGGGGTATCATTTACTAGGACTGGTTGCTACAAAACTTGCTTCTCTGGTTAGATTAGTAGCTAATAGAGTGTGATATGAGATTCTCACAAATCTTTTCAGAAGCATGCTTGTTGCAGAAGCAGACAAAATCCATGTACACCATGCAGTTCTGTCCCGTGTCATGGCAATGTCTTCTTTGGCCACTGTACAGCTTGCTGCAAGTCCGCCAAGCTCTCACTTGCTTTTCAAGCTTGTCTCTTGTAGGAGGACCGTAAGGGTTCAAGATCAACTACTCCATATGGTCTTTAAACAATTATTCAGCTTGGATCCCGGAATCTCTTTTCAGTTTCCCTGTCCAATATGCACCATTTGGATTCAGAGCCTTTCTATGTTCATTCGAGTATATTTCAAACCATCTGAACTCTTGTCTCTCTATATTACTAACTCTTTTTGACAAACAATAAGCTCTGGTTTTATATTCTTATCCATCTTATCCTATATCCTTTCTTTGGGCGATCTCACTGATTCTTCTATTCTCCAAATACATCACAAATGTAGGCGTGCTGACAATGATAATGAGAAATAGCATTCAATACAGTTTACTATGTATGTGTGCTAGGAATTCTCATAATCTTCTAAATGATCTTGTAAAATAGGCACTATTGTTATCTCAATGTTAGAGCTGAAGAGAGGTTAAGGAACTTTCCCAAGGTCACACAGCTGGCACCTAATGGAGCCAGAATTCAAACCCAGATAAAGAGAGTGCAGTATCTCTGTGTTAAAACAACCACCCTATAATGTCTCTTTTAGCTTTGAATTAAAGGTCCAAATATCTAATTGCTTACCGGATATCTCCACCTGGATGACCAAATGGAAACGAAAATCCAAAGTACTTATCATTGAGCTTTTCCTTCTCTTCACAGGCTTTCTTTCTCCAGTAACCCTCCATGAATGGCACTAGCACGCATCCAATGACCCAAGCTAGAATGGTGGTGTCATTCATGACTTGCCCCCCACAACTTTTATAGCCAGCAAGCATTCAATCATTTACAGTGGCTTGCCTTTTGTACCTTTTTAGGATCTTTCTAATTTGTTTCATTATTTATCCCCAGTCTTTTAACCGTATTCTGATTCTTACGCTTTGTCTCCTGATTTTATTGCAAAAACCTCCATCAGGTCGGCCCACAACAAGGACCCATGACAAACTGGAAAGGATGCTGAGGCCATAACAAAAGCAATGGAAAGAGTTTTGAGATCGATTGGTGACGTCTTTCATGGAAATGACATGCAAGCAGTACCACTGATCCCAGGACTTGCCAGCCTAGCATTTGAACACAATACCTAACACAGGGATGGCACACAATAAGTGATATTCAATGAAGTTTTAAAATGAAATTAATGTCTCATCTCTCTAACACTAAGCACAAGGTCCTGAATGTAGCAGACTGTAGACTTTCAGTCATCAGTTGTGTATTGGGGATGGCCTTTGTTTCTAATAATGACAATAGATAATATAATTTCTAGCAATTCAACCTCATTCAACATTTTTTTAGAAAGCTTCTTCTTGTTTCTTGCCATCATCTGCTTATCGGTTTGAGTTTTTCAAGTTTCTTCTTCACCCCCACCGACTACCTCCCATTCATGCCATCATCTACCTTCTCCCAGGTTTAGGAACCCCGGCCATTTTAAAGGTTGTCAATCTATCTGTGATACATCTTATTCTGTGTTCTCAATCACTAAGCTGTTCAAGGTGCCATGTGAATGTAAAATATTCAGTAAGAAGAAGTGATTGTGTGATAAAATCCCAGCTTGAAAAGCAAGCCCATGGAGAAAG
>NW_022103928.1:22470556-22487464 GCF_000313985.2 Echinops telfairi
TGATGTAATCGATGTATGGGCTGTTGTATGTAAGAGCCCCCAATAAAATGATTTATTTAAAAAAATCCCAGCCTCCCTCTCTGTTCTTTAGAAGGTTAGAGATGGCATTTATTTTCACCTTGCTTTGGGGACTGATGTCTTCTTGGCACTGTCTTCTATCCACTCACCTCTTGAATTATGTTCTGACCTTTTTAATAGGGTTTCCTTCTCCTCTGTCAATCAGTTCACTCCCTAAACATATCAGCTATCCCCCTGGCAGATGATGAATATTTTACATTTATCTGGCTGCTTTGTTTAATTTATATTTTCACTTCCTAGGCAAGCCAAGCATTTATATGCAAAACTATCTCTTTGGCACATATAAAGGGAGTGTTATTTTTATTCTATATCCTTGTTTTTTATTATCTCAATCAACAAGCAAAGTCACTAATTTTCAGTTAATTTATAAAGTTTGCAATGCTTTGCTGAATTGCAACCCTTCAGATTCAAGGCACTTACTACTGATAATTCAGAACTGCTGACCCATAGTACCTATTGGCCTGTAAACTAAAGGCATGTTAGCATATTAACAAGGTGGGGGGTGAAGAAGAAACTTGAAAAAAGTTTAGACTTATCAGCAGATGATGGCAAGAAATGACAAGCAGCTCTCAAAAAATGGTGAATCAGATTGAACTGCTTGAAATGATATTGTTTAATATCATTATTCGAAACGAAGACCATCCCCAATACACAACTGTTGACTAAAAATATTTAGTCTGCTACATTCCGGACATTGTGTTTAGTGTTGGAGAGATGAGACGTTAATTTCATTTTAAAAGGGCTCCAATCTGAGGCAGTTAATTCTAACATCCACAGCCCAGACCATTTTGAAAGTGAGTCTTTACAAATGCACGCTATTTATTATTGCCAAGTAATTAGGCGTTAGCAGTGAAGTTAATACAAATTATTAGAAATGATAAGGAAAAGTGCTTCAGCAATTACTCCATATCTACCGTATTTTGCAGAGGAAACATACATTCCAGCTAACTCATCCAGCTGAAAAGAAGTCCTTCTGATGTTAGAGAAAACATAAGAAAAGATTTAAAGGTGTCCAAACCTCACTCAGAATAGGGCGATAGCATCGTGACTAGTGTTAGGTGGTCCTAGATCTCATACAGGGCTCTCTCTGAAGTCTCTTGGGGCAGAAGGAGTCCAGAAATACAGGGAGATCAAGATTAAGCACCAATGCTGAAAATGGGCAAGAGTTGGGAGTGCTGCCACTCCTTGTCAGACAAGTGAGGGACAAGCAAGAACGCCCATAGATATCATCAAGCCAATGGGAATAATGAATGCAATGTACAGCTTCCATGATGCTTCCTGGAAATTGAACTAACTAGACTCTCTGGGATGTCATTTCAGCACTGAAAGTCCATCCAACAATTCTGGAATGAATGGCTCCAATTCACTGCTCAGGATTCTGTAGGCAATGCCCGACAACAACCTCTGTTCAGGGGAGATCCTGTGAGTGTCTGGTGGCCTGTGACCACTTGGCCACTGTCTACATTTATGTAACATCAGAGAAAGATAAAACTAACAGTTTGAATGATAGGTGCCATCTGAGTAGCTCATCTAACCTTCAGTTCACTTAATCTTCACAACATCATTGTGACATGGTGTTACACTTTTTGCAGATGAGGAACCCAAGGTTCAGAAAGATAAAAGAACTTGTAGAGACAGAGTCAACAAGCTTGTGACCATGGAGGTAGAGTTCAAGTGGAGGGAAGTCTGGCTCATTTACTCTACTGATACAATACAAAGAAGTCCTAGCACAGGGGCCATTCTCAGGAAGCAGAAGCAACTTTTATTCAGGGATTGTTCTTTTCTTTTAAAAAGGAAATTGATAACATGTGAATGTCTGGGTTCCAGAATTCCTATAGGCCAAACACTGCTATGTGAACCACTGCCCTCATTATTGAATGGACATGTCTCAGGTCATTCACCTCTGATGTTCTTGCCATTGTATGCTGTGTATGTGGAGGAATAAATCATTTCTGTACTTCACTGTTCTTCAGCTAAAGATGAGCCTATGCCCAAGAAACTGAAGTCAAAAGTTCATATCCAAGAAACCTTAACCCCACCTGGAACTGAGAAAGATGATATCGATTGATGTTGAGGCATTGTTAGGCAATAAAATGGAGGGACAGCAAGGTTGCTGAGTAAAGGGTGCATGTATTTTGCTTGTGGAAAATATGTTGAAAAAATTGTGAAGATAGCTTGTAGTATAATAAAAATGGCCACCAATTCTTGGCTACAATTAGCAATACTCCTCCCCTTGCTTTCATGACCAATTAAATGTAGTAGATTTTATCTCCTGAGTTTTCCAATTCGAGGTCAGAAGAAAGCTTGTAGCTTTGACCTCTTCCAGGTCTTCCAGGCCTCTGAACTTGCTGAGTGCTGTCAAGATAGAGGCAGGCTTCGATATGATCTTTGTTGCTGTATTCTGATGGAGTGTGATTTCAAAGACATGTGTACACCCTAAACGATGGCACAAAGGTCACCAAGATTTATTTCTGAGAGAAATTGTTGCCTCCCTCCTGCTATGGGTATAAACATCCCATGAGCTGAAGTTATATACCTTGAATGAATTAAATTCCAGGGCTAAGTAAAGGTTAAATACAACAGTCAAAATAAACAGGTGATCCCAGTAAATGGGCCAGTTTGGAAAACACCAGGGAGTGAGGATGGGAGCCGTATCCCTGTCCTCGGTCATCATGTGCACTTCTAGTCTCCATGGACATAGCCATTAATCAAATAAGTTATTTATAGAATATCCTAGAAATGAAAGTGCCCTTCTGGGGTTAGTGTCCTCTCTTAGGCCACAAGCTTATCGTGCAGGCTGTGAAGGACAAACAGAATCTTACATGTTCTTAGTGCCCTGAAGTCCATAAACTCTAAGGACCACCCTCCTTCACAATTCCTTCTGCAAACGTTTAAATGGTTTATTTTCACAGTTTTTCAGTTTATATAGTTCACATCTGTATGTGTACTGGAATTTCAGAATTAAAGGCCACTAAGTGAGAGAGAAGCAGAAAAGAAAGTGATTGGGAGAACAGGCTTTGGCAGGGATGGGTCTGGATTCAAGTCCTAACTCAGTCACCCACCACCAGCTGTGTAGACTTTAGCAAGTCAACTTACCTTCTGAGATTTGGTTCTCCCACTCATGATATGGAGACAAACATGGAACCTATTGCATCAGTTGCTGGAGCCCTGGTGGTGTAGTGCGTTGTGAGCTACCCTGTTTCCCCGAAAATAAGACAGTCTTATATAATTTTTGCTCCCAAAGATGTGCTAGGTCTTATTTTCAGGGGATATCTTATTTTTCCATGAAGAAGAATACAGTACACATTTATTGTTTATTGTTTTATTAAGAGACCTCACGCTTCCTGTCTGCTCCGGCCGCACTGTGGCCAACAATGAGCTGCGTGGTGGCACCCGCTACTACGATCCAGAGCCCAGAGTTATGGTAGTTTGGGGGGTGGTCTTATTTTTGGGGTGGTCTTATTTTGGGGGGATGCCTTATATTTCAGTGAGAGGCAAAACTGTAAGTATGTCTTACTTTCGGGGAGACAGGGTATATGCTGGGTTGCTGCCCATTAAGCCATCAGTTAGAACCCACGAGTGCCTCCATCCAAGAAATCTGAGGCTTTATGCTCCTGTGAAGAGTTACAGGCACAGAAACCTACACGGGCCATTCTACTCTGTTCTATAGGGTCGCCATGAATCGGAATCGGCTATTTGTATTTTGAGATGGGGATCTCATAAGTTGGTTAGAGAATTGATTGCTGAAACAAAGCTTTTAGCAGTGTGTGGCACATGGTGAATGCCGATCAAGTGGAGCAGTGATGGAAATTAGGAAGGTAAGCAGAGCTAGGAATCACGGACCTCTTAGTTTGGGGATGTCGATGGGACCTGGAGAACAATTGTGGTGCACGCTTTCTATGCTATCCTGAGAGAAACGCATGCTACCTCATTAAGCACATACAGGAACCAGCAGAGCTGGATTCATGGGTGAGCGAGGCACCTTATAATGAGTTTAACTAAATTTGTGCATTTCTGGCTCCTGGAACCATAGAAACTCTCTCATTCTCACTGGAGGCATAATAAAACTTCAAGACAGAGAAATTGAATAAACCCCAATGCCACTTATTAAAATTCAGAAAAACAAACCAAGTCTAGATATCATACCTTTGAGGAATCTAGTTAGCATCAGAAGTTATTTTTCCTCCCTTCTTAAAATATTCACATTCCCTCACAGGCTACAGAATGCTGTGTGTGCTGCTCGCTCCTCACCAAACAAGAGCTTCCAGCACCAACTTCAATGGGTCCTGTTGCTTCTCTCTCCCTATTTTCCCATGCAGAAAACATAAAGTTCACTACTAACCATGCAATTAATCACTCCTTTCCTAGAAACAGAACAATGGGTGGGAAACTAAAATGGTTTTATAGGGGGAGGGCTGTTATGTTAGTAATTCTAACTCATTTCCCCCGATCCATCCGTAAAATTTTATGAATATGTATGTATTTAGTTGACTGTAATTAGGTCTCAGGCATCTTTGTGTGTGTGTGTGACGCCTGATTTTAAACTGTTAGTATATTTCGGGTCCTGTACCATTAGGATTGCTGATTTGCACCCACCCTGCTATCATGAGTATCATATTTTTTGAGATTTGAACTGGTGCATGATATCATGGTACATCTTGGTTCAATGATACTTTTAATACTCAGGTTAAAACAGAGAGAGAAGGATTAAAATCATGGGTATGGGGGTACAGTTCAAAGTGATCCTTGGCCATGGAGGACAATTCTGTAATTCTGTAATACAGAAACAGCTGCCTGTCCAGTGGCTAGGGAGAAGTCTTCATGCAAGGAAACTACGTGTGTAAGAAAATTAAAGCACGAAAAGTCAAGTCCTAGATGGCAGGCCTCATGACCGGTGGCCTTCAGAAGTACCATCACGGGACTGAAAAGGAAGCCACCTAACCGGCTCTTCACCAAGTACTTCGTGAAATTACTTTTACAATACACTGCTCTGGTTTGATAGAGAAAGTCAACAGGGAAGCAGAATGGGCTTTGACAAAACGCGCTTGGCTGGCAGTTCGACTGGAGCATGTCTACTTGAGAAAAGTGAAACGGAGCCATCAGCACCCCCTTCCGAACCTCACGAGAGATGTGGGTCAAACCCCCAGAGTTCCAATGGGGTCCGAAGGTTTTGCGCTCCTAGAAAACAGTCGAGTGCCTTAATGATGACACATACTGCAGCGCTCTTCTCACCGATGCCCTGGCTGGAATGCTGACAGCCAGTGTGGCCCCTCCTAGATGGGGTGCAGATGCAAGACCCCTGGCACACGCTGCCAACAGCATTTCATCAGTGATGCCCGGCCTCGTCAGCAAAGCATTTCTTTGCTCACTGATCTGTATCCTATTTGCCATGTAGACCCAGCAAAACAAACGTTTTCGGTGACATGATTGCAAATGTGCCTGTCACGTAGATCCATTCCAAACAATCTCGGGCCTGGCTGATTTCTCGGTAGGCCGGGGTCTGCCGCTGATGCCTCTGAGAGGTTCTCTCACGGTTGACATCTCAGAGGATGTCTCTGCTAGAAAGTGCACAAGAAATTTCTGCCACTGCGAAACAACCGCGTGGCATCCTCCCGAATAGCAAGGCCCCACCAACTCAGTCATGTCTCCAATTCCCAAATGCTCATGAAGCCACACCCCCATGAATATTGCCCTTGGAATAACATAAAAAACATGAAGGGGAAACCGGGATATGGTACAAACTGAGCTAATTTATTGTGCCAACCTGGTCGATAAACACATGTGGGGTTAATTGAAGGGCGGAGAGATAAAAGCCTCGCCTTTTGAGTTCTCGGGTCTCTTGCTTTGTGATGGTCGGACCAGGGTGCAGCTGCCTTAGCCAGTTCCTTGCTTCAGTTGGCAAGGCTCACTTCCTGCAAGGCATCCCCAAGGGGGTAGCCGTGGACCTACCCGGATGCAGCCCTGGGTGCTGGAGCAGCTGTGTGGAGAACCCTGCCAGCGCTGAGATGCTTACACATTCACTGACTCAGCTTTCCTCCTGCAGTCGGCATCATTGTGTCTGTTTTGTGAGATGGAGGAGGACTTTGTGGATTGGTGTTGGACATATGGGTTACTGTTGGACTTGTGGGCTTGGGCAGCACTGGGTTGGAATGTTTTCTTGATGCTCACTTAACCTTTATATAAAACTCTCTCTTACACATGAGTTTCTGTGGATTTGTTTCTCTAAGGTACCCAGACTAACACACAAACACTCCAATCTTTTGTAGTATTACTGTCACTGCTTCGTCACTACTGAGATACATATTTTAATTAAAGGATGTGAAACCATGAAAAGAAGTATTCCAGCTCATTTTATGGACTGATCTGATCCTACTACACATAAATTATGGACGGCTGCATCCCGTGGCATTTTAGCTCTGCTCACTTTATAATTTAGTCTGACATTTGGATAGCCCTAGCCCTCCTGCACTAAAGTACTTTTGAATCATTTAATTATAACCATTATTTCTTGGGGGAAAAGGTGTACCTCTAATGACTTGCCACTCTTAAATGACCCATGGAAGATAGCAAAAGTAAATTTTTCTGTGTTCAAAGAAAAGACAGTCATCTTCTCTGGAAAGAACTGCCAAAAGTTGGGTGGAAAATGACAGAACCCTCCTCAGGCTGGTTTCGCCAACAACACAACAGGAACTGGCTGCGGTGGGTCAGACAGCAGAGCCTCCTTGAAGCCAGGAGCCACAGCTTGAGCCGGGCGAGGGAAGCTGGAATCCAGTGGGAACCAAAAGAACCCATCTTGTCATCTCTTACTTCCTGCCTTTCTCTTTCTCTCCCTTGGGACATGCACTTTCCCATCAGACATCCCACTGTGCGTGAGCTTTATTTATCTCTCCTTGACCGAAAAGTGTTTTTCATTTCCCCCACTGAGAGCATGTAAACGGCTGTCTGAGAGCCCTGTCCCTGTCCCTCCCAGCTCCAGAAACACCCCAAGCCAGTTACTTTGGAGCTGACTTCCACTCATGGCAACCCCATGCCACTGGGTGGGTTCCCACGATGATGAACCTCTGTAGGATTTCTGGGACGGTACATATTTACAGGTACAGTTAGCATCCTATTGCTCCCATCGAGCTACTGGTGGCTTGAACCATGACCTTGTGGTTAGCAGCCACCCAACGTCTTAGCCACAACACTACCAGGACTCCTTAACATGTATAAAGAGCTTAACATGGTACCTAACACATGGCAAATGTTCAACACATGCTAGATGTTCAGTTGGGAGGAACTAAATGCCATTTTCTTTTATGTGATATTCTGAAATGGGTTAAATTGCATCCTGTATTTCCAGCCTACAGATACTATTTTGTATTCGAATTACCTTACTCAACAATTTATATATCTTTCCCAGCTTTGGATCATCCACAATTTTGACCATGATGACCTGCGTGTCTTCAAGACATAACGGAAGTGTTGAATAAGAACCAAGGACAGACTCTCATTGCATCTCGATGGAGCCCATTGGCAGAGCATCTTTAAATCACAACATACTTTCACATCATCTCATTGAGCTTGGTATTAGTAGCCCTGTTTTTCAGAAGAGGCTATTAAGACTTGATAGTGACATGCTTTCGTGAGACATGGAAGGAGTATGTGATGAAGCCAAGACAGCAATGTAGGGCTCTCCGCCACCTCCATGTTTTCAGGAGCACTTGATCCAACAGCTCAAAATTATGCCAACTCTGTTATCACCCATCTTGTTTACAATCTCCTCAGAGAATGACTGAACACATCGGGGGAGGACGTCCACTTGGGAATGAGACAACCCTGCACTAGAATCTCAGTTTCACTGCTCAGTCACTGAGATGACTTTTGAACACGCTACTTCGAAGCCTCAACTGTCTCATTTGCAAATGGGCACAATGAATAGCACCTGCCTCAAGGGTTGCTGGGGGAGGACTCAGTGAAGTCATGTGAGTGAACTGCCCGTCACAGTAGCTGTGGCTCCGCTATAAGGATGCTAAGACAACTATGTTACTGATATTACTCAGGAGAAACTAATAGCCTACCCAAACCAAGGAGTACTACTTCTATCATCGTCATTCTGATTAAAGCACTTTCTTGAAAAAATATAATAACAAACTAACTTTGAAAAATCAACGATTAAGGAGACCTAGTTCTCAGGACTATACTACCATACTTCTTAAAGTTATATGGTTAAATCCCCACCACCCACCACCCCTAAAGTAAACTATAGTGTCCAGTTTTGGAGAGAAAAAAGTCTGCTTACAATGTGTAAATTACATTACCTCACCCATGCAATTTTTACAATCTAGGTTTCATAAGGTCTTGTCAGCACAAGTGTCATTTCTGCTGAAGGCTGAACTGTCACGTACAGCATCAAAGAACAGTGTGATGACTAGGTTGGATCACAGGGACAGTTTTGCTTTGTTTTTTAACACGAGGCTATTGCATGATCCAAACTGGACTCTCTTCTTGCCACTCACATGGATTCCCGGCCATCAGTAAGGTCACGATTAAAAACAAAAAGTGGATGCTGAAAATTTCCATTCTAACGTCTGGAAATAAAACCCCAATGCCATATCCTCCTATTTGTGGATATCTGACACCTAGTAACTATAGATAGCCAAGGACCCACTTCTTCAGCTAGTCTCAGTCTCAAGTAATGGGAGAAGAGCGCTCATTAAGTGAAACAGCTCACCTGGGGACAATGTGAGAAACCACCAGCCCATCCGCATCTCCCCACAGTCATGGGATGGACTGTCTGCGAGGCATAGGCTCTTAAGGAGCCGACCTTAAAGAGAAGCACCCTAAAGAGACCATCAGGAGATAAGATGAGCTGAGATAATAGTAACCTCTTTGATCTGCCATTGTGCCCTTATTTCGGCCTCATGTCTGATAAAAGGGAACATCATTCAACAGAAATAAAATTATAATAGCATGAGCAGAAATTAAATGTGAGGTTCAAATGCAATTTCAATATTCGTTTGTGGTGATAAATAGTCACAGCACCTATCTGAATAGAAAATATAAACCAGATCAAGGACTCACAAACGGACCCATTTTAAATATTTTTATTCAGTATGGCAAAAAGAATGAGGCCGTGGCAACAACTGGCTGTGGAGGACTCCCCTTGCGGGAGTGAAGGGGAGTCCTGGAGCGCATCATGGTCAGTTTCCGTGGACTGTCTGAGCAGTGGAGGAATTCTGGGGAGAAGCAAGGCAAGGCTAGGGGCTTCAGTGGAACAATGAAATAGTGGGGACATTTTCTGATCAGTACTTCTTTTTCAGGCAGCTGATCTCTGTGGACAAAGGTGACAACCAGCTGGTCACTGAAGCAATGGAGACCTGGGAGACCACAGTTAGACAATCCACCAAGATCAAAGGGAAAGGAGGAAGGGTTTAGCAAAGGGCTACTTCCAATGTAGCACAAGCAGGATAAAAACGGAGCTGAGGCAGATGCAAAGGGGAGAGGAGAGAAGCAGTAAGCAGTGGCTGCTCTCCAGAAGGACGGCCGGGGGCTGGGTTCGCTGGTATCCATGCTATTCCCAAAGACCGAAGAGCTTCCACCACGGATGGGCGATCGCAAGCTGAAAATCATAATTCTTGATCTTAGCGTCATGTTCAAGAAACAACTTAGTATTATGCATTGCCCTTGTTTTGTTGTTGTTTTTGTTTGTTTCCCCGCTAGGTTCCTCCCACTCCCACCCACTACGCACAAAATGCCTCTTGTCTTCACCAGCCTATCTCCAGATCCAACAAGAGAGCCCGGCACCCAGCACGTGTTCGTTCATTAAATATTTGTCAAAGGCATGAGTGAGTTCTCTATCTGTGGTGCCTATAAAGTAGCACCTCAAGCCAAGGATGACATATTAGCTTCATTTTGTGTGTCACATCTGATCCGTCAGTGGCAGCTTCCAGAGGAAGGGAAATTTGAAGAAGCAGGCTGCGACCCCAAAGTGCCAGCGCCATAGCTCAGATCCTCCACCCCTGTTCCAGTGCCTCCCGGGCATCTCCACTCCGGAGCACACGGGATGGGAACCAGTGCCGGAGATCCAGGGGTCTATCATTTCTAAAAGCAACCTGAGTGAGTCCGCTGTGCAGGCAGGGTTGAGAATCACAGAGCTGCCAGTCTCTGGATCAGTGGTTCTCCACCTTCCTAATGCCACGACCCTTTAATACAGTTCCTCACGTGATGGGGACCCCCCAACCATAAAATTATTTTCGTTGCTACTTCATAACTGTCATTTTGCTACTGTGATGAATCCTAATGTAAATATCTGATAGGCAGGATGTATTTTCATTGTTACAAATTGAACTACAAAAAAATTGAACATAATTAAACATAATTAAAGCATAGTGATTAATCACAAAACAATACGTAATTGTATATTGTGAAATATTTATGTATTTTCCGACGGTCTTAGGCAACCCCTGTGAAAGGGTCATTCGAACCCCAGAGGGGTCGCGAACCACCGGTTGAGAACCACTGTTCTAGAGGCTTTCTCTGGCCGATGGCGGCAGCAGCTCTCAGGGGAGGTGGGAAGGGTGATGTCTGAATGAAGAGGAAGTCTGTTCGCCTGCGCTAGGCCCTGCCCACAGTTACCAGTGTGCCCAACCACAGAAAGGCCTGTCTGAGTTTTGAGCAGTAATAGAATCAGCCATGCTGCCCCATGTTCAGCCTCTGAGCCCTGCACTTGCCAGAAAGATCACCACTTGTAATTGCAAAGCTATGGATGTCTTACTGCACAATACAAGTAGGAAAGGAGCATTTCTTTAGAAATTGTGGCAAACCAGATGTAAACCTCAAGAATTAATCTCATGTGTGCAGTGAAAAATTTTGCACAAGCCCACAAAATGCCCAAGAAAAGTAAATAATGAGTATCTAATTTCCCTCTGTATAATTTGGCTAATTATACAACCATCAGATTATAACAGTGCTTGGGTAAATATAATGATGTCTTATTTGCCATGAATTCCCTCTGTTTGGTTAACCAATTACTTTTTTTTAAGCAATTACTTTTCTAATTCTTCAGGTATCATTAAAACCACTCCAATTTAAGAATAAGCAGATGTGTATCATAACAGAGCTCCAAATTTAACCCTAGATACCTAATAAATGTATAAAAGGGGGGATTATCTATTCCTAATATGCTATTTAATTATAAGGTTTGGGGAAGAAATAATGCAAGCTAATGATGAAATTAAAGGCTTTAAGATCTAATTTGATTACATTCCGTGAACATTGGTTATAACTCGGTTTGCAGCTAAATTGATCACGATGACTTTCCCATTCACATGGGGCTAAAAGCAATTTTCAAGCAAGAGGCTAAAGTCATGGTAGATTGTTAGTGTTGGATAACTTTTATCAAACAGCACCTCAAGCTCTGACTCTATTAGTTGGTAACAAGCGTATCCCAAGCTAAGATGATGCTCATAAATAGTGTCATTAGCTGCTTCTCTATAAGAAAAAGGTATCTAATGGACCAATATCACACACTTTACCACTGCAACAAAGCTTATGTTGCAATGGGTTATTATGTTAATAGATTGTAAAATTGTATACAGGAACATGGCTTTAATGTATTTACTCCTGTAGACAAGGAAGGGGAGGGGGTGCAGAATGCTTTGCAAGCAATTATCATGAACTATTACACTATCTAAAAAACAATTACTACAGACACATGTGTTTCTGTTTTCCAGGTCTATTACCACCGCCGGTGTGCACAACAGTGAAAACCATTGAGCAATCCACTCCAAGCTGCACTTGCAAACAAAACATGCTGAGGAAAGGGAGGCATGCATATGCACACCCAAGCCCCCGCCCCCCTACCAACCGCCCCCCCCACTCCCTGCAGGCTCTCCTACCCCCCTTTGTTCCCTCTCTCCAGAAAGGACTTTTCTTCTTCAATGCATCAAGTACTTTTAAGAAATGAACTGAACAATGCCTATAATTTAGAATTCAATTAGGTGAGCCACTTTTCCTTTTTTACCTCCAATTACCCACAGCAACCTGCACACAGCTTCCGCCACCTCCCCTAGTCCCAGCTGTTATTCTTGAATCTCTGATCAGGGCGATGTGGCTCAGCTGGAGAAGCTGAGCCTCTAGAGGTCCCGAGAGGAATCTGGCTAAACCGAAGCTCTTCTCTCCTTCCCTCCCCACCGACAACATCTGTGAGGTGGGTTCCCTGGGGCCTTATGCATCCTCCTCAAAAACTCTCCACAGGCTCGGGAGTTCACATGAGTGGTTCAGTCAACCGCCTTCCCTGGCGTGTGCCGGAGTCAGGGGGCTGGACTCGGGGAAAGTGGGCCAAAGCGAGCGCGAAGGTCTTTGCAGCTCTCAAGGCTGACCATTCATTCCCCTCTCCTTCACTGCTTTAAAACTCTCTCAGTGTTTCCTGCAAGGACAGCCTCAAGGCGGGCTGAAAACCTTGCATACTCTAGTCTCTGCCCGAGCTGCCTCACATCCGGGCCTTTGCAGATGCTATTTTCATTGCTCATGAAGCTCATTGAACCAAACTCCAGGCCACAGTATAAGTCCCCCTTCCTTAGGCCTCCCCCATGAGTTCAATTTCCCATGTGCTACCCCAGCATCCACCCATGTTACTCTCCCAGGGGGCCAGAACCTCTTATCACATTCTCAAATCTGACCCTTATTTGTGTAATTATTTGTTTAACACCGGTCTTCTCCAGCAGACTATAAACTCCATGAAGGCAAGAAACAATCCGCTTTACTTGCCATTACTGCTTCACTACTGATAGAGTATCTAACACATAGTGGATGTACAATGAGTATTCCTCAGTGAATAAATATACAATGTAAGGTGGGGAGACCCCTAAGTATCATCATACTTCTGCAGTCAGAAGGACCAGGGTGTGCGGAACACGTAAGAGATAGCACATGTAGCTTCGTCACTGACAGCACAGGAGAAATTAAAACTACTGGAAAAGGTAAATCCAGAGGACAGGCTTTGAAGCTATAACTGCCATCAAGTTGGTTCTTAGTAACACTATAGGACAAAGTAGAACTGCTCCTGTGGGTTTCCACAACTGGAACTCTTTACAGGAATTGAAAGCCTCATCTTTCTCCCAATGGGCAGGCTGGTGGTTTTGAACTGCTGACCTTACACATAACCACTACTCCACCAGGGCTAGAATCTCAAAACTAGGCTTAGTAATGAAAATTGTGTATGTGTATGCGTGTATGTTGGTGTTTAAGAATGTCAGACTGTAGTTTTCAGTGGGATCTTGGGCCTTAACACCAGTCTGCAAGGACTTCAGAGGAAAAAGAGGAGGCAGGGGAATGGAACACTGGGGTGCGAATAGAGATGGAAACCAGGCAATCCCTATAAGGTGCACAGTGTTGAGGAAGGAGCGCTTCGAGATGGACAGCATGGATCTATTCGAAAGGGAAGGGAACGGGGCCATGGAAGCCAGAGCAGGCAGTCTATGAAAGGCTGGCGAGAGGACATGAGGCGGAAGCAGGATCCCTCAGAAACCACAGGATGCAGAATGCTGGTAGAAGGACTAGCTGTGAGAGGAGGCGGGATGCCTCCCAGGAGAGCATTAGCAGGAGCAGGGGAGAGAAAGGCCGAAACCCAGAGACTCCAAAGGGCAGGTCATGATCTAGCTTTAGTCTTCTCTGGAATGTTAGAAGCAAGGGCTTCAGCTGCCAATAAAATCTGAGGAGAGGGAGAGGGAGAGGAGAGGGAGAGCAAGGGACAGGGGAAGGCAGGGGAGGGGAGAGGAGGGGGGTGTTGCCAAGGGAGGAAGCTTCAAGCACAGGCTTTTCATGTTTTGTTCTGAGAGAGGAAGAGGGGAATGCAGCCTTTCCCAATTAAGCGCTAAAGGGGCCCGGCTTCTTCGAGGCCATGCCAGAGAAAAAGAAGAACTTTTAGAAGCCATAGGTTGGCAGCACAAGTTGCCACGGGAGGGCTGCATCCCCTGGAAGGTCACTCTCAGCCATCTGCTTGTGGCAGGGCTGAGCATCAGTAACGTGGACAGCCGCTCCACTGCCTGGGGAGACCCTGTGCCTCTCACGGCCACATCGGAGCATTGGCCAGGACACGTCAATCCGGTCACCTTGCTCCAATGCCGTGATGGATGACCAGCTTGGGAAGGAGAACCACGGGTCCGCATCCTTGGGAGGTCTGCCATCTGAATCGCACTGGGCACCAAGGGCGGCTGGCACCGTCCACCTCGGGGCGAGCTGCCGTCCACAAGATGGCATTAGGACAGGAGGGCGGGATTGCAGTGCCAGAGGCAATGCTGGCAGCTTTGAAAAGGAGGGTTTGAGGGGCAAGAAGAATGGCCCTGAGTTTTTGTTGTGTTTTTCCCCTTTCATACATACTTTTAATTGATGAGTCCATTATATTCTTTCTAAAGGCATTTTAAAAACGTAATAAATGACTACTTACTGTGGAGCGCAACACAATCTCTTACAAGTTAAGCTGTTCTCGTGAATCACTTGTAATTACTGGGCATCTTGGAGCCCAGGGGATGTCTAACTACATTACTGTATCCCTGTGAGTTTATGAAGTCAAGACAAGGAAACAACACGGTGTTGTATTAATCTCGCCACCAGAGCTCATAATCATCAGTAGAGAACTTAAAAATACCATCAAACAAAAACCGTCAATATTAAATCAGGAGGTCTTTTTCTAACTACTCCGATTTATTTCCAAAAGGGAAAAAGAGGAATCGGGAGAGAAAAGGAAAGAAACGGGGGCTGCGGGAGAGAGAAGGGAAAGGTTGGCAGAGGGAGGGAGGAAGAGTAGAGAAGGCAAGGGAAGAGAGAGGAGGGAAAGAGATGGGGCTGGGAGTGGGATGGTATTTTATTAATGTCCTATGGTGTGGTAAGGCTCTGCTGGTGTGGTGGTTAAGTGCTGGTCTGCTAACCAGAAGGTCAGCAGTTCAAACTTGCTAGCCGCTCCTCAAGAGCGATGAGTCAGTCTTCTCCCATAGAGCTCTCTGCCTGGAGGCCCCGAGTGGCAGTCTGGCTCTCACGGGAACAGCTCCCCTCTGTCTTACAGGGTTGCTATGCGTCCGCCTTGGCTTGATGGCAACGAGTCCAATTTGGTATGAGGTTACTCTGAGGCAAAATGGACTCACTGGGGACAGGTTTGTGTTTTTGTTTTGTTCTTTGCTTTGTTTTTGTCCTTGCTGCAGTAACAAATTTCCACACATTTAATGACTTATAAACACACAAATGGATTCTCTGAGTTCTGGAGATCAGAAATCTACAATCGAGGCACATCCCTCCTGAAGGATCCCAAGGAGACTTGTTTCCTTGTGTTTCCCACCTTCTAGAGGTCACCTGCAATCTTTGACTCAGGTCCCCTCCCTCTCACCACCCCCACCCCTGCTACTGTCCTCTCAACTCTTCTACCTGTGACCTTCTTGCCTTCTTAACATGCTCCAAGTGAGTACTTGGGGCTCACCAGGATGCTCTCCCCATCTCGAGATCCTTAACTTAGTTACATCTACGAAGTCCCTTAGACCATGTAACGTAACATTATTCATAGTTTCTGGGGATTCGGACAGGAATGACTATAATTCAGCCTGAAACAGGCCTTAAAAAATGGAGAGTTCTCCAAGTGACTGTGCAATGTGTATCAACGGAAACCGTAGTGTCACTGGGGATATAAAATGATATTCAAGGCATACTGTAGGAATGGCTTTCAAAAAAACTAAAAAAAAAAAAAAACTTCTCCAAAGATTTCTTATCGAACAAGGAAAGTAGACTTCACCTAGTTTCAGATACGAAAGCTGAAGGAGAGAAGCTGGACGGACAGATTTCCCATCAGCCCCCAAGGCAGCAGCAGTTAACAGGGAAAGCCTGTCTCTGGACAACCTGTTTACTTTTCCTCACTCTGACACTTGTGGCTTTCTGTAGAAAATTTTAAAAATTGTTTTCTTTTATCTCAAATCATTTGAGAAACAGAGAGCACAGCCTAACTAATCCCAACCATATGTCTTTTCCCATTCCAGTCACTTGGACTGGAAACCATATTGCATGCATATCCAGGGTCACAACGCTAGCTCAATGCAAATTCACATATGCATAGGCCTTAGTTTCCAGGGGCGTTCTCTAGTGAGAGTCCCAATTGAGTCCTGGAGCTGCACCAAAGTGTTCTCTGACACAAGAGGAAGAGCTAGGAAGAGCTGAGGCCTGCTGGCACGGAGGTCACATGTCAAGCTCAAAGCCCATCTCTAGGAGCTTGCCTCCACATGTGGTCCATTAGTAGTGCACCCAGTGGGCCAGCAACCTCAAACACAGACGCCTTTTGTTTGTCTTCTGCGATGGATCTGATGGGGGCTGTTGGTTAAGCCACCATCCCTTTTTCTGTGGACTTAGTGGCAGGAAGTTTTTATGTGATTTTTTTCCAATGTAAACATTTATATATTTAACAAAGTGATTAAAATGTTTTTTAACAAATGGAACTATTATGTTAACATTAGCATTTATAGAACAAACATTATACTAAGACTTTCTCCTGTATTATATAATCTGATCCACCCAAAAGATCTTTCAACGCCTATGCTATGATGGAGACAAAGAGCGGTAAAGTGCTGTATTGGTCATAAAAGGAAGATATATTTTCTTTCTTTTTAAAATCATTTTACTGGGGGCTCTTACAGCTCTTATCACAATCCATCCATCCATCCATCGTGTCAAGAACATACATTTGTATATATGTTGCCATCAACATTTTCAAAACATGTTCTTTCTACTTGAGCCTTTGGTATCAGTTCATTTTTCCCCTTCCCTACCCTCCCTTCCTCCCTCCCTCCCTCGTGAACCCTTGATAATTTATAA
>NW_022103928.1:22488605-22492149 GCF_000313985.2 Echinops telfairi
GGCATCATTGCTTCTGTTTTGTGAGATGGAGGAGGACTTTGTGGATCGGTGTCGGACATATGGGTTTATGTTGAACTTGTGGGCTTGGACAGCACTGGGTTGGGATGTTTTCTTGATGTGCACTTACCCTTTATGTAAAACTCTCTCTTATACATGAGTGTCTGTGGATTTATTTCTCTAAAGTACCCAGACTAACACAGGCTACAACCCATGATCTTCATCAGCAGGTGCCTCAAGTTTTCCTCACTTTCAACAAGCAAGGTTGTATCATATGTATAGCATAGGTTTTTAATAAGCCTTTCTCCAACCCTGACACCCTATTCTTTTTCATATAGACCAGCTTCTCTGATTATTTAGTCAGCATAAGTACGTATGAGTAAGTATGGTGAGAGGATACCCCGATGCACACTTTTCCTGGATTTAAACCACACAGCCTTTTCCTATTCAGACAACTGTCTCTTGCTCCTGTGCAGGTTCCACATGAGCACAAAGAAGTTGTTCTGGGGTTCCCTTTCCACATCATCGAATGCCTTTGCATGATCAATAAAACACAAGTAAACAGTGGCATTTCAGCTAAGATCCATCTACATCAGCACAGATATACCTTGTTCTCTGTCCTTTCTGAATATGGCCTGAACAACTAGAAGTTCCCTATCAATGTGCTGTTGCAACAATTGCTGGATAATAAGTCAACACAAATGTTACTGGCTTGTAATATCAGTGATAGTGTTCTATAGTTTGAGCATTCTGTTGGGTCACCTTTCTTCTTTGAAATGGGCACAAATATGCATCTTTTCCAGTCAATTGGTCAAGTAGCTGTCTCCCAAACTTCTCACATAGACAAGTGAGTACTTCCAGTGTTTAGTCAGCTTGCTGAAACATTTGAAGGGATAGTCCATCAATTCCTGGAGTCTCGTTTGTAGTTAATGCTTTCAGTGCAACCTGTACTTCTTCCTTCCTTGCTTCTTGCTCATACGCTATCTCTTGAAATGGCTGAATGTTGATTATTTGGTACAGTGACTCCGTGTATTCTTTTCATCTTCTTTTGATGCTTCCTGCATCAGTCAATATTTTGCCCTTAGAATCTTTCAATATTACAACTGGAGGCTTGAATATTTTCTTGAATTCTTTTCTTTTCAGATAATGCTGAGTGTGTGCCTCTTTTTAATTGTCTAATTTTGGTCTTTGCCTATTTCATTATAATACTTGAAATGACTGAGCAGTTTCAAGCTGCCCTTTGAAATTTTCCTTTGACTCCATGATTTCTTCCATTTGCCAGAGCTGCTCCATGATTGCGAATAAGTTTCTGAGTCTCTTCTGAGATCTATTTTGATGTTCTTTCTCTCTCCCGTCTTTTCAAGACGTCTTGCTTTCTTTGGGTCTGATGCTCTTGAGGTCCTCTCACAGCCCATCAGCTCGTGTGTCCTTAGTGTTCAATGTGTCAAAACTGTTCTTAAGAGGGTCTCAAAATTCAGGTGTGATATACTGAAGAGCATATATATGTTGACCTTCCAGGGCTTCTTTTAATTTTCTTCAGCCTCGACCTGCATTACATATGAGCAACTGATGGCTTTGTAGAGTCAGTCCCTGGCCTGGTTTTAGCTGCTGATATTAAGCTTCCCCATTGTCTCTTTCCACAGAAAGAGCACATTTGACTTTGGTGTATTCCATCTGAGGAAGCCCACCTACAGAGTCACCTTTTTTGTTGTTGAAAAAAGGTATGTGATGAAAAACTAATGATCTTACAAAAGTCTCTTGTGCGATCTCCAGCTTTGTTTCTATCACTAACACCATGTTTTCCAACTATTCTTCCTTCCTTTTTGTTTCCAAATTTTGCATTCCAATTATCAATGACTATCATTGCATCTTGATTGCATGTTTGATTCATTTCAGACTGATGGCATTGGTGTAATTGTTCAATTTCTTCATCCCTAGCTTCAGTGGTTGGTACATATTTTTAATAGCAGTTGTATTGACTGAGTTTTCTTGTATGAGGATACTGCATTGTAATTCCAGATTGATCTTAAAATATCCTTTATGGTGATGAACGCAATACCATTCCTCTTGATTGTGCCATTCCTGACATAGTAAACCATCTGAATTTCTGATTCAAAATGGCCAATACCAGTTGACTGCATCTCAGTAGCACCTAGAAGACTGGTCTTTCTGCATTCCATTTCATTTTTGATGACTTCCAATTTTCCTAGATTTATACTTCATATGTTCCAACTTCCAGTTATTAATAGATGTTTGCAGCTGTTTCTTCTCAATTTGAGTCATGCCCCGTGAACAAGTGTAGGTCCCAGTGACTTTAATTTCCCAGACTTTACTCCATCGCTGTCATTATGATCCACTCCGCTTTCAGGAGACAGCTCTTCTTCAGCCATATTTTCAGTGCCTTCTGACCCCAGAGGCGCATCTTCTGGCACGATCTCTATTAACGTTCGGGGGCTGTTCTTCATTAGGCCTTCAGTGTCTGACAATATTCTGCTGCTGTTCATAAGGTTTTCGGTGACAATTTCTCTGAATTGGACAGCTTGTTCTTACCTCACACTCTGTTCTGAGTCTAGAAGCTTCACCGAAACCTGGCCACTTTGGGTGACCCTACTGGTATTTGAAATACCAGTGACATAGCTTCCAGTATCACCACAACACACAGCCACCCCAGTATGACAAACCGGCAAATGGTGCACAATCAGGGTAGACTCACACTAACCACACTCACAAGCCTGATGTAAAACACCAGATGGCTAACTGTCACTTAGATTTGAGTTATCACTGCAGTATGCCTGGCATGTGTTTTCCCTGGAGGCAGATCACAACCAAAATTTGATGACTGAACATGAAAGTAGACCAAGGAGAATTATGTAATGTGTCTGTTTTCAGACACAAAGTGAAGAGAGTCTAAAGTTCTTAGGTCTCCGCCAGTAAGAATGCAGTTTCTCAAAGACATAGACTAAGATACCCTTTCCCTTCTTCTTTGTCTCCTGTCTGACTATTCCTTCACCTTCTGATGGACCCTGCCTTTTATTTCCTATTGTCAGTTACTTTGATTATATCATCCTCTTCTTGAGGATCTGAAAATCAGCCATCTCATAGCTCACGCTCAGTCTGCTAAGAGAGATGTAGAAAGCAGTTCAACCTGGTCTGGGGAGACGAAGCTCATAGGGTCTGCTGAGACCAGGCCAGAGGAGAGGATCTGTTGTCATTGGAAAGGCTCCACACAGATGAGATGGCCAAGGGGCTGTGCCTTTCCCAGGTACCAGTTGATGGGAGATCTGTCTTAGGAGTACATGTGGCTTTGAAAATTCTTTAACCAGGAGAGCATGGTTGACTCAGAGGACTGGCTGTATACCCTATCATGGGGGAATCTAAATAAAACTTGAGAGCTATGCTCTTGGTAAAGGGGTTAGGGATGAATGAATGTAGATCTATACTCAGGAGAGGAGATAATAATAAAAATGACAAATTGTTCTTTCTCCCTCATACCACCCCTCAGCCCCCTCCCCCCTTCAGTTTCCTGAGCGCAAGTCTAGATCCTTCA
>NW_022103928.1:22493607-22495432 GCF_000313985.2 Echinops telfairi
GGAGACTTTGCTTAGGAATACAAGCTTATCCTAACCAAAAGTAGGGTTAAAGGAGATGAATTTTCCTACAGAAAGAGTTTCTGATCATCTCTCTCTTTTAAAATTCATTGATGTTAAAGCAACCTAAACAAGGAAGATTTTGGAACGAAATATATGAGATTTCTGGGACCTTGGAAATGTAAGGAGAAGCCAGTCTTCAATCAAGAATAACTGCATTTTCAAGAGATGCACGGAGTCCTTTGCCTTTACCGAGTTGGTTTGGTTTTATAAGATGGCATTGGTTTTTATCGGGCCATAAGAAGTTTCTATAGTCGGTTTTACAAAATAGCAAAAGGTTTTAGCTTTTCCTGATTTGCTTCAACTCAGCAGAGCAAGAAAGCATTTGTAAGCCCATTCCCACTCACAGAAGAAATATAAACAACTATGACTGGACTGGCAAACTGGCCATCTGGAGTTTGGAGTCAAAGGAATCTACAGAAAAACACGAATGCTTAAACTCCACCTGGCCCCCACGATTGCTGGGGAGTGTGGTCAAAGGGTCACGGTCCAACCTACTCCCCAAAGGGCAAATGAGTCCAGGCATTTCCAGCAGATCACGCTGGCCATGTCTGGCTCCAAGCAGAGCTTGCCCCAGTACCCCTAGGGAGGGGAAGGCTTTCTGCTACGTGGTGTGTTCACGCCCTGGTGGGCTGCCTGGAGTGCAATGTGTACCCCATCCATTTTAGGAAACAGATGGAAATTAAGTTACAGCAAATAAATCAGATGGCGCTTCTTTCGGCGGTGTCTTCCTATCGGGACTCTCCTGTTGACTAAGTGTGGCCTTGAAGCTCCTTGATTAGTCACGCAGAGCTTTTGTTGATATTTGACGCCAATGAGAAGTTTCTTTTTTAAAGACTCTCTGGGGCTTCTGAACAGACAAGATTTTGACACTTAGCTGGTGTAAAGAGTTTTGTGAGTTGGTTTTTACAGGCACTTCACTCCACCGACACACATCCCTGTCAACACAAGCGCACACAAGTGCATAACGATGCCAGCAAAACCAGCAGCACAGCTAAGCGTTTCACACAAGTGTTTCAGGCCAAGGGCAGAGCTCTGAAAGCAGGTGATGACTTGATTTTTGTGGCTGAAGTATCTCTTTTGTCGCTCTCCAGAGAGCTATCTTAGTACACACGCCAGAAGACGCTTACCAAAAATCTTTGGGTTCAGGCATGATCAGGGTTGGGATGCCAGTATTACCTGTTCCTGGCTCCGTGTTCCTGGGAAAGTCCAAGTCCTCAATGTCTCAAATCCTCATCTGCAAGGTGAGAATATTCAGGTCCGGTTGTGTAGGGGACCCCTGACTCCTACAGCTGACCTGAGTCTACGTCTACCCTCCATCTGAATGTTTGCTAAATGTTACCTGTGACCTTTGTGCATGTTGAAAAGCTTGTAACTAAGGTTAAGCCACGGATATGGAAAGAATATCCCAGGAAGGGTCCTCAAACATTCCTGCACCAAGCACCCGCGGGATGTTAGCAGAACGCTCTTCTCAATGAATGCTTTATAATCATCTCGTGACCACCTCACCTACCTGCTGCAATGTGAGTTTGTAAGCCGTTCCTGTAGTCCACCTCTGTGGTCCTGACAGTTTCTGGCTGTACCATCCCTTCTAGAAGCGTCTGGTGTCATTTTGTGAGACGTAACCTGTCCCCAGTTCAAACTGATTTTGAACCTTCAATACGCTATTTGTTTCTCCTCTAACAGAAAATGAATTCCTATTCTCATGACAAACCTCATGAACTTTTTGAGGAAACCCCCCAAAAGCTGTGTGTGAGTGTGTGTGTGT
>NW_022103928.1:22498571-22526592 GCF_000313985.2 Echinops telfairi
GAGCCATTATGAATAATGTATTGAAAGAGTGGTTTTGACATGGGGAAATGTTGACAATATATTACGTTCCTAGAAGCAAGCTATGAACTATTTTGTTGTGTGTGATGCCTGTTTGGGGGAAATGAATGATGTATGAAAAGTGGTGAAGTCATTTATTCATTCATTGATATTTTCAACAAATATTTCCTGGGACTGTGAGGTGACAGGTACAATTCTCGACCCTGGAAAAAGAACAGTGGAAAAGAAAATCCTTCACTAAATAAGTGAGCATGCAAATATGTATAAATATCTATGATGGAGAAAAAAGAGAGTGGGGTCAAAAGAAGTGTTGCTATAACAAACGTACCACAAGTGAATGGTTTTAAGAAATAGAAAGTTATTTTCCCCAGGGGTAAGGGGCTAGAAGTCCAACTTCTGGGCCCGCTCTAGGGGGCGCTCTCTCTCCATCAGCCCCGGGAATCATCCTCGTCTCTTCAGCTTCTATCTCTGGCTTCCTGGCAGTCTTCGTGTGACTTGGTGTCTTTCATTCCCCATCTCTGCTGGCTTCCCTATGCCCAATCTGATCCTTTTGTCATCCCCAAACGGATTTGTTTAAAATGTCTTCTATACCAATATGGCCTCTTAATGTAATAACGAACACCCATTCCCAAATTGGGATTATAACCACAGGGAGAAAGGTTAGGATTTATAATAGGTATTATTTGGGGACACAATTCAAGCCATCACAGAGGGTTTGAACAAATATGTGACTTGGCTATTTTAAGATTGCAAAGTCCCTCTGGTCGCTGTGTTGACAGAAGTCTAGAGGGGTGTAAAGGATGAATCTAGATGACCGGAGGTTACTGTAATAATCCAGGCCAGCAGCGATCATGCTTTGAATGATGAGAGTGGTGGTCCAGGTGCGAGGAAGGATCCGATTCTGGGAGTATTTTGAAGGTGGTGTAAACATGGCTTGCTAAAAGATATGGAATGTTGTGAGAGACGTCGAGTGGCCTCAGAGCTTGGAGTGTCACAGGCTCCCAAATAAGGCAGTATTGAGAAGAATTGATCATTGGAGGTGAAGACCCCGACTCAAGTGGATTGAAAAGAGAAAGGGAGGGAGGAACTACAGCTGTGAGTGGAAGTGACTCTGGAGTTTTGCCAAAATGGAAATAAAGGAGCGGGATGGTGTGAGATGTAGGGCTGAGCAGATGGTGTAAATGATATGTGAGCAGTGGTCAGTTTCAGTTGACAGGAGTTGAAGTAAATTACTCTTGGCTCTTCGTGTTGAGCACTTTCAATCTATGCTAAGTTTTTGAGAAAATCTGCATTGTATTTGTAGGTAAAAAAATGAATAGTTTTAGTGGCATACAAATCACATCATACATTAAAATAATAAGTCAATATATTGGGGGCTCTTATAGCTCTCATAACAATTCATACATCAGTTGTATCAAGCACATTTGTACATATGTTTAATCATTCAGTCTTATTAAGATTTGTGCAATCATCACCAAAATAAAATTCAGAACATTTTCTCTCACATGCATTATGAGCTCCCTATTTTCTCCCCTCCTATCCTGCCAGGACCCTATCCAGTTACTGTATCTATAGATCTACATATCCTGAATTTCATATACAGAGAGTCATACAAACCGGAAAACAATCAGACAAAATCAGACAAAGTAAGCAAACACACAAACCAAAATATCCAACAACAATGCCTGGAGAAAACACAGAAAAAGCTCAATCAAAGAGAAGGCAGAAAATATTAAAAACTGAAACAATGTTAAAATTGAAGATCAAATGAGAAGATATTATAATTTATTATTTTAACCTAATTATATCTGCCATAATCAACCTTACAATGTTGTCTGTATGATAACAAGGCTATTCACTTCCCTCAACTATGGTCTGAGGGAATTCACTGGAGACTTAATCCATGTGGAGACCCTGCAAATGCATTTTGGGCTTCCACTGTTGTGGCAGTTACATAATCTCCTGTCAACTAGCAAAGGGGTGGAGTCTAGCCTCTCAATCATGTCACAGCCAGTGAGGCTTCTGTGTGGGAATGGCCTTCTCTGGTGGATTCTGGGAACTCCTGTCTTCCTTCTGGGAGGCGGGACACACACTCTTTGCTATACACTCCTGTTGACAAGCCACATGGAGACACACTGATGGAACCAGAGCTCTGGAGCAGGAGGAGCCACATGGAAGCCACGCCAGCGCTGAGATACTTCCACTGCCATTGGATCCATGAGACTTTTCACCCCCTGGCATATGATCTTCCTGCATTCGATATCATTGCATGTGTCCTATGAGTCTGAAGAGGAATTTATATACTGACACCGGACATGTGGGCTAATATCGGACTTATGGACTTGATCTGGACTGGACTGGTATGTTTTCTTAATGTGCAATTATTCTTTATATAAAGCTCTTTCTTATAGACATGAGTGTCTATGAATTTGCTTCTCTAGTCAACCCATATTAACACAATTGTCGTTCATAGCCTTCTGCAAACCAGGGGTTCATAATTAAAGCTCTGATACCATCCCTCCTTTGAATTTTGATTTTATTATTCAGAGTCCTTGGATCACACAGGCTGGTGTGTTTCTTCCATGGAGGCATAGTTGATGCCGCATTTAGATAAGTGCTTGTTTAAAGGGAAGCCTTTAAGGCCCCAGGCGCTATTCTTTCCAATAGTCAGGTACCATCTGGTTTCTTCACTGCACTTTGCTCTGGTACTCATATCTTTGGTGATCTCTTTACCAGGGTAAGTATCAAGCAGGGCCATGTCATGAGAAGTAATTTTTCTTAGACGAGCGCTAGAATTAAGTGTGAACCCAAATTCCATTTGCATACCTAAGCCTTACATATGTCTCTGGTTCACTTAAGAGACATCATTATCATTTTATGATAGAAAACATTATAGATCATTCTCCTGGGGCATAAGGTATCTCTAGTGATATTGTCATTAATTTGGCCAATGGTATAGAATTTAAAACACTGGTGAGCAAAGGAAATTATATTAATATAAGCTAGCTTCAGACTACAATACATGAAGTGTTGACTTATACGGATTAAACTCTTACCTAATGTGACTGAACATTATTTACAAAACAATGGGGGTTAGGAAATGGGCAACATTTTCAATAACACTCATTAATGAAGACAGAAACATGTCTACAAGATTAATACTTGTCATAAGAAAGCAAGGAGGGCATTAAAATAGTAAATATACAGTGGTCTCAGGCCACCATTCATTGGCCATCCTCTAAGCAAGAGACCCAAACCCAAATCCAATGATCACTGATTCCATAACCTTAGGATCGCAGAGTTAAGCTTCTTCTCACACAAAGTCAGCCTTCAGTCTAAGGGAGTATGTCAGTTCCCTATAGCTGCTATCGGTGAGTTTGAGGTAAAGCCCCGTTCATTGAATTCTTCTGGTATGGCCTATAAAGGAAGTGGTATGGCTCAAAAGGACAGTCTGAGGTCCCAGGAGTCTACAGCACATGGCCTGGGTCAGCAAGGGCTGGATGGAAATAGGATCAAAATGCCCGGTTAGGAAGACAGTACTAGGTATATTCTCCCCTTGGGTTCTATGTAAGTATTGTTAAGTGTTTGTTTTTTTCCTGCTGGGAGGTTACTTCTCTCGGTTTACCCACCAACAGTACTGTAATCACCTTCTCCAAGACACGCATGCCCTCTCGCCCCCATCCTGACTTGAATTTCTAGTAAGGTGTGCTTAGCATTCTTGTAGCTTTTGTTTTGAGATGTTTTGAGATGAACTTAACACATGCTGTATGATAGCAACTGAATAATCTTCTCCCTCGCCCTTGAAAAACTGACCCCAACTGCAGTTAGATCTCCTTTGTTGAAGTGGTTTTTAAGATGTACATATAAAGAAGGTGGTATATGGTTCGTGGGGGTAGAAAAATAATTTTAAAAGAAAGTATTAGTTGCTTAAAAATATGACTCCTTGACTTACAGGAAAATATCTTTATAAGCTACATTTATATAAACTAGCTCTGAATATGTATAAATGTATAGATATACATACACTAACTCTAGATAAAAAAAGAAAAATAAAGATGAGGAACAGGAGGAATCATCATCTCCTTAGATCCATATTTATATTATGTATGCAAATTAAATATACATACTATGAAATAATAATACATATTAATATTTGTGTGTATGTAAAAGTAGAAAAGAATAAACTGTAAAGATTCACAACTGTAGCTAATTTGAGGTGATGGGAGAAGGGTAAGGGGCTGGGGCATGGGGTAAAAATAAACTTCAAGAATGGATTTTGAGCTTCCACTTAATGGTGAAGAAATCAGATGGTGCCCAGCTATTCAAAGAATAGCCTCTGGAGTCATAACAGATTGTCTTAAAACAAGCAGCCATCTAAGTGAAGTGTCAATTAAGTCCACACAGAAGAGCACACCAGGCCACGTGATTCAAGGATTGTGTAAAATAAAATCCAAGAACAGAGGAAGGAATTGTATTAAAGCTTAAACTCTGAGCATCCTGTTTGCAAAAGGCTATGGATGAGGGTGAAAGCCCAAATTCCTTTTGCAGAGACCCCACAGGGATTAGATCCCCATTGAATTTCTCAGGATAATTGACCAGGGACGTGAGTAGCTTTGCCCTCAGAGAGAGTGTATCAGAAAGTCAATTAATGTAGCTATACAAATTCACTGCTACGCAGTCAATTCTAACTCATAGTGAGCCTATAGGACAGGGTAGCAATGCCCCTGTGGGTTTCCATGATTGCAACTCTTGATAAGAGTAACAAGCCTCGTCTTTCTCCCTTAGAATGACCAGTGGTTCTAGTTGCTGACCTTGAGGTTAATAGCCCAATGAGTTACCACTTTGCCAATAGGTAAACTTTTAACATCTTATTATGTGTTTTCCCTTTTGAACCATTTGTATGTGTTCTAGTTTATATTTTATTCTGCATCTTTTTGTATTGAGGTTTCTCTGTGTTTTATTTTGTTTATTTTTAAAAAGTGATTTTCTTTATATTAAATCCAGGGTAGGTAATCCATAGAGATTATAACTATTCCTTGTGGTTATTACAAGGTAGATTTGGGGGTAATGGGGAGCTAATAATAATAGGTGCAAGAATGAGGAAAATGTTCTAAAATTGATTGTAGTTATGATTGCACAACTTGAAAAACTATATTTATACCTTCAATTGTATAGTATGTGAATTATATCTCCATAAAACTGTATAAAAATGAACTTCAAGGAAATCTGCATTTTTTAAATTTTAAAATCAAAGATTTGAGGCAAATATGTAAAAAAGATGTTTAAAAATAATCAACTCCAGTCAGTGGGCACAGTACTTGTTATGTTAATAAATGCTTAGTTTAAAAAAAAAAATCTCCAAATGAACACCAGGACTCATACCTACTCCTCTCCAACACATCTTTGTTTTATGCTCTACTCAACCCTCCCTTCGTTTCCAGTAGGATCTACTAATCACAGAATCATATGACGGCATCGAAGGAATCCAGTGTCATTCATGTGTTGGATTTTCATTCATTACCTAAATAGTAATTGCATATCCACTGTGGGCAAACAAGGTGTTTCTTTTGTAATTACATTGTAATAAGGACAAAGAACTTTTGACAACGAATGTTATATTTCCTGATGAGGCTGAGTTTCGGACAAAACGGAAAACCGAGGGAGTGGGCTCAAAGTGAATTGAAGCAGGCTGCACAGCATATAGGATTTGGATGGAATTTTGACTCTTGATAAATTTTACACAGGTAATTTAGAGCAGATCCAAATGGAAGAGGAAAAAATTGCATGCGCCTTCTGATATTTTTCATTATTTCTTTATTCCATTAAAGAAGCAATTCTTTTGCTTCACAAGGAGAACATAAAATTATTTCTAGTATGAATGACAGTAGTAGATTTTATGACTAATTGAAGGAAAAGAAAAAACTATGGGAATGTTAAACTTGTCCTTTTTCAAAAGCAAGAGAAAAATAACACCAATATATTCTGGCAAGAGTAGAATGGGGTGTACATATCCCACCCACCATTCAAAAGCTTGCTAATCACCTTCACTGACCCCACAAAAGATGAAATTCCCCTAGAAGTTTACACAGTATGGGAGTGATCAGAACAACATCACTAAAGAAAAGGAAGACAAAGAGGGGGCAAGAACGTAGAGACAGCAAAAATAAACATATTGCATACGTAAGTATGCATTGTCAGAAAAAATAAACTAATCAATAGTGGATACACAGGCAGACAGGTGAGAAGAACAGGTATGGCGAGGTGAAAGGGACTACACTCGTAGACTTGGCAGATGATATTTCTACCTCTTTATTTGGATGTACTGTCAATAAAACTATGTATATAATAGAGAAAATGGGCAAACATCTGCAAAATCTTAGCAATAACAAACCACTTTGTGGGAAAGAGTCACCAGGCCTGAAGACTGGACAAGAGCGAGTCCTAGGGAACATCTGTTCAATTGGCATACTCTGCCCTACAAAAGTAGTTCTACAGCCACCTTTGGTGAGTTGCACTGGCGTCCTTAAAAAGATTGTCCTCAGAGAAGAGAGAAGGGAATCAAAGACGCATGTGAGCAAATAGTCCAAGGGATGAATGGACCGTGAGAAACCGCCTCCACAGCCCTGGCACCAGAAGAACAAGACAGTCCCTGGCCACTGCTGCTGTCCACGCTGAAAGGAGTAACAGTCGAGGGTCCTGGACAGAATGAGTGAAAAATGTGAAACAAAATTCACAACCATAAACACTACCAGGCTTACTGGTCTGATGGAGACTAGAGGAACCTCAAGTCTATCTGGCCCTTCACCACTCTTAAGGCCCAGAACTGAGTTCAACTCTGTGGCTTAACTTCCAGCCAGACAGTAAGTAGTCCTAGAAGGTGAATGATAACACCAGGGCAGTAAGTACTCCTTAGGGTATTCTAAACATCAAAAGGGCTATATTTATGATGATACACTTAGGCTGAAAGTATGATTTGTAATTTAGAAGAGTGGGTTTAATTTTGCTAGTTGTTTATGGCATACTGTTGTCATTGCATTCTATGGTACATGATTTATAAGTAATTCAAAGAGCCCTGGTGGCATAGAGAGTTACTGGTTTTTAGTTCAAAACTATCAGTCGCTCCTCAGGAAAATGATGGGGCTTTCTACCACCATAAAGAGGTGTCGTCTTGGAGACTCAGGGGCCTGTGAGTCAGTATCCCATAGGGTCACTGTGAGTCAGTATCCACTCGATGGCAGTGAGCAGGAGGAGGAGGGTTACAACAGTAGATTACTAAGGATTCTGCAGGGTTTTGAAAAGAACAGGTCCACGGGGTAGGGGCTAGTGGGACACCGTGAGTTACCACACTGGTAATACCAACTCAGTGGTATTACACCATTGCCAGTAGTTACACTCTTAACGTAATTTAAATCAGGTTTCTCATATTATATAAAAAGGAAATCTTCTCAATTACCCCTTTGAGGCTCGGTATATTCTATAAAAACTATAAAGTTAAAATCTAAATAATGTGATAAGATTCACCTGAAAGAAAAAACTCAGTGAAAAAAGAATTCCTTTACGACCTGCTATTTCCACTATTAAAATCTCTCCTTTGGGTTATGGCACAGTTTTTCAAATGAACTTTTGTTGAGTATCACTGGTCTCTCAATTCAAAATATTTTCCTTGAAAAAAATATTCTAGATCACTAGGTTATCATCTATGCAAGAACCTGTGTTTGCCTGAGAACTAAGACTTAATAATTTTCATTGTTTGGGGTAAATGAGAAAAGAAGGGGAGTGAAATTAGCAAATACACAAAGCAAGGAAAAGCCAAATGTTTTGCCATAGTTAAAAAGTAAAAGAGAAAGAACCGAATCACACAACATATGCTAACATGGAATGCTAACTTACAAAGAAACACAACCCCAGTGGTCTGCACCATATTCATATTTTCACAGCAATTTTGTTCTCAGTGAGGCCACATCATCTGTAGTATTAAACTCAGGAACTTAATTTGAATTTTATTGCCTTTATGGCTGGCTTACATTTAATTTCTACATTTGCTTTAGTTTTATAGTTGTATAAAAGCTACAAACATGAGGAGTTTTTAGCAGTTTAATATTTATATGTATTTATGTAAAAATTTAATAAACATAACAACACTGGGGTGCTCTATAAAATCTTATTCTTGCAGTGCAAAGAACAACTTAATGTGGCCCTTCTAACCACTGTCCTCCATTTTGTGATGTCTTGTAAATTCTAGCCTCTATGCTTGTGAGCATGGTCCCATTTTGGAGTGAATTGTTTGTTATGTTAATAAGGCAGAATTAGGGTGGAATATATCCATATCTACCACCTTACTATTGCATATGACTCAAGTCACCAACCTTACCATCCTTATTCAAGTCACCACTCTTCACAGACTTGCTGAAGCCAATGGGAAGGGGTGGGGCTAGACTTGACTACCACCAAGAAGAAGAGATGGAACTGAGCATGCCCTCTGGACAAGGAGCCTTCGAATGGAGGTGAAAGAGAGAGGGTTGTAAATTAGAGATGAAGAGAAGTCGTGATAGAGAAGGGGTGGGAGGAGGAGAAGCAAGAGAGCAGGTGCAGTTGGTGCCGTGAGCTTCCCAGTGTGGGAAAGCGGAGCATCTCTGGCAGGAGGCACGCTACCACTGAGTGACTGATGGAGCAAGATTTTCCAACTTGTGGGACTAGAGTAGGGCAGACGTGGACTGAAGCTTATTGGCAGAATGAGGTACCTCTGGGCGCTTCTTGTCAGATCTAAGAGATTTGTAAGACTTTCCTAAGCAGGGTACAGACCAAGCCAAGTGGTCCTGCGTCAAAGAAAGGCCTGCTGTGGGCCCAGCTACAAAAAGCCTGTGCTTGCTCCTAAGCCTGAATTACAGCCTACTTCTTCTCTCATTGAATAGGAAGAGCAGAGAACAGATGCGATTGAATTGTGGAACATGCTGGAAAGGAATATTCCAAGTGTCATGGACAGCTGAAAGGACAAACTTTCTTGAACGAAGGCTGGCCAAAATGCTCTGTAGAGGCAGGATGGCCTGATTTTGACTCACATACTTTGGGCATATTGTGAGGAGAGTCTGGTCCTAAAGAAGGACATCACGTTGGAGGGGCGGCAAAAAGAGGCAGGCCCTCCCTCCAGGAGATGGATTGACCCAGTGGCTGCAACAATGGGCTCACAGGAACAATTGTGAGGGTGGCACGGGACTGGGTAATGTTTCCTTCTGTTGGGCATAAGGTTGCTATGGGTTGGAACTGACTTGATGGCACGTAACAATACCAACAAATTCCTCAGCCACATATCTGTGAGTGTGGTCTCTGACCACTCCAATGAATTGTTGAAGGCGGCAGTGAGGTACAGGGTGTTGTGAGAGGGTCAGTCAGAGCTCAAGCTCCTATGAATCAGCCTTGGGATTTAATCCTTGCCCTGGTGGAGTTAGAGGAAGTCAGGTGCCTCAAGCATGCCCTTTGACAATGCCTTTACAAAGGGGATCTATATGTTGCTCTGATTTGAGAAGTTAAAGAAGTACCTACTCCGGGATAGACTTGAATAATGTTCCCCAAATATATTCACATGCTAAATCCTGAAGCCTATGAATGTTATTTTACATGGTTAAAGGGACTTTGCATGTGTAATCAAGTTAAGGATCTTGTGATGGGAAAATTACCCTGGAACATCTGCCAGATCTGAAATCATCAAAAGATGGAGTCATAGGAGATGTGAGGACAGAAGCAAGAGGGTGGAGTGATAAAGGATGGAGTGACAGGGCAAGGAACCCACGTGTCCTCTAGAAACTAGAACAGGCAAGGGAATAGATTCTTCCCTGAAGCCTCCAAAAGAAACACAGGCCTTCGGTCACCTTGCTTTTAATTAGGAGCCCTCATGGCATAGTGAGCGACCCACTGAACTGCTAACCACAAGGTCAGTGGTTGGGCTCCACCAGCCGCTCTGCGGACCAAAGGTGAGGCTGTCTACTCCCATAGGGATTTAAAGGCTCTGAAACCCACAGGGTCAGCTCTTCCGGCCCCTAGGACTTTCAATGACTACTTTGACAGTCAATCACCAGACTTTTCTTCAGAAGTAGCTCTGGATGGATTTGGACCACCTCCAAGCCTTCAGTTAGGAGCCAGTGTTACCAACTGATACCATCCAAGGCCTCTGATCCATTGGTATGGAATAATTCTAAATTCAGCATTGGACACTACTACCCTAGAAGCCAACCCACTGCCATTTCTAATCATCAAAGAGAGTCTCAGAACTGGCCATAGCAAAGTGAGATTTTAGTGGAGGAGACAGCATAAATGCATGGAAGCATATATAAGGCCAAGTGTGATGCCCAGCTCGAAGGCTCTGTCACAAGAACAAGAATTAATTGTCTCATGCCTGTGAGATGAGTTCATGAATAAGGATTGATGGGGAATAAACACATATATAAAAACATACATACATAACAGTCAGCTAAAGAAGTAGGTAAGAGGCAGGGGAGGGAACAGCCCTAGAGATGTTGAGTGCCTGGCTACCTTTCTACTTTCACTGATGTCTGACCCTTGCCATGAACCTTTAAACATGCTCCCAAACTTCATTTCTCCCATTAAGTCGCCAAGGTAAGTGGATTCCCCAAAAGCCTGTTATAGGGGATGAAGCTAATGCTGACACCACTCAAGACTCAAGGCAAATTCTTTCTACTGAAGCCATGGCACTCACGGCGAAGGCAAAACTGGGCCCCAGCACAAGGCTTGTAGACCAACAGAGAGATCCCTCTAGTCCTAGTCTTGACTGAGAGATAGGGAAGGCTATGGTCAAAGACCAAGCATAATCTGGATAATTATGCTGCAAAGAAGGGAACCTGGATATTCAGAGTGGCCACTTTGCTGTCCTATCAGAAGAGATTACACCCTAAGGTTCTTGAATAGTGCAAGCTAAAACCAAGCAAGAAGTTCACAGTGGTTGATGAGGAGGAAGACAGCAGCAGAGGAAAGCTTGATCCAAATGAAAACTAAACAGTGTCTAGTGAGACACAATGGTGAGTCTGTCTCTGAATTCTCTTGTCCAGGCTTCTGTTGTTCTCACTGCCTGCTAGGCCACTTCTCTTACACACACACACACACACACACACACACACACACACACACACACGAGGTGACAGGATTAAGATGATTTCAAAATCAGCCTCTGATTCTGTGAAGCGTATTCCCTTCTTGAGAAGACCATCAAGCCAGGATGCACTAGTTCAGCTTGCATTACAGCTAGTGCTTTGTCTAGAAATAGAGTCAGTTCTGTTCTGTGCTGTCCCTCAATAGCTGCTCATGGCTTCTCACACTGGTTTTTGAGTGTAAACCTACTATAGGACCCTGAAATGTTATTTTATTAAGGCTATAGTTTAGTAATCTAAAGCCATTTATTAAGTAAAGACATAAAGATTCCAAATTCAGTTCTAGACCAAAGTGTCATTTATGTAAGGCTCCTATTTTAAGTGAAGGAAAATCTAGATATACTATCACAATCCTTTCACAGCATAGGATACTTAGAATGCAAATATTGCACAGGGAATTCTGAATACATTTTTATAGAGAGTTTCCATCCTTTAAGGTATGGTATCTTGTTTTTAATCAAGGATTTAAAGTGATTGGTGATTAATATCATTGTCTTCATCACTCTCCATTCTCTGAAAAGCAAATGCATTCAATTCCAACTCACTTATAACCCAGGATAATTTAAGTTAGACTTCAGAAAGCTTCATACCATATTACCTAAGAAGAAAACTGTTAGAAAATTAATCATAACCAAATATTTAGATAGAAAAGGGGGTTTCACTATATAGAGTGTTGGTGTTCATTTGAATTAAGTACAAAATATGTCTCAACCTCTTAAAGAAATAAACCCAGATTCATATAACCAGAGACTATGGGAAATTGAAGGCACTTGGAGTTATTTTCTTCAATGTTTTCAGCCAATGGGGAAGTGTCTTCCACAATAATTCCAACTAGTAGTTGCCCAACTTCTTGCTGGAGACCTTCACAGACATGACTCATCCCACAGATAGTCTCTTCCTCACACTCGAGCCACACTTTGCCCTCTACAGTCAAGCAGAATAGGTTAATTCCCTCTCCTTCAAGCCAGCTTTCCCCAAGTTACCTCTTTCATCTATCATCCCTAAAGTTTGCCCATTTACTCCAGGTAATCCATAGCCCTCATACTTGCCCCCTTTGCCCCAGGTCTAGTCTAGACTTTCATTGCATCTTCTGTCACCTGGTGTCCAAAGCTCAAGCTAGTACTCCAGTATGATTTGACCTCTACTTATGATTTGACCTCTACTTGGAAAACTTTATTGAGCATCAGAATTTCTCTTAAAAGAATTGCATTTATTTGAAGTGTTCTCTACGTAAGGCTTGTCTTGTAGAACTGCCTGCCCTCCCATGAGCCCAGTTTTTTTTTTACTCCATCGTTTCTCTTTCAACTGTCCAAATTGTTATTTCAAGAACCATCCAAAATTGATAAGTAAACGTCATTTTTAAAGTCGGTCCTAAAGGCTTGAAGATAAACAAGTGGTCATCTAGCTCAGAAGCAACAAAGCCCACAGAGAAGAAGCACACCAGCCTGTGTGATCACGAGATGTCAAAGGGACCAGGTATCAGGCATCATCAGAACAAAAAAATCATATCATTGTGAATGAGAGGGAGTGCAGATTGGGGACCCAAGACCCATCTGTAGGTAACTGGACATCCCCTTACAGAAGGGTCATGGGAAGGAGACAAGCCAGTCAGGGAACCGTGTAGCAATGATGAACCGTACAACTTTCCTCTAGTTCCTAAATGCTTCCTCCCCTCCTCCAACCCCGCCCCAATATTATGATCCCAATTCTACTTTATAAATCTGGCTAGATCAGAGGTTGTACACTGGTACAGATAGGAACTGGAAACACAGGGCATCCAGGACAGATGAACCCCTCAGGACTAGTGGTGAGAGTGGCAATATCGGGAGGGTAGAGGGAAGGTGGGGTAGAGAAAGAGGGGAAGGTGGAGTAGAAAGAGGGGACCGGTTACAAGGATCTACATATAACTTCCTCCCTGGGGGATGGACAATGGAAAAGTGGGTGAAGGGAGATGTCAGACAGTATAAGGCATGACAAAATAATAATAATTTATAAATTATCAAGGGTTCATACGGGAGGTGGGGCGGGGATGGGGGGGAAAATGAGGAGCTGATACCAAGGGCTCAATTAGAAAGAAAATGTTTTGAGAATGATGATGGAAACAAATGTACAAATGTGCTTGACACAATAGATGGATGTATGGATTGCGATAAGAGTTGTATGAGTCCCTAATAAAATGATTTAAACATAATAATAAAATAAAAAATAAAAAAGGTCAAAACTAAGCTGACCCCCAGGAATACATAAGCAAACACCAAAAGGTCACACATGATCAGGTGGATGGTCTGCTGAAGGGAAAACTCAACTGGAAACACCTCTTGTCTTGCTAACGTGCCTTTTAAGGACTTTTCCATCAGAGATGATTTTTAACATTCTGTGCTTTTGAAACCAAGTCCTCCATTGACTAGCAAGCTATTGCTAGGCCACGTTCCTAAATGATTTCTTTAATACTCATGTTCTGAGCTCTCACGGCTTACAAGGCAATGGCAATGGCAGACCCAAGGGAACAGATAATGTTGTGAAGAAGCCAAGAAAGCGCTTCGCCTGACGGAGAAGTGAAGTGGTGAGACCAGCATTCGCAATGGGAGCCCTGGGCATCTGTTGGGCAGGTGCCTTGGCTCCAGAGTAAGTAGTTCACCACGGCTTTCAAGTACATGCTTGTGGCGAAACAAAGACAACCGCACTCCGTTTACAAGCTGGGTGTTCTGGTTTCACACCTTCTCATTTGGGTGTCCTCTGCGTGGTCATCAACGCGGCCCGATTGAAAAGAGAAACTACCAGCAATTTCAATTACTGTTAATGTGGCCTAAGTGGTTTCTTGCCACAGTCTAGAGCTTCAACTTTTTAATAAGTTCCCCATAATTATTACAACTTTTTGGTCTTATTCCAGCTGAGGCTTTAATGGGACTCATTCTGACAAGATATAGGATATTGTCCCCAAAGATGCTCATTTGGAAATGGGCCACTTGCAATTTCAAGTGTGCAGAGCTGTGCAAGATTGAAAGCACTGGCAGTGTAATTTCCACCTTGTGTCCCGGGCTCTGTGGATTTGTAGCTCATCCAGGCTGTCCATCTGGGGAGCAAACAGCATGGACTCCTTGATGAGAAACTCTGGCCAACCGACCAGCTGTGAAAAAAATAGATTACTCTTGTCATTTTCCTTTTCCCAGGTAATTTGCTGGAAATAAAAACATAATATCTTCAAAGCTGTACAGTTAAATGTGAATCCTAGGGATCCATCTGATTTCTATTTAAAACTTCATTCCACTTGCATTTGTTAAATTTAATTTTTCAACAATACCCTGGCTGTGATAATATTTCCTAATTCACAGGAGATGGAAAGGTTGGTTTCGGGTATTTGTACACTAGGCAGGCATGAACGGGATGTGGAGGGGGGCACAGAGAAGGGCTCAGCTGGCAGGCTGAGGGGAGCACAAAGAAATGCACCGTTGCTCTCCCTACAGGTAAAGGAGATCTTATTACGCTGGGATGAAGTAACTGTTGGGAAAATAGATTGCCCTCTTGCCGCCAGGAAACTGAAATGGTAAATGCATTTGTTTAAGCTTCTGACATAGCTTGATCCTTGGAAGAATTCAGCAGGTCACGCTAGGTAGATAATCTGGATGATTTAGATCAATTGAGCTAAAGAGCAGAAAGAGGGATTTTTAATAGTAGTCTGACTGGTGATGTAACATATCATGGATCATCTCTAAGTATAATACGGGCACTAAGCTCTGTGCTGTTTTCAGGCACTCAAAGGGAATGGAAGCAATGTGCCAAGTATAACTAAACTGTTTAGTTTGTGCCCAGTGGAGAGTTAATGATATAATTTGAAATTAAAGAATTTGCAATAATACTTTTGCACAGTGAGTTACAAAATATTTAGACATCAATAAGGGCTGCACAGGAACTTGCTGTCTAGAATTTAAGCTTTACAGTGAACAGCCTCATACAATCTCTTGTTCTAACCTATAAATTATACAACATATAATAAAGACTAAGTTCAACCAGACCTCTGCATTTAAAACATGATTGACTGAGGTCACATTTATTTAGTTGATTTGGAAATAGACTATTGCTATCAGGTGTCATCTAGTTGGCTCTGACTCACAGCAACCCGATGTACATCAGAGTGGAACACTTCTCAGTCCCCCATAGCCTCATCATTGTTCCTATGCTTGAGCCCACTGTTGCAGCCACTGTGTCAATCCATCTGGTTGAGGGCCTTCCTCTTTTTCACTGCCCCTCTCCTTTACCAAGCATGATGTCCTTCGCCAGGGATTTATCTTTTTTCATAAGATGTCCAAAATATGTGAGACCAAGTCTTGCCATCTTGGCTTCTACATAGCATCTGTCTGTAAAGATGTGTTGCTCTTTGGTCAGTGCATGGTACTTTCAGTATTCTTCCCCAGCACCGTAATTCAAATGCACCCGTTCTTCCTTGGTCTTCCTTAGCCAATGTCCAACTTCCACATGCTGTGTGGAAGTTGAAAATAGCACACTGAGATTAGGAAACTGAAAAATACAATGGAAAATGCCATGGCTTGGGGCAGGCACACCTTTGTCCTCAAAGTAACATCCTGTTTTTCAACACTTTAAAGAGGTCTCGTGCAGCATATTTACTTAATGAAACACGTCTTTTGATCTCTTGACTGCTGTTTCCATGAGCATTGATTGTGGATCCAAGCAAGATGAAATCATTGATACCTTTCATCTTTTCTCTATTTATCATAATGTTACTCCCTGTTGCACCAGTTGTGAGGATTTTGGTTTTCTTTATATTGAGATGTAATCCATCCTGAAGGCTAAAATCCTGGACTTTCATTAGCAAATGTTTCAAGTCCTCTTTACTTTCAGCAAGCAATGTTGTGCTGTCTGCTTATCATAGGTTGTTAATAAGCAATTAGCCTTCCCCAATCCTGATGCCCTACTATTCTTCATATAGTTCAGCTTTTCTGATTATTATTTGCTCAGCATATAGATTGAATAAATATAGTGAGAAGATACAACCCTGATGCTTACCTTTCCTGATTTTAAAACGTGCAGCATGCCCTTTCCTGTTGGCACAACTGCCTCTGGATCCATGTACAAGTTCCTCATGAACAAAATGAAGTACTCTGGAATTCTTATTCTTCTCAAGATTATACATAGCTTGTTATGGTCCACACAAATGCATCTGCATAGTCAATAAAACACAAGTAAACATCTTGCTGATATTCTCTGCTTTGAGTCAAGATTCATCTGACATCAGCAATGCTATCCCTACTTCCACATCCTCTTCTGAATCTTCCCTGAACCTCCGACAGCTCCTGGTTATTGTACTGCTACAACCACGTTTGGATGATCTTCAACAAAATACTAATTGCATGTGATATTAATAATATTGATCTACAATTCAAGCATTCTGTTGCATCACCCTTCGCTAGAATGGCTACAAATATGTATCTCTTCCTGTCAGTTGGCCAAGTAGCTGTCTTCCATATTTCCTGGCAGAGGCAAGAGATTGCTTCATCGGTTGATATTTCATCGGTTCCTGGAGCCTTGTTTTGAGCGAATGCTTTCATTGCAGCTTGAATTTCTTCCTTCAGCACCATTGATTCTTGTTCAGTGTTACTTCTTCTTTTTTAAAAATCATTTTATTGGGGGCTTGTACAGCTCTTATTACAATCCATACATACATCCATTGTGTCAAGCACAATTTTGTGCATTTGTTGCCATCATTATTTTCAAAATATTTTCTTTCTACTTGAGCCCTTGATATCAGCTCATTTTCTCTCCCTCTCTCCTGAACCCTTGATAATTTATAAATTTTTTTCATGTCAATGTTACTTCTTAAAATGGTTAAATGCCAACTAGTTCTTTTTGGTACATAACTCTATATTCTTTCCATATTCTCTTGATGCTTCTTATATCATTTAATATTTTGACCTTAGAATCTTTCAATACTGCAAAACAAGATTTGAATTATTTCTCTTGAGTTCTTCCAGTTTAAGATATGCTGAATATGTGCCTCCTTTGTGGTTTTCTAGGTCTTTGAACATTTTATTATATTTTACTTCCTCTTTTTTAGCTGCCCTTTGGAATGTCCTGTTCACTCTTTGACATCATCATTTTCTCCTCTTGCTTTAGCTGCTCAATGATTAAGGGCAGTTTCAGCAGAGATTCTGAAATTCTCCTCACTTTAATCTTTACTTTCCCTCATGTTGTTGTGGTGACCTTTTACTTTCTTCGTGTAGGATGTCCTTGCTCATCAGGGTCATTACGCAGCTCACCGGGTCTTCTGTCATTAGTGTTCAATACCTCCAGTCTGTTCTTGAAACCCAAGTGGGACAGATTCAAGTCATATTTGGGCGCTCATGGACTTGCTTTCATTTTCTTCAACTGCAGCCTGAACTTCCATAAGAACAATTAGTGGTCTCTTCCCCTGGCCTGGTTTTCGTTTCTGATATTAAGCTTCTCCATCCTCTTTTTCACAGATGTAGTTCATATGATTTCTGTATATTCCATCTGGAGAAGTCCACGTGTATAGTCGTCTTTTGTATTATTGAAAAAAAGGTATTTGCACGGACAAAATAGTTGGTCTTTCAAAATTCTATCGAGGGATCTCCAGCTTTGTTTCTATCACCAAAACCACATTTCTCACGACAGTTTCTTCCTCTTTGTTTCCAATTTTTGCATTCTGTGGTCCTTACATAATCTGGTGTCAATTTGAGGATTAAGAGTGTAGGGGTGAAGTCTAGCCTGCTTCGGGATATAGCCAATGAGGCCTCTGTGTGGGCATGGCCTTCTCCTGAAGATTCTGGGAACTCCTGCATTTCCTCTTTGGAGGCAGGAGACACTCTCTCTGCTCACTCCCTGAGATGACACTCTCCTGACAAGACACATGGAACTATGCCACTGCTGAGATGCTTACAACACCACTGGATCCACAAGACTTCCCAACCATTGGCCTATGATATTCCTGCATTCAGCATCATTGCATGTGCTCCGTGAGTCTGAAAGGACTTTATACATTGGTATCAGACATATGGGCTAATACCAGACTTAAGGACTTTGATTGGACTGGGTTGGGATGCTTTCTTAATGTACGATTACCCTTTATATGAAACTCTCTTTTATACACATATGAGTCTCCCTGGATTTGATTCTCTAATCTACTCAGACTAACACATATTCCAATTGTCAATAATTACCAATGCATCATTATTGCATGTTGGATTGATTTCAGACTGAAAGTGCTGGTAAAATTTTTCAATTTCTTCATCAATAGTTTTAGTGGTGGGCTCATAAAATTGAATAATGGGTCTATTGACTAGATTTCCTTCTATTTGGATAGATTGTTTTTTATCATAGACAGCATTGTACTTCAAGAGCGATCTTGAAATGTCCTTTTGACAATCAGTGAAAGCCATTCCTCTTCAATCTGTTGCTGCCAACATTGTAAGCCATATGATTTTCTGTTCAAAATGACCAATTACAGCCCATTCCACTTCCCTAATACCTAACTCAATTTTGATGGGGAAACTCTTCCTCAGTCATATTTTGAGTGCTTTCTGACCTGAGGGGCTCATCCTTTGGCACTGTCTATGACAATGTTCATGACACACCTTTCAGCAATCAGCAACACACAAGACACGCATAGTGCCCCAAACTGACCAATGGTGATGAAATTGAATACCCCTGGTTTTATTAATGCAATACACTTGCAAGTGTGCTTTAATATGAAATGTAATGCACTTTTCTTAGCCTGGCTCGGGTCCTTCAAGTGAAAGGTGCAACCAAAACAGTGGTTTGAGGGTATCTACCGTGCCAGTTAAATTTGAGGCTGAGAGATTGGCACAGAAGGCTAGGGTGACTGTTTTTTGGGGGATTCCAGAAAGATAATTTTGATAGATTTTCTTAAAGGACACAGACAATCACAGAAGTATAAAGAATAAAGTTAGGAACTCCAAAACCTGTGTAGATGAGGAAACCACTAGCAATGTTGTATCTAGGAATTTGTTTCCGTCACAATGTACCTGCTCATTCTTTGAGGGTAGCAAGGGATGTCTTATGAGGTTTTAGTGGGAAATCTTATCTCATCCACTTTGCAGCCTTGATCTCAACCCTTCAGACATTTCCCCCTCTCTTCCAAAACTCAAAGAACATTTCAAGGGTTCATAGAACAATTTGGCTTCATAGAGAATGCCAAAATGACTTGGCATGGGATAAGTTGAAGGATTCAGAATTCTTTAGGGACAGGTTAGAGAGATGGAAACACTGCCTTCAGAAGTAACTACACTTGGCATAGAGACTGTCAGGGAAAGTTGTATCGTGCTTTTCTTTAATAAAGATTTCTATGATTTTGTCACAATACTTTTGGAGTTACCCTTGTATTTGGTAAAATAGAGGAACATCGAAAGTGAAGGAAACCCTCAATATGATAAATTGACCCTATAGCCGTAGCAATGGATGCAAGCATGATTGTTTTACTAATACTCATGAGGATGGTGCAGTACTGAGTAATTTTTTAATCCCCAAAATTAATAAATAAATCAAATGCAATTAAAACCAAAGTGACAGAATCTTAGGAATTAAACTTACTTATCTTAGTGTTTTGTTTGTTAGTTTATTTGTTTGTTTAAGCCAAGAGAACTTAGAAAAATATGAACAAGAACAATAAGGTTATCTTACCAGATATTGAAACATACCTAAATTCTACTGTAACTAAAATAATACCATAATGGTACTTCAATATACACTAGGAGATGAATAGAGAATCCAGAGTCAAAATCTTTACAGATATGAAAGTTAAATATATGTCACAAGTTTTATTTCAGTGGAAATAGTCAGATGGTCTAAATGATGCAGAGCGTGTTGGCTACCCATTGTAGACCTCTCTCTTGCAACTTCAACAAATATGCATGTCCATATGATAACATAAAAATTGTAATTAATATATATGAGAGAGTACATGTAGAACCTAGATGATATGAAAGGCATTTATTGACTATGCAAAGACTTTCAAATATGTAGGTCAAAACAAACGATGGATCACATTGCAAAAATGGGAATTCTCATGTGGAACCTGCAGAATTAGGGGATACCGAATGAATTAACGTCACTGAAGGACATGTGATAGAGTTCGATCTTTTCACCCCATCTCATCCTGTATGCGCTGAACAAAGACTCCCAGAAGGCGGGCGATAAGGAGACGAGGGCAGCATCAGACGTGGAGGAAGGCTCATTAGCAAACTGCAATATTCAGATGAGACACCTTTACCTGCTGCAAGTGAAGTCTTCAAAATACTTCCTGACGAAATAAAGGAATTACAAGCTTCCATGTGGACTATGCCGCAACACAGAGAAAAAAGGAATCCTCACAATGGAACCAATAAGTACCATCACAATAAAAACAGACAAGATGGAAATTGCCAAGGAATTCATGTGACTTGTATCCACAACCAACACCCGTGGTAGAAGCAATCAAGAAGCCAAATGATGGCCTGGCAAATCTGCTGCCAAATACCTCCTTATTGTGTTCATGAGCCACTGTGAGGATGAAGAAATGCCTGGCTGAAGCCATGGGATTTTCAACCACCTTTTATATCTGTGACAGCTGGACAAGGAAGGAGAAAGAGTAGAGAAGAACTGAATTAGGATGTTTGTGACCAATGTTGACTAGCCCATTGATTGCCAGAATGAACAAGTCCATCCTGGACAAAGCACAGCCAGCTTGCTCCTTAGAAGCTATGATGGTGCGACTTTGTCTCTTTTACTCTGGAGAAGTTATCAGAAGAGACCAGTCCCTGGAGAAAGGCATCATGCTTGGTATAGTAGCTGCTGTTGTTCAGGGCCAGTGAATCAGTTCTGACCCATAGCGACCCTCTGCACAACAGAAGGAAACCCTGCATGGTCCTTCTCCATCCTCACAAAATTGTTCCTATGCCTGAGCCAATTGTTGTAGCCACCGTGTCAAAGCATCTCATTGAAGGCCTTCTTCTTTTTTCACTGTCCCTCCACTTTACCAAGCACGATGTCCTCCTCCAGGGACTGGTCTCTCCTGACAACATGTCCAAAGTATGTAAGATGAAATCTTGACATCCATGCCTCTAAAGTGCACTCTGGACATACTTCTTTCAAGACAGATTTGTTTGCCCTTTTAGCGGTCCATGGTACTTACAATAAAAAGAGGAAAATCCCTAATGAAATGGATTGGCACAGTGGTCAGGTACCACAAACAGCTCAAACATCATTGTGAGGGTGCTGCAGGGCCAGGCACTGTTTTTGCTCTGCCATACATGGGATTGCTGACCTGGAGCTGACTCGGTGGCACCTAGGGACCACAGCAAAGGCATCTATAACATTTGCCTTAAAAGTCATGCCAGAATCTCTTCCACTAGAAGCACTAATACACACACTGTATTTAAAAGAATATTTATAAAAGCATTATCTGTAATGCTTATAAATATTTATAAACGCAATAGCGCTCTTCAATGGTGGAAAGTTAACTAAACTGTGGTGGAGACACACTAAGGACTGTTATGGCTCTTTTAAAAGATTAAGTTAAAGTTTAATCAGGAATTGAAAGCCACGGTCATGTGTACTGCTAATAAGGAACTAGGATACAATCATTTTCTATCAAACAATGGCATCTGATAAAAGGTCTATCAGGGTGTGAATAGGGTTTTCTGGATAGGACAGGTGGGTGGTGTGAGATAAGATGGTAGAAGAGAAAAGAGAAAGAGGGGAGGTCAATCCACAACAGAGACCAAGGAAAAAGAGAGAAGAGGGGGCAGGTGGGGAGAGAGGAAGGGAGAGAAAGTAGGACAGACCCACAGAGAAAGAAATCATTTACTAGTTTCCACTGTTAAATAATTTTAAAACTACTTTTAAAGTGTTTCAACCTCTTCTGCTCAAATGAATTTTTCAAATGTTCCAAGGATGAAAATAGATACAAATTATTTAAGAAGTGTTTTACAACCTTTCAGAAGCTTATAATTCACACTGCAAGAGAGAGAGAGAGGCATTGGAGAGTAAATTACTTGTTTCCAGAAACTCTCTTATGATTAAAATAGTACCACTTTTATAAAGACTGATAAAAGTCACAAAGTAAAGCACATAGGACATTAAACAACTTGAATCCATTCTCTTCTCCTTTCAGTGTGTCCTGAAAACAGTAAATATGTGACTAGAAAATAAAAAATGAGCAAGTACAAAGTGACCATTTCATCAGGAGACCCCAAAACCAAGAATTTTAAGTAGTCAAGAAATATGAATCATGCATAGGATTTGTCAACACTGAACGAATCATGGAATAGAGAAAGTTCAATTCCATCTTTAAAGACAACACAGAACTTCCATAATTATTCAGGAAACCATCCATTCTCAAACACTGAATTCGTTTTCTGTGGTTGCTATTGTAAATGACCACAAATTTGATGGGCGAACACAACATCACTGCATTCGCTCCCAGCTCTGGAGGTGAACACGTGTGCATCTGTCTCAAAAGCAGCGTGCTTGCAGTGCTGCACTCCGTCTGGAGGCTCTGCAGTGGAATTCATTGCTTGCCTCTGCTTTCTTCTGGTGGTGGCCAGCATCCCTGCCTGACAATTGCACCACTCTGCTATCTGCCTCTCTGTGCATGTTACCTTCTCCGATTCTGTCTGTGTGTGATCTGCCTCTGCCTCTCTCTTTTAAGGACACTTGTGATTAAAGTGATTACATCTATGGACTGCCTGGCTAATCTGGAATAATGTTCCTATCTCAAGATCCTTAATCACACTGGTAACAACCCTTTTTCTAAATAAGATAATATGTATCAATTCCAGAGATGAGGATCTTTGAGGATTGTTGTTCAGCCTACTATCAACATAGCAGTACAATAATTTCACTCGACTCAAACGCACTGCTATTGACCCAGTGATGACTCAGACTGACCCTGAAGGACAGTGTGGAACTGCCCCTGTGGGTCTCTGAGACTGTAAGGCTTCACTGGAGTTGAAAGCCTCCTTTCTCCTGTAGAGCAACTGGTGGTTTTGAATTACTAACCTAAACATGAGCAGCCCAACATGTATGTAACCCAGGGCTCCTAGTACAATAACTTAGCATAAACTTTATTAAAATTGAGTATTTAAGTGATAAAAAATAGATATATCATAAAAATAGGTATAACAATCTTACTACTAAAATCTAATAAAGTAATCCGTTCAATGAAGTTACAACTATGCAAATATACATGTTCCCTAATGAGTTATTTACAATGATGAAAAGTAGGAAACAGTCTAAATACCTAAAATTAGGAGATTGGATTTATAAACTGTATATTAAAAAAAAGTGTATATTGAAAAATAAACAACCATAAAATAAGAAGGCATGTGCATATTTCTAGATATGGAAAATCATGTCTATTTTAAGCACTGCTATTCAGGTTACCAAGCAGCGTGACCTGACTGACTTATTTATATACGCTCGTATGTGTTTATAGGCATATGTAGGGATCTGTGTGCTGAGGCATAGAACTGAAGCATGTGCACCAAAATATCAACAGTGATTATCTAAAAGCGGTAAGATTAAAGTTTACTTTCCTAAATGAGCATGCATGGCCATCATAATCCCTTTATGCTTAAGAAGAAAAGACTTGTAGATGTAACAGATGAAGAGTCTACAGAACAACTTTCTGCAAGGAAAAAGCAAAGCAAAGCAGAACTATGTAACCACGATCAAATACAAAAAGGAAGAACTTAAGTGCAGTGGAGAATGAGCAGAAGGACAGACTGTGGCGAGTACCCACTCAAGGGAGGGGAGCTGTACAAAGCTGTTCACAGTTTTTAGCTAAGTACAGTTGGCATGGCTCATGCAAGGTTGTAGGGATGTAAATGGAAAAAACAAAGTTTCAATACCCAGAAACAAAAAGCTGGGGAAACCATGACTGTGGGAGGAATCAGGGAGGACCCCAGAAGGGAAAGCGAGAAGGAATCCCCAAATTCTGTCAACCCACACTTGTGACTGTTCCCTGAGCTATGTCCGCCTACGTATGGTGCAGGCTCAAAGGGGCTCAGCTGGTGATAAGACATCTGAACAGGAACCTGAGCTTCTGTCCCAAGAAACAGAATTTGCAGTTCTATCCAACCACGCCTGCTGAACTAAAAGAAGCAACATTATCTGAGGAAGATAACAGAAGTGGGGTCTCCACTGCATTCATAATATGCAGAATGCATTCGACTTGGGGAAAACCAAAGAAAATGGAACATGTTCTTTAGAAAGCATGTTCTCATGAGCAAGAAAATGAACCAGATCTTTCCCAAGAGGAACTAAATTTTGGGACTAACAGACAAAACATTTAGAGTTTAACTTTACAGCTAATGTAGATGCAAAAATATAAAATGTATTCACAGAAGCATGGAAAGATAGGAAATCTCAACAAAGAAACAGAAAAATTCAAAGGCCCATGTGGAAACTTGATAACGGAAAAATATAATAGGGAACTAAAATATTTACTCGATAGACTAAATAGTCGAGCAGATGTGAAAAAGCAAAGAGTCTGTGAATCTGAAAAGAGATGGACAGAAACGGTCTGATGTGAGGAACAGAGAAGAAGAGCTAGTAAAGGGAGAGAAGGATCTCAGAGACCTGTTAGACGACCAGCTAGCTATTCACTGAACAGTCGAATTACTCCAAAAGGGCTCGAGAAGTATGTGAGAAATTGTATTCTATTATGGCAGATGTAGTTAGGTTAAAATGTAATGCCTTATCGTTTCATTTGTCTTATGACTCATTTTAAAATTGTTTCCATTTTTAATATTTTATTTTTACTTTTTTGATTGAAGCTTTTCTCTACTTTGACGTTGTTGTTGTTTTTGTGGCTGTTGTTGTTTCTTGTTTTTGGTATGCATGATTTTCTGTACATGAAATGCCAGATGGGTAAGTCTAGGAAGGCAGTGACTAAATTAATGATTACCTAAGGACATGGCAGGGGAGGCTGGGGGGGAATGGAAAGCTCCCATTGAGTAAGAGAAAGAAGAAAATGTTCAGAATTAATTGTGGTGATGATTGCAGAACTCTTCTTAATATTAATGATTAAATTGTATGACATGTGAATTAATGCCAATAAAACTATTTTTAAAAAGATAAAGGTATTTTTCCATGAACTTTCTGAAGCACCTTGTATATGTGTCATTCTTAACATAGAGAAAGAAGAGGCAAAGGAGGAAGCGGTAAAAATGTTTAATTTATTTAAAAATGTGATTTAAAGTGTTTTTGTAACTGAGTAATAAAGATAGCACTGGCCAGAAAAAGGTTCAAAAAGTGAAGCAAACTGCAGTGTCAGTTTTGTTGGCATTTTGATACGTGTAAGCTGGCTTACAAAAATTTTTAAACTAACTACTGAAATGTTTTATTAAAAATAATAAATTTCTCATGAAAAGCTGCTAGGAAAAAGAATATTTTCATAATTTAAAAGGTTCACAAAATTCTGGACCTGCAAGGAAATCATCTCAGATAAAACTCATCCTCAGGAAAAAAAGAAAAAGTATCAAAAGTCCTAAAACTGTCGAGTGCACACATACTATTTTTTTCTTTTTACATTTTTCTCCTTTAGTTAAAAAAACAAAAAACTATACAACTATTTAAAGTAAACATTTTACTTAGTATTGTTTTGTGGAACTTATCACATATGTGAAAGTTAGCTCATAACACAAATATAACAAAAGAGAGGCGATATAAAGCTGCAAGATGTCTATGTTTTACATGAAATTATATGATATTAACTGCAGTAGGACTGTCAAAAAGATAAGGAATGTACTGTCTGCTCAAAAGCAACCACTAAAATAGTGTCAGAAACACATACCTAAAAACAATAGGAACATTAAAATGGAATTCTACATAATATTCAATTCAGGGGCAGAAGGAAAAGAGTTCTTTTTAAAAGGTTGGGGGGGAGGGGAGGCAAGTTGAAAATAAATTTTTTAAAAACCAACAGATTACTCTAATCCCCGACATGTGAGGAGCTGCCCTGGTGATGCAGTGGTTAGGTCTGGGGCCGCAACTGAAAGTTCAGCAGTTCAACTCCAACAGCAGCGTCCCAGAGAAGCACCAGGTTTCCGCTGTCAGAATGACCGTGGCCTCGGACACCTACAGGGACCGTTCTGTGCTGCCCTGTGTGTTACTATAAATCAGAATTGAGTGTATGGCCGAGGGTTTTGTTTGGGCTTTGGTAATTCTCAACACATTAATGGATGTACATGTCATTCTGACACAAAGAAGTGTGTGTAGGGGGGGGAGATGATCACCCTTGGGGAGCAGGATACTGATCCCCCAGGGGGGAGGGTATTGTTTATGTCTCCACAGAAATGGGACGTGAGGGCAGACCCCACCACAGCACGCCAAACCTTGAAGACAATGGAACCACATGGAGCAACTCATGAACAGAGAGGTCTACAGGGCCCGCTCCAATCAGAGCCAAACTGACCCTCTCCCTAGAAGTGTGTGCTACGGAGGACAACAGTAAACCTACAGGTTGGGGAGAGGGGCCAGCCTGCCATGCCCATAGGGAAGCAAACCAAGAAGGAAAAAGGGAGAGTGAGAGACTAGACCTCATACTGGCACACCAAGCCCTGCGGACACTGTCCCTGCACAGAACTGCTGAGCCACAGAGAGGACTGTGGGGCCAACAACAGCTTGAGACATGATGTCCCATCCCTGGAGCATACCACGACAGAGGACAATACTAGGGACACTGGGGGGCGGAGTGAATCTGGTGTGAACACCCCCATACACACACCCCATCCCCAATAGGGCGAACCAAGAAGAGAACATAACTTATCAACAATGGAGCAAAGAAATGCCACAAAGCCCGTTAGGAGCCCCCAAAATAGACTTAAGGCTAGGAGGGGCAGTCCCTAGAGTCCCCCATGACCGGTGGGGAGGTAGTCATAAAGGTCAGAGAACAGACCTCGAATTATGTATGCTTTGGGGGCTTTTTTTCCTAGTTTATTTTTTTCTCTTTTATTCAATCCTTTGTTTTCTTTTGGGTTTGTCTCTATTATTGTTATTTTGCCTACCTATGAAAGATAGGCATAGGTAGCAAGCCCAAGGAGAAAGCAACAGGACTGATGGTTCCAGGGGGACTTGCAGGGAGGAGGAGGTAGGGAAAGGGAATGGTGAGCAAACAGTACCATAGGCAGGGGAACAACTAAGGAATTAAAAGCCCACAACAAGGAAGACATAGCAATAGCAATGGACCTGAGAGGAATTGCTAAGAGGCAGAAGAAGGGCAAGTGTGATGGTTGAGTGGGAGGAAGATAAAAGGAAACAGGGAATAGATCTAGAAAGCAAAGCTATGGATAGAGGGATAAACATAGGTTTGTACATATGTAAACATATTAATTCATAAAAATGGAGGTATTAGCCTATATACATATATTTATATGGCAATACATTGAGGAAGTGGATGGACTTTGGGCCTCTGCTCAAGTCCTCCCTCAAAGCAAGAACACTTTGTTCTAACAACCCGGCATTCTGTGATGCCCACCCTCCCCACAGGATTGCTGGAGACAAAAATGGGTGCATCAGCAAATGTGGTGAAGAAAGTTAATGGTTCCCAGTAATCAAAAGATATAGCATCTGGGGTCTTAAAGGCTTGAAGTTAAACAAGCTGCCATCTAGCAGAGAAGCAACAAGCTCACATGGAAGAAGTACACCAGCCTGTGTGATCGTGAGGTGTTGATGGGATCAAGTAACAGGCATCAAAAGACCCCTCCCCCCAAAAAGAACATTATTGAGAACGAGGGGGGTCAGAGCAGAGACCCCAAACCCATCTATAAGCAATAGGACATCTGCTCAGAGAAGGGTCACAAGGAAGGGAT
>NW_022103928.1:22529001-22531068 GCF_000313985.2 Echinops telfairi
GCTGACTATGGAACAGACTATGAACATCTCATTTGCAATTTTAGGTTGAAGTTGAAGAAAATTAAAATAAGTCAAAATAATACATTGATTATACCCCACTTGAATTTAGAGAAAATTTCAAGAACAATTTAGTGCATTGAACATTAATGACAAAAGAGATTATGATGAGCTGTGTGATGACATCAGGAACATCGTACACAGAGAAAGCAAAGGGTCTTTAAAAAGACAAGAAATGATCAAAGTGAATTAAAAAAGACACATATATAGTAACACGCATAGATAGTAGCATACATAGAGAGAGAGACAAATTGGTAATAGCATAGATATTAGTCTGCATACACACAATAAAGACAGGTAGATAGTAACAGACAGAGATGCATAGACAGTAGCATAGATAGATACTAAGGGAAACAGAAAATATTACAGCTAGGAAAAAATATCCAAGCAGATATCAGAAAGACTCTAAAACAGTGGTTCTAATGCCACAATCCTTTAATACAGTTCCTCATGTTGTGCTGAACCCCCAACCATAAAATTATTTTCATTGCTACTTCATAACTGTCATTTTGCTACTGTTATGAATCGGGCGACCCCTGTGAAAGGGTCATTCGAGAACCGCTGCTCTAAAACTTGCTTTAGAACACACAGCAGCTAAAGCAAATAGAAGAAATGATGAAGTGAAGGAGCTAAAAAAACTGCAAAAGGAAGTTCAAGAAAGACAAAAGTAAAGTATTATAATGAAATGCGCAAGACTTGGAATTAGAAATCTGCAAAGGTAGAACACACTCAGCTGACCTTGGCTAAAAGTAGAGAATGCAGAAAGATGTTTACTTGTGTTTTATTGACTATACAGAGATATTTGATTGTGTGAGTCATGGGGAACTATTGATAACATTGAGAAGAATGGGGATCCCAGAACCCTTCATTGTGCTCATGAGAAACCCGTATATAGACCCAGAGGCAGTCGTTCAAATAGAACAAGGGACTACTGCAGGGTTTAAAATCAAGAAAAGTGTGAGTCAGGGTTGTATCCTTTCACTACATTATTCAACCTGAATGCTGAGCAAATAATCTGAAAAACTGGATTATATGAAGAAGAGTGTGGTATCAGCATTGGAGGAAGGCTTATTAACATCATTCAATATGCAGATGATGCAAGCTTTCTTGCTGAGTTTAAGGAGGAATTGAAACACTTATTGATGAACATCAAAGACTAGCTTCTCTCCTGGAGACAGAGGGAGCCCTAAATCCATCTGCAGAGTGTCAAACCAGATTAAGCCTCTGGCCAACCTCCTCTGCCCCAGGCGAGGAACTCCAACAGTATCACTATCAGACCGAGATTATGGTGAACTTGAACACGGTGGATCAAACCACATGACACTTGGTGAACTGACCGAACCTCAGTCTGCCCGAGGCTTAAATATTTCTCACTTGTTCCATGACAGAAATTTCTTCTTTGGCTTTTAAATTTTATTGGTGGTTTTCTTTCTTATTCTTTATTTTTATTTTAATATTATTTTTGTCTTCTTTCTATTTCATTATGTTTTTGTGTTTTATTGTTTCTGTTAGGTTTCCCAGTTTAGGAAGCACAGAGGGAGTGGATGCATAGAGACCATAAGTGATGCAATGGTTTATTGGGGATGGGAGTCGGGAGGGTGGGGGAATTGGGAGCAAACAATGAATATGGGATGGAGGAGGAAACACTAGAACTGATTGTTCTGATGTATATAACACTTTTTAAAAGCTACTTAACTAAAAAAAAAAAGCCACTTAACTATGGAATGTATGATACGTGAATGTTATATTAAGAAAATTACTTTTGATAAAAGAAACCAAAGTAGACCAAAGGTTACCATGGCTGAAGGAGGAAGAGTTTTTGCTTAGTGGGCAGTGAGTTTATGTTAATGGTGCTGGAATAATTTGGAAAATGATATCAATAATGGTTCACAACATGGAGTATAATCAATGGCACTGAATGATATATGTAGAAGTTATTAAATTGGAGAATGTTTTGTTGTGTATATTTTTGGCACAATAAAAATAATTATACTAATAACAATGAGCACA
>NW_022103928.1:22531999-22540537 GCF_000313985.2 Echinops telfairi
GATGAGATTGCTTCATATCCTTCACATTTGTTATAGCTGAGAAAATGGTGAAAACTTCCATTATCTGCATCTGTTTCTCAATCAAATATACAAATATTGCAGCCACAATCAAGTTTTAGATGAAGTACAATGTGGTGATATAGAAAAACTGGTTCATTTCAGAAGCACTAATCCCAACCACTGACCCATCTATGTTTATTTCAAAGTTTTATGAAAATTCAAGCTATGGATATAAATTAACATACTACATAGCCAAAATACAAATAGCCTAAATATGAAGCAAAATGCAGACCTTCTATGAGATGGATTAACACTGTGGCTGCAACAATGAGCACAAACCAAACAGCGATGGTGAGAATGGCACAGGGCCGGGCAGCATTTTGTTCTGCTGTGCATAGGGGCACTGTGAATCAGAGTCTACTCAACAGCATCTCACAGCACAACAGCAGGTCACAGTTAATTTGGGGACCCTGAAGACCTTTATAGGGTCACTATGAATCAGAGTCTACTCAACAGCATCTCACAGCACAACAGCAGGTCACAGTTAATTTGGGGACCCTGAAGACCTTTATAGGGTCACTATGAATCAGAGTCTACTCAACAGCATCTCACAGCACAACAGCAGGTCACAGTTAATTTGGTGACCCTGAAGATCTTCAGAACAGGAACATCCAGGCAGGCAGCTGTGCCCTGAATTGTTTGAATGCTCTACAAATCCACCTTCAGGCTAGATGAGTTAGTTTTTGAAAAATTTTGTGTTATTTAAATATAAGAACAAATGATTAACTAGAGTATTATTTTCATGGAAAAGAAAAACATTCATGGGCTGATTACTTCCACAGTTATCCACAGAGTAGGTATCAATCACTTGACCCTACTCCCAGAGCCAGGTCTGAAGAAAGACTAGCTTAGTGGACACATGTCCACTTAGTGGACACTCACAGTTCTACCATCTACCTGGTGACAGCACCCCACTAACAACCCAAGGTGACGGCATGCAGCAGCGTAGAAATGCTCTGCAGAGCTTTCCTGTCTACAGTCTGTACCCAGCAGAGTGGCACGCCTTTCTCTGGTGGGGCCACTGAATGGGTTCTAACTCCCAGCCCTTTGTTCTTCCACTGCTTGTGACACTTTTGAAGTATCCACATTATCTACAAACTATCACAGGAGGTACTTGAATTGTGGTGTTGGCAAAGAAAGCACTATGGACTGCCAGAAGGACAAACAAATCTGTCTTGAAAGAAGTACAACTGAAATGCCCTTTAGAAGGGAGGAGGCTGTGGCAGCACCAAGGGTCCTTAAAACCGTTGCCCTAAAAACCTACAACAAAAGAAACGGAAGCATGCTAAAGAGACTCTGGGTGTCTCCTAATTAATTAATTCAAATCTTCTCTGTAATTACAACTGTGCACACATAATACAGAAGTAGTCCATTGATTGGGTTCATTTCATCTCAGAGTTGGCCAGTTCAAAGAAAGAAAACCAGAAAGGGAGGCCAGCTACTCTCCTGACGTATGGCTAGCTAGAGGGTGGGATTGAAAGGAAACTCCTTGGTAAGTACAAGATACAGAAGATACGCATCTTGCTTGCTGAACGTGAAAAAGACTTGAAGCATGTACCTGACTCAGATCAAGGACTCTAGCAGTCTGTCTGTATTGCACCTCAATATAAAGGAGACAAAAATCCTCACGGCTCAACCAGTGATGCAACATCATGAAAATGAAGAAAAGACAAGAGCTCTCAAGGATTTCATCTCACTTGAGCCCACAATCAACACTCAGGGAAGCAGCAGTCAGGAAATCAATGGTCGTCTAGCATTGGGCAAATCTGTTGTAAAAGACCACCTTGAAGTGTTCCAAGCAAAGATGCCCCATTGAGGACTAAGACGTGCTTGGCCCAAGCCATGCTATTTTCAGTCTTCTTATATGAACTGCCAAAAGAACGAGTGAATCTGTCTTGGAAGACGTATACCAGACTATAACTTGGTCAAGGATAAGGAAACCTCTAATGTCTTGGGACATGCTATCAGGAGGGACTCATCTCTGAAGAAGGACTCCAGGCTTGATAAGCAGAGGGTCAGTGAGAAACAGGGACACTGTCCACAAGATCGGTTGACACAGCGGCTGCCACCGTGGGCTCAAACACAGCAGTGACTGTGAGAATCGTGCAGGCTCTAGACCTGGGCAGTGTCTCTTTCTGTTGGGTAGTCCTATGTCAGATCGACTACAGTACCAAACGACAACGCTAACAACAAGACAACATCTAATGATGGAAGTGGCTGTGAACACGGTAACTTCAAGTAGTAAATTAATATTCACGCGTATATAGCAAAGCATCCCATAGAAATGGAAAATGTTGTTGAATTTAAGTTGATTTTAAATGTTAAATCCATAAATACACATGACCATTTACATTTTAAAACTTTTGCTTTTAAATGTTAAAATCTGGTATTTGTAACAAAACGATGTTGGGAAGCTTCCTATTAAATTGCTTTGACTATTGCAGTGTGTACAGGACAAGCTATTTTTTCATCCTCTTTTTTAATTATAAATGTAACATACTCTCTTTGTAGATAATTTGAACACTACAGAAGTGTCAAAAAGCAGAGAAAAAATCACCCACAATTCTACCACCTAGAGGCAACCACATTGTGCACTTAGTTATATTCTCTTCTAATCTTTTTCTTTCCGTTTCAAACAGGGGTAAGATGATGGTGGACCATTAATATATTATCCTTTGTGGCTTGATATTACCATTTTCTTTGTACTGATTTACTGATTTAAGAGGCAAGTCCCTTTGTGTTTTCAAATTTTGCTAGTTAGAAATCACAATAGTGTGTATTTGGAAAAATTGCTTGGAGAGGCTGTGAGATAATATTGTTAACAAAGCCAAACATATACTGCCATCATTTTGCCATGCCAATTCAAGGTTTGAGAAATTTAACATTTGATATGCATGTCTTTATCTGTGCAACTATGACCAAAAATATTTATCTCCAAAACAGTTTCTGAAAAAACATTTTTTCCTATATGCCTTCTGGTTTTCTTGCATGGTCTATCTTTTATGGTTCTTTAGCAATAAGCTAACAGAATAAAGGGGTTTTGTTGTTTGCTTGTTTGTTCAAGAACCAGTGAAGAAGAATAACAAACACATATTTGCCTATGAAAATCTAATGTTTCCGTTGGGAAGGGCCAAGGGGTATCAAGAGGGTGGTCAGGCCCTTTTCATAGGAGACAGAGTGGAATTCAACCTGCCGACAATAACCTTCGCCCACAAAATCACAAGTGAAAGTTGGAGGTGAGCCAGCTGAACTCCAGCTGTTATGGATGGAACTGTTCCAGCGCTTTGCATCTGGAGGCAGCTATTGCCAAAGGTCCCACCTGGAACAAAGGTGATAAATCCCGCCCCCAGAGGGGAGGGGCCACCAGAAAAGGCAGAGCCCCTACTGCTTCTCCAAGCCTCCATCCATGCTGGGGAAGTGCTTCTTCCTTCACCAGCAGCTAAAGCGAAAGGAACCCAGGAAGTGAAGAATTGAAAGTAGAATGCTAATAAAATAGGAAAGATAAGGCAAATTACAAGAATATATAAATTAAATTGGTTGGAAAGAACATAGTTATTTTCATTTTCTCCCCAGAGCCGTAAATAAGATACAACAGTGCCCCCTTCTGGTCAAAATCAAGAAGTCACATTCAGAACAAAGTGGGCACCGGCCTCCTAGAATTCTTCAGACTACTGACACGCTCTCTCCCCCCACCAATATATATATGTATATATCCTGCTTTTCTTCTCGAGAGGAGGGGCTGTGGCGGAGCGATGTGTTGACAACTGCAAGGTCACTGGTTCAAACCCATTCCAAGGAAAGAAGATGAGGCTGTCTGCTCCTGTGAAGACTTACAGTCTCTGAAACCCCGGGGAGAAGACCTTCCCTGTCCTATAGGCTCGCCATGATTCAGAACTGACAGCATGGCCGTGGGTTTGGTAAAGTTCGCGCAACAGAAAAGGAAGAATACAAATGTTTGGCCTTTCTTGCTCCACTTTTTTTAAAGTGGACTAGCAAAAGCACAGGGTCATGACCCACAGAATCCCATCTATATTAATACAAAAAAATCTAGTGCTTGTTTTAATACTCTTCACATGAAGGCAGTAATAAATCACTGCTAGAAAACTCACTGCCCATTTGCTTTGGTAGAATAGTATGTGGGGAGGGGGTGCAGCTCATAAACAGGTTTGTAAAAAGACTTTGTAAAAAAACAGCCCCATGGTCCATCTTCGGGTAGAGGTGGGCATCCAGGGAGACTGTTGAGCATCCCCCGGAGACAAAGGAAAGTCTGAGTCCCATTTTTTAGAAATATCTACCTTTCAAAGCCAATAGGCATTCAGTATATTCAGTGCCTGAAGAGTAATTGGCCGTGTAAAAGTCCACTCCCTCATTGCCCTAAATTAAATGACACAGCATCGTAAAGTTTCTTCCCCTTTAAGTAGGTTCATTATAAATCTTGATAAGCTCACTGTACATTTTCACCCATATTATCCTTTCTAGGTATAAGTTGAAAAGCACCAAAAGACTCGAAACATTACATGAAGTTACTATTTACAAAGGATTAATGAATACAATACAACCACACTGCATAGCTTTCAAAGCATCCCAACAGCAAGGTGCTCACCGTTATTGTGTGTCCCCTGACAGCCCTGTGTCATTCTGAGAATCTTCTTCTACTTTGGGCACAATCTCTTAAAATTAATGAGGCTAAAAATCAACATTCTAGCAAATGGAGACAGACCCATTCTTCGACAATAGATTGCATTATAGCACACTTCTAAATGGGTATTGTCCACAAGTGGTACCCCGATATATACCACATTTCATGATTTGCTCAGGTCAATGATCCATGTGACAGACATTACCCAAACATCATCATAGTATGGTTCAGGATAGCAACAGTCAGTTTTATACAGTGATCAGAGTTTGAGGATATTTCTATAAAGGGTCCATTACATTACCACTTCCCAGACACACCAGTGGAAAATCACATGTTGACCACATATATAACCCACTGCTGTTGAGTTGATTCTAACTCAGAGCACCCCGGTGGGGCAGAGAGAACTGCCCCCATGGGGCTTGCAAGGTTGTAAATCTTTACAGAAATAAACTGCCACATCTTTCTCCCATGGAGCAGCTGCTCCGTTCAAACTGTCAATCATTCGGTTAGCCACTGAATTCTTTAACCACTGTTCCACCAGGCCTTCTTATAGAGAGAGGAAAAGATATATTACACATTCTAGAGCTAAAAATAGGATATGACTGCACATATCCAAAACAAGTATTATTCTGAAACTCCAGAAATTAACGCAGCCTTTGAAGCTCAATGACAGCAGGAAAGAGGGTCTCATCTAAAGCCAGCCAAGGAAGGAAGGAGGGAGAGAGGGAAGGAAGGAAAGAGGGAGGGAGGGAGGGAGGGAGGGAGGGAAGGAAAGAGGGAGGGAGGGAGGGAGGGAGGGAGGGAAGGAAAGAGGGAGGGAGGAAGGAAGGAAGGAAGATCAATACAATTTCCTAGGCCACATTTGGGATTCACTTTTAAGCAATAAATCATACATCTATAAAAATTCCCCCAGCAAGTCGAAGCCAGTCACTATATTATTAGCATAGAAATGTACCACAGCCCAGCAGTAGGAAGTCAAGTTCACCCAACGAAAGATCCAGACTTGACAGGGTTCTCAGAAGGCTCTAATCAGAGAAGAGGAAAGAAGAGAGAGTCCCTGCAGAAATAGGGTCTCTGCTTGCTGGAGCTGAAATAGAGCAGGAGATGAAGCTGATCTAAAACTGCAAAAGGTAGTCAACGGGAGCAAAGAGGGGTTAACGTTTATTGGAACAGAGATGAAACCGAGAACCATGAAAAGCAAAGAAGGCTTCAAGGGCAGATAACCTACATCCCCCAATCTTGAGAGTGCAGGCTGTGAAAGTCCTCTTCTGTTCTAAAACATCTTGCCTATCACAGAAACACCTGGATCCGAGGGTAATAAAACCTGAAATGGTGTCCCTTTCAAATGAAAGCTGAAAGAACACATGGAAAAATAGCAGGCCAGCTTTGGGGGGTTAGAATGCTGTGATTCAGAAAATAATATAAAAGGGGGTACTTGAGAATCCATGGGGAGGGGCCATTGACCAATGGGGGAGATTTATCTGGAAGAGGTCATGCTCAATGTAAATGAGTTTAGCGATGCTTTAGAAGTTAACCAAATAACACAATAAGCTAAGACTTTTAAGAGAGCTGCTATAGCGTGCTGCATGAAAGGTTAGTTTGGGGGCAAGCAAGTACAGAAATGATGCCAAAATCTTTAATAAGATGCAAAAGTTCACCAAGTGAGGTCGATCTGACAACCTGCTGTGTACTGCAGTACTGTAGGGCATGTTAAGCACATGTGGGGAGATGCTAAAGAATAATCTCAGCCTTGAGAAGCAGCCCACTAAAAAGCCACCTCTGAGCAGTCTATTCCAACCCAGAGCCATTATCTAGCACAGAGTAAATCTGCTTCACAGGATTTCCAAAGCTGCAATCTGTACAGACACAGATTGCCTCGTTTTTCTCCCCCAGAGGGGAGGTAGGATTCAAACCACTGACCTTGCAGGCTGTGAAAGTCCTCTTCTGTCCAGCAGTCCAGCACTCAACTCACTGGACTACCAGGAGCAGAGGAAGTAACAATTCTAAAGTGCTCTGTAGGAACCAGCATCTACCCTACCCTGTGAAGTAGATATTAGCACCTCCACTTTATAAGAAAGGAAAGTGGAGTTGGAGAGGTTTTAAGTATCTTGCCAAAGGTGTACACTGGGAAATTGTGGTCAAAATGCAAGCCCAGACCTTTCTGATCCCAGAGCACATGATCGTTTCACTGAATCATGTTTCCTGGCATATTACAGAATAATGAGAGGTATTTCTTTTGACGGGACAATGAATACAAAATTGCATATATGCTAAACACTAATCCAATTCAAAACTCACTGCCATCAAGTTGATTCTGACAACAGGAACCCTGTAGGGCAGGGGAGAACTGGCCCCGTGGGTTTCCGTAGACTCTTACTCTACGGAAGCAGAAAGCCTTGTCTTGGTCTGAAGGAGTGCCTGGTGGTTTCAAACTGCTGACCTTGCAGTTAGTTAGTAGCCCAACGCATGACCAGTACACAGCCAAGGCTCCTTAAACACGAATTAAAGGGTGCTAAAATTCTGCACAGATGAATTGTATGACTATCATAGAGTGCTCAAACTCACTTCTTGACATGAAGGCAGGCGTTGATCGAAGGGAGCAAACATGGCAGAAATAATCCAGGGAAGGAAAGCCTGGAGAGTGGGGTTATCTCTTGGACAGGAACACATGACAAAGAAATTAACCTGGCCTGTTCATGGGGCTATGTGACCTGATTAGCACTTAGCTTGAAGGAGCTACCATTGAGAATGGGTTCCCTGGGAAGCTTCAGGCCACCTGGAGAGCTGCGCAAGAAAGCTGAGATTGAAACGGGTGGGAAGAAAGGGTTTTGCACAGAAGTTAGAATGTAGTCAGTTCCAACATCCAGCAGTGTCATGTGTGTCAGGGTAGAGTTGAGCTCCATAGGGTTTTCTAGGCTGTATCTTCCCAGAAGCGGATCACCAGGCCACCTGTGGTGCTGTAAAGTGGGTTCAAACTACCAGCCTCTAGGTTGTGCTACCCAGAGACCTATCCTACTCCCTGTGCTGTCTAACTCCCTCCCCTTAGGATAATGTTCAACGCAAGTCTCACCATGCTCAAAGCAAGGTGCCAACCTTCCTGGAAGTTCTAGGAAAGAATTCAATTCCTTACCTTTTCCAGTTTTCAGAGGTTGCCCACGTCTTCAATAGAGGCCAGTCCTAGTTATCCTGCGATGCTAGAACAGAGATACACAAGGGAATGGTTTTAACAAACAGAAGTTCATTTTTTCCCACAGTTGAGGAGGTTAGAAGACTGAACTCAGACGGGTAGTTTAAGGGAACGAAGGCTGTCTGCTTTGGATCAGTTCAATTCCAGACCTGACAGGCCATTGTCTGGGGATTTCCACCAATTTCTATCCAACCAATAAGCCTGGTCTCTTTTAGATCTTGGGTTTTGTTCTTTGATGTTCCCCCACTCTGCCCAGTCCCTCCTGACACGATGCCTTCCAGAGAAACTGGTAGTGGTGGCCGGACACCGTCTACTTCTTCAGGTCTCAAGGCTGTGGAGACTGAAGTTTGCAAGGTCCAGTAGACCAATGGTTTCAATGTACCTTTTCCTTTCCAGCACTTTTCGTCTTTTCTGGATGTTGCTACTCACCATAGTGAGATGTAGAGCATTGTTTTTGTGAATTATGCTTTGCCAATTACTGTGGTGTCCCCTGACTACGGCCCTGAGCTCCCAGGTGTTCAGTATGTCTACGAAGTTTACATAATTTTGCTCTCTGAATGATCTGCCACATTTATGGATATACTTTTTGAACAAAGATAAATATATACATGCAAACATCCTCTGCCAAACCTGTATGTATATATGTGTGTGT
>NW_022103928.1:22540707-22566215 GCF_000313985.2 Echinops telfairi
TCCCCAATGTTTTCCCATACCTCCATCATTTTTCCCAAAGTCCCTTTTATCTAACAGTAGCCAATGTTCTAGCACTAGCCAATGACTTCCTCTGCCCCCTTCCACCCTGGATAATCATAAAATAACGCTTCTTTTAGTGTGAAAACTGTTTCCTAACTTTTTACAACAGTGGTCTCATTTAATGCTTGTCCTTTTGTGATGGACTAATTTCACTCAGCACAATGTCCTCCCAGGTCACCTGCGGCTTTCTCTGCTTTCCACCTGATTTTCTGTGCTGAGTTCATTCTGTTCGTGGGCTACCTTGTCCTCTTTCTCGCTGATGTTGTTAAATCTTTATGATTTTCTTCTTTTATTTTGGCAAGGTTAATCCATTTTATTTGAGGCTACCCAGTCATTTTTGAAATTTCTTCCCAAGTTCAAAACAGTTTCTTTTACCTTGAAATTGACTTGACTCTCCCTCCATTTGGTATTTCTGCAAGTACACGATGCCATCTGTTTACTTTGTAATTGCCCACCCTGCAAATTGAAATAGCTACTTCCTTATTTTTCAGTCTTATAGGTTTGTTTTTGCCTTGTATATTTCAATGTTGGGGTTTACATTGGGTGGCGTTCACATGTATGTTAATATCAGGTTGTTGTCTGCTGTTGCTGCTTTTACTGTACAAATAACTCCCTTCATTTTTTTCTTGTAATGTTGGTCTGATTGTTATAAATTCCTTTAATTTGTGTTTATCTGGAAATGTCTTAATTGAACTGCTGTGTTTGAGGAACAATTTGGCTGAGCATATAATCCTAGGTTGACAATTTCCGAGTTTTATAAATGTCATCTCATTGCCATATTGTCTGCATGGTTTCTGCTAAGAAATCAGAGCTCAGTCTTATTGTTGTCCTTTTGTAGGTAACTTTTAATATTTCCCAAGCTGCTTTCAGGATTCTTTCATTGTCAGTGGCTTTAGAAAGTTTGATCATGCTACCTCTGGGTGATTTCACTTGGGAGCCTATCCTGTTTAGGGTTTGTTTAACTTCTTGAATGGATATCTTCTTGACTTTCACGGGGTTAGAGGAATTTTTCTTCCAACCACCCTTTGAACTTTCATCTGTATTGTAAGTTGGCTATTCATATTTTAGAATTCTAATCACACATTCCTCTTGATTGTGTCCCAAATAATTATTAGGGTTTCTTCCAATTCTTTTTGTTCTTTTTTTAAAATTGTTCCTCTAATATATTTATGTGGAGAGATTTGTCTTCAAGTACTCTAATTCAGCTTTCCATTTATCCAGTTCTGTGCTCTTCTATTCATCCAACTCTAGCTCTTTAATACATTATCTATTTCTAAAATCTTAATATTAATCTACTGGTTGCTTCCATATGATTCCTCATTTTTTATTTATTTCATCAATTTGTTCTTGTAGAGTTTTCCTGAATTATTCTAAAGCTTTACCTGAATTTTCCATTATTTCATCTGCAGCTTTCTTAATTTTTCTCTCAATCTGTTGGAACACCGTTCTTTTGAGTTCCTTATTAGGTCGTTCCCATGCCATTTATTCCTTGGGAAGGTTTTTTGTCTCTGTACTTTGGTCATCCCTGGTGTGGTGGTCACTCGTTAGGCTGAGATTTGCAATGTCAGTAGTTTGAAGCTGCCAGCTGCTCCGCAGGAATCAAATGGGGCTTTCTATTCCTGTCAACAGTTAGTCTCAAAAACGCACAGAGGCAGTTCTACCCTGTTTTATAGGGTTGCTATGAGTCAGCATTGACTCAACAGGGATGAGTTTGAGTTTTGGAGGGTACTTTGGTCATTTTTTTGAGCCACTCTCTTTAGCTTCTTCATGTGAACAGAAATTGCCTACTGTCCTGGAGGCACTGTGCTGTTGTTGTACTTGACTTTAATCGATGATCGTATGGTCTCATGGTTTTATGCATTCACCACCTGTATTCTGGCATGTGTGGTAGAGAAGGTAGGCCTATGCCCAGTTCTCTATTTGCTCTTCCTGGGGCAGGGTTGTAGGCAGGTTTGGCCAGTATTGGCTGTTACCTATTGTGATTGTGTGGTACACGGTGAGTAGTGGCCCTCATCCAGTAGATGTGGGTGGAGGGGTATAGTTATGGCTTGGTTGTGTGAGCACAGTGGTTGTCTCTCATTAAATGGGAGATGAAAATGAGAGAGACAGAGACAGAGAAATAGAAAAAACACAAAATAATAACAAATACAAACAAGCAGGGGAAACGAGGTTAATGAAATCAATAAATAGGGAAAACAGAGAATAAAAGTTTTTAAAGTGAAGAGAAAAAAACATGTAATAAAGAAAACTAGGAATGGGAGAAAAGGTAAAAAGAAAAGAGACTACTAATGTAAAAGCTGATTGAAAAAGAAAGAGGAGAGAGGGGAAAAAACAGAGAGAGAGGAATAAAGGACACTGGAAGAGAAAGAAAAGCAACAACAACAAAAATCAAGGAAAGGGGATAACTGGGGCAAGGGCTGTGCCTGGGGAGTAGAAAACTGTGGAGGGCCAGGTATCTTCTACATATTTGCAACTTTGCCAGCCAAGAAGTTCCCAGAATGGGAAAAGGGGTGAAGGGTTGAGAAGTCAGGCTTAGATGGAGTTTTTGTTGACCTAACTATTGTCTAGGGTCAGAGAACTAATCCGGAAGTACTTCATGCAGGCTCAGATGATGGGTGATGTCAGAGTGTACATTCCAGGAAGGAATTCTTTGGGACCCAAAGAGCAGCTGTGGACAGGGCATGTGGTTAGGGATGGAGTTCTTGTCCACCTAGCTAAGAAATCAGAGCTTAGTCTTATTGTTGTCCTTTTGTGGCTGGTCTGTCACTGTGGCTCTACTGGTCTGAGGAGAGAGAACTCATGTTCTTTCACACTTGGGGGTGGTATATCTGGAGCCCTGCTGGCGTAATGGTTACATATTGGGCTGCTAACCACAAGATCAGCAAGGAGAGACTAAACCACTAGTCTCTCCGTGGGAGAAAGGTGAGTCTTTCTACTGCTGTAAAGAGTTATAGTCTCAGAAGTCCACAGGGGCAGATCTACCCTACCCTAAAGGGTTGCTATGAGTCAGAATTGACTCAATACAATGAGTTTGGTTGGGGTGGGGGGGTTACCAGGAGCCCAAGACATGAGAGTGCAGATCTGACCACAACCAGAGCAGGGCCTGGACTGGGTCACCTGTTACTGGGTGGGTGAAGGCAGGGGTTGGTGGTACTTCTTGTCACCTGGAGGCTATGGAGGACAAGATAGGATACTTCCTCTCTTACTGTCAGCTCCCAATGTGTGTTTGTACTGTCAGGTACCTGTCTCAATGGAATGTTGCTTGCAAAAGTTCAAGATGGCCATTCAATTTACCCACCTCCTCTCTGGCCACTTTTGTTCAGCTTTTTCTTCTAGTGGGTATTGAATACACTGCTCTGTCCATGCTTCTGAAGCTCACGGGTCCAGGATTACCACCTGTATCTGTTTCATTTGGTGAGGTAGTGAGTTTATTGTGTCAACCTGGCTGATAAACACATGTGGGGTTACTTGAAGGGTGGAGGGATAAATGGCTCCATGAGCCTGGCCTTTCTAGTTCTCAGGTCTCTTGCTTTGTAATGGTCAGCTTCCTTACCCAGTTCCCTGCTTCAGCTGGCAAGGCTCACTTCCTGCAAGATATCCCTCCCTGAGAAGCCACATGGACCTGTCCTGAAGCAGCCCTGGGTGCTGAAGCACCCATGTGGAGACCCCTGCCAGTGCTGAGATGCTTACATGTTCACGGATTCGGCTTTCCTCCTGCAATCGGCATCATTGCGTCTGTTTTGTGAGATGGAGGAGGACTTTGTGGATTGGTGTCGGACAAATGGGCTAATGTTGGATGTGTGGGCTTGGGCAGCACTGGGTTGGGATGTTTTCTTGATGTGCACTTACCCTTTATATAAAACTCTCTTTTATACATATGAGTTTCTGTGGATTTATTTCTCTAATGTACCCAGGCTAACACATTTGGTGTCTTGTGTCTTTGTTGTAGAGGGTCTGTAATGTGTGTCTACCCAGTTTCTCTCTTGCTAGAGGTTATAAGTTTGAATTTAGAGTGTCAGCTTCAGAGAGTGGCCTTCTCTCCCTATTGTCTTTGTGGAAAGCCCTTGTTTCTTCAGAGCCTCTGCTCTGAGGCAATCTCCATGTGCCTGGTATCTCTCTTTGCCCATCTCCTTTTGCTAGCTTGCTTTTAATCTCTTTTGTATCTCAGCAGAGATTGACTCCAGATACAATCTATACTAACTCTTCCTTATAAATGTTGTAAACACAGCCCACTCCCAAGTGGGATGAGAACTATATGCATGGAAGTTAGAATTTACAGTGCACATTTTAGGGGGACACATTCAATCAATAACAGGACTCCACCCCCCTCCATCTTCAAATCCAACAATGATTCATCTCTCTGACCATTCTTCATTGGTCATGTTTTCCTCTGACCATAGCCATACAAATCCTCTGCTTTTAAGACTCTATCTGGATTGAGCCAACCTGAGTACCATAAAGATGCTTTTGCAATAAAGTCGCTTATTCTGAGCGTCCTAGCAGCACGCTGTGTCTATGTGAGGAGGCCATCATCCGGTCTGCCGTAGCCTCAGTAACTGTCTCTAAGCACCGTCCTTTCGACACTCTGGGTAGTCAGTCTTCTGCTCAGACGCCTCCATGACTGCCCACTCGTTGGACACCGAGCTGCTTAGCTTGCCGTTCCTGTCGAATAACTGGAAACACTCATTCACTGACTAAATAAGAGAACAGAAGCAGAATTTAAAGGCCCATGCAAGGTGAGGGCAGGGCAGAAATAATGGATTGGTGGTTGTGGGAGGACAACTAGGATGTGAAATTGGGTTCACGGTGGCAGAGAGCCCACTGCAGCGTCGGAGCCAGACTGTCACCTGCAAGTACTGACGTGGAAAGTTACACAATATCTTTTTGTTACTTCTTCTATTGAAATAGGGCTTAATAATAGAACTTGATTGTTTCAGGAGTTAATGAAAAAAGTGTACTCAAATACACAACAAGCACTTATCACAAAGTAGAAATGCAGTAATTGTTAGTTTTTTCTCCTTTCTCGAACAAGAAAAACAAATAAAGCCACAGAATCAAAGGGAATGATTCATGAGAACTATCAGAGGGATGCCATGGAATTAAACTTTAGGCTTGGTACAGAATAATTGCTCTTTCCGCATGGGTGGGAAAATGCCATATTGCTTCTCTTTATGATGTGTGACCACATTTCTATAAAGAACTAATGAAAAATATCATTAGCAATGAATATTTAATTGAAAAATTACAAAAAAGAGAGCCTAACTGGAAATGATATGTATGCATATGTGGATGTGTGTATATAATGTTACCACTAAAAATCAAATGTTGGTATTCATAACCATTGAGCATTTGAAAAGTTTTGAATTATTCATATATTCATTCAGTCAAGAAATATTTTTAATATTGTTAATATGCCAGATAGTAGTCTAAATACTTAGGCTACATTAAGTGAACAAAACAAACATTCCTACCCTCTTTTATCATACATTCTAGAGGTGGAGACTAATGGTAAATACATAAACAAGCAAATTATTCTGTTCCGCGGGATTCAGTCATGAAAAAAAAAAAGATTTGATCATAAGACCCTAATAAAGCCCATAAGCAGTTCTAAGTTATATCTTACTATCACAATTGTTTAATATTAAGGTAAGAAGAAGCCTGAAGAAATGCATCAAGATAAAACCAAATAAAAAGATATGAATGCATAAAAATATGCTGTTGAATTTTATGTCCCTACATCATTCTCAGATGTTTAGAGACAGTGAAAGGAAACCATAGACCCAATAATATAGCGCAAAGACAGAAAGAGAATAGGGAAGGTGTATCAACGAATAAAGAAATGAATTCAAAATAAAACCATAGAAAAACAAGATGAAATCTGGAACACAGGCTTCTCTTTTGAAAAGGTGCTGGGAATGTTTCTCTGAGCTACTTAGCCACTGGAGCAAAGATGATACATGACATCATTTGTGAGGTTCTAAAAATAAACATCAGTATAGTATTGAAGAACAGCACATGTTTTACTTGCCTCAGTACCTAAATGGACTCTCTCCCCAAAAGTCTTCATAATACCCCTAATATAACATCTTCAATAACACCCTGTAAAGGGTTTTAAAAGTAGCTTGGGGTGGGGAGTTGAAGATTTGAGGTATTAAAGTGTCAAACCTCCAACCACAGTCAATTTGAAAGTACCCACACATCAGTGCATATGGTTACATGCACATTATCATAGAGTATGTTTCTCATTATGCAAATGCATAAGGAACCACATAGATCTCAGTAAAATGTATTAAAATAATTAGGAATTTATTGTTTATAAGTACTTATTACATTTCTTTTTAATATAATGTGAGTAATAGTAATCTTGAGTGGTTTTATTGTTAGTCACTGCTGTGTCTAAAGGGTACAAAGGTTACTATGCTGACTCCTAGGCTCAAGATCAAAATTCAAATCCAATCTGAGGCACCTTGTAGGAAAGGCTAGGCAACGTACTTGTAAATATCAGCCATTGAAACTCCTATGGAGAGTAGTCCTATTCTGATACATGTGGAGCTGCGTGAGTTGGATTCAATTTGAGGGCAAGTGGTTCAACAACTAGCGTGCACACCACTTAACTATCCCTAGAACAGGTAGGGGATTTTGCATGGTTTCTTCTTTAACATTCTTCGGCATAAGCGTATGGCCAAATACCTCATTGCTATCTTGTGAAAGAGATTTCATGAACAGCAAGCACAAAGGCATCTAGCGAGACTAGCATCATCCAAGTACAAAATGGGAAAAAAGTTTAAGTTCTGTCTTAGTTACCCAGAACTAAAATATGAAATCAAGTTTGAAAGAACTAAAATGTATTTTCTCACTAAAATTCTGAAAGTAGGGCCATCAATTCTAAAAAGATACCTCTTTATCTTTCAGTTTCTAGTAGGTGCTAAGAATGCCCGGTGATTCTGAGTCTGATAGGTTTTGTACCAAATTGCTGTATCATGATTCTCAGTGGTTTGAGGGTTAAGACCTAGAAAGGCCCCCATAATGTTACAGAGCACAATGTAATCGAGCCCATGATCTGCTGGGAGTAGCCAATTAGTAGGAACATTTTTTCAGCCCTCATAAAATTGAAGGATGTGTCACCGGAAGTGTGGCCTAATTCTTCTTCTGTGGATTCTGTGAGGGAGCTTGTTTGCTTCTTCTTCTTTTTTCAATCATTTTATTGGGAGTTCATTCAGCTCTGATCACAATCCAGACACGCATCCATTGTGTTAAGCACATTTGCGTATTTGTTGCCATCATCATCATTTTCAAAACATTCTCTTTCTGCTTGACCTCTTGGTATCAGCTCATTTTCCCCTTCCCTCCTCCATCCTTCCTCCCTCATGAACCCTTGATAATGTATACATTTTTTTTCATGTCTTCCACTGATCGATGCCTCTTAATAACTCTGGATGCTGCATCTGGCTCATCAACCTCCAGTTCTTTGGACTTGAGTCCACAGTCTACCATTTGCCTGTTGACTCCGTGAGACAGCCACCTGCCCTCTGACCTGCTGACCTTAGAGCCATTGGACTCTGCAGTCACAAGCCTGATTTACTGGCAATGGATTCATCTGCCTTCCATTCACTAGCCTGTAGGTTTTCTTACGTCACCATAGTACTTCCTGGTTTGTCTTCCTCTTCCTCATTCATCAATCCCTGCAACTATGCAAGTCGAGAGAGGCCTCCAGCTTAACATCTGACTTGAACTGGACTTAAATTATATGAGACATGCTTTGACATAAATTTCTCTCTCTCTCTCCATATATATAGATATAGATATATACATATATACATACATACATACATATATTCTTTATAAGTGCATATGTATATTCACTATGAATCACTAGGTTTGCTTTTCTAGAGAACCCAGCCTAGTATTACGGGCTTTCACATGCATCCACTTTGATTGGCACATAGTATTTCTCCCTGTGTGTGTCTGTCTCTCTATCTCTACCCCTCTTTCTAAGCCACCCCTCAGAGGGATTAGGTTTAGTGCCCACACTACTCTGGTGTAGTCTCATTAAGATAACAAAAGAAAAGCTTTGTGACATGTCCCGATAAGCAACTCAGCACTGAGCATTTCTCACTGACGTTCCAACTAGCTAAGTCTTAATAAACCCTTTCGTGTGGATTTTGTCCGTGAGTTCTGTGCAGCCATGGCAATGGAGATTAGAATCTAGAGATCAAACAGAGTCCCTGGGGGTGGACAACAGAAAAGTGGGTGAAGGGAGACACTGCACAGTGTAAGACATGCCAAAATAATAATAATTTATTAATTATCAAGGATTCATGGGGGGGGATGAGGAGCTGATACCAAGGGCTCAAGTAGAAATCAAATGTTTTGAGAATGATGATGGCAACAGATATACAAATATGCTTGACACAATGGAGGGATGGATATATGGATTTTGATAAGAGCTGTATGAGCCCCCAATAGAATGATTTTTAAAAAGAAGTTGTCGTTGTTGTTGTTGTTGTTAGGTACCACTGAGTTGGTTCCAACCCATAGCGATGGTATGCACAGCAGAACGAAGCAATGCAGGGTCCTCTTCCATCCTCACAGTGGTTCCTAAGCTTGAGCCCATTCTCGCAGCCACTGTGTCAGTCATCTTGTTGCGGACTTCCTCTCTTTTGCTGCCGCTCCGCTTTACCAAGCATGATGTCCTTCTGAAGGGACTAGTGTCTCCTGACAGTGTGCCCAGAGTACTTGAGATGAAGTCGCATCAGCCTTGCCTCTAAAGGGCACCCTGGACATACGTCTTCCAAGACAGACTTATTTGTCCTTTTAGCAGTCTGTGCATACTTTCAATGTTGTTCATCAGCAACACAATTCAAACACATTCATTCTTTGGTCTCCTTTGTTCAATGTCCAACTTTCAGATGCATATAATGCAAAAGAGAATAACATGGCTTGGGTCAGGTCCCACCTTAGCCTGAAAGTAACATTTTTGCTTTTCAACATTCTAGAGAGGCCTTGTATAGTAGATTTACCAAATGCAACACATTTTTTGATCTCTTGACTGCTGCTTTCTTGAGCATTGATTGTGGATTGGAGCAAGATGAAATCCTTGACAACTTTAACCTTTTCTCTATTTATCATGATGTTACCTATAGGTTCAGTTGTGAGGATTTGGGTCTTCCTTACAGTGAGTTGTACTCCATACCGATGGCTGCAATTGTTGATCTTCACCAGCACGTGCTTCAAGTTCTTCTCACTTTCAGCAAGCAAGGTTGTGTCATCTACATATCACAGGTGGTTAATAAGTCTTCCTCCAATCTTGCTGCTGCATTCTTCTTCATATAATCCAGCTTCTCTTGATGATTTTATCAGCATACGAATTGACCAAGCATGGTGAGAAGACAACCCTGGCACACACCTTTCTTGATTTTTAACCATGTAGTATTCTCTTGTTCTGTTCCCAAAACTGCCTCTTGATCCAAGTACAAATACCATAGGGCCACAGTGAAGTGTTTTGGTATTCCCATTCTTCTCATGGCTGCCCATAGTTTTTCTATGAACCCACACAGTTGAATGCCTTTGTACTTTGAATAAAAGACCAGTAAACATCTTTTTGGCATTCTCTGGTTCAGCCACAGGGAAGTAGAATAGAAAATATTAAGACAGTATACTCGTGACAGAGTAAGGAGACTAAAAGTAACTGATCTTGACAAATGGATGGAGTGAAGATCCTTCAGGCATTAGTTGAGTAAGGCCAGAGCAAAGGGGAATTTGAAAGTATGTCTTCAGTCTGGAACCTGGAAGATGACTGGTGGAGATTTGACTGTCAACGGATACAGTGGGGAGGGTTGGCAATCTATCAAGAAAACCAAGACATCTCCCAGAACACTGGCCTGACAAAAAGACTACCTTTCATGTGCACAGAAGCTGGAAGCACCAGCATGCCCAGTCATTGTAGTTACCTCTCATGGACATTAGCTATAGCATAGATATTGCTCTTAAGCAAAACACTAAAATGTTCACTCAGATAGATCATACATTGGAGGAAAACTGTCTCAAGCTAATTTAATTGAGCCACCACAATTTCATTGATTTCATATGTTACTTTACTTTTAAGAGACATTCAAAGCAATTAACCCTAGTGGATTTTGACACCTGCTGTCCCTCAGTGTACTATCAGCTTTAATTAGATTCTAGAAATGAAGCAACAATATCCTATCAACAGGAAGACAATTTTTAAAGATGGAAAAGTCTGTATTAGAAAGGATGAAATTTTAAAAGAAACTGACAGCCAAATTTATAAACTAGATCAATGCATGGGGTAGAATTTATATTTCCAGAATTATTCCGTGACTTTGCAAAAGCTCTCACTGCAGGGATCCTTTACATAGCAGGTTCCCCGAGTGCATTTGAAGTACTAACCAATTTACAAAAACTTCATTCTCCAGTCATATTTATGGTGTTAATCTACGCACAGGAATTCCTGGGTGGTGCAAAGGCTAAAGCACAAGGATGCTAACTGAACAGCTGCACATCTGGGTTCACCCAGAAGCACCACGGATCACCTAGTGATCCACTTCTGAAAACTCAGCGATTCCCAACCCTATGGAACACAACTACTCTGACACTGACCAGGTCTCCATGACTTGTCAAGAGTTAGGTGTTAGGCACACCACAATCCACAAAGCTTCTACTTGTAAGCTGAGCATTTGCCAAGGGGTTAGGGAGGCATCACTTCATTTTTTTGGGACACCCTTTCCACTCTCTACCTACCCAAACTCGCACTCAAAATTGTGTGAGTTAAATGTACTTTACTTGTCAAAAGGTTTGGTAAGTATTAAAGCCCTTTGCAAAAGGGTCGCTGTACAGAAAGGTAGAGAGGACTCTACACGTATTTCGCCTTATGCATTCCAGGTATGATTTGATTTTCTCCTCACCACATTGTTAATAGATTTTTTTATTAATAAATGAAGATACTGTGATTCAAAAAGACTTTACTCCAGGTCATATAACTTTACTCCAGGTCATAACTAGTCAGTAACAAAGCCTGATGTTCCCCACCCCAAATGCCACTATTCTTTCTACTACCTCACACAGGTTGAAGTGCATGTAATACTACCTACTAATAAATACTATTACTTGGGCAAGTTAATGGACCTCACTGAAAGGCAGGTTCCTTGTCATCTCAAAATTAGAATGATAATGTGTCTTATCTCAGAGAGTTGCTGTGAGGACTGAATGAGTTGATGCACATAAAACTCTTACCACCAGTGCTCCATACAATAAGAGGGAAGGTTTAAATCCAAATGTAACCATAATTAATTACATAGACTACACACATCTATGTATTCCAAATTAAAAATGAGATTTTCAAACAGGTTTAAAACACCTCACATATACAAGGGTAAGTTAATAAAAACAGTATTACTTCCTATGCAACCCTATGCTCTTTGGGTCTTGAGGTCTTACTTCCAAAGGAAGAGATACCCCCGCTTGGAAATATAGTCCTGATCCCATGGAACTGGAAGCTAAGAATGCATCCTGATCATTTTGGACTCCTCATGCCTATGGATTAACAGGCAAAGAAGAGTGTTACTGTATTGAGTGGCATGATTGATCCTGATTACCAAGGGAAAATTGGACTAGTGTTGCATAATGGGGGTAGAGAAGAATATATCTAGGACCCCGGAGATTGCTTAGGTCATCTCTTAGTATTTCTATATCTGTGATTAAAATCAATGGTAAACCTCAGTAACACAATTCTCACATGACTAATGGCCTAGACTCTTCAGGAATGGTTTGGTAACTCTAACAAGCCAGGAACCATGATTAACTGAAGTACTTGCTGAGGGCAAAGGGAATATGGAATGGGTAGTGGCAGAAGGTATTTCTAAATAGCAGCTTGAGTCACATGAGCACCTGCAGAGTGCGCATGGTAATTGTTGTGGATACTTCTCTGCATGTCTGCATGGAAGAATACTAGAAAGATTTTTTCTTGTATTTTATTGACTACACGAAGGAATTTTATGTGTGTGTCTCAACAAACTATAGATAGCCTTGAAAAGAATGGAAATTCCAGAACAGTTCATTGTGCTCATGAGGAATTTGTACGTGAATCAAGAGTTATATGAACAGAACAAGGGCATGTGGCGTGGTTTAAAATCAAGTCAGGTGTGGGTCAGGGTTGCATACTTTCATCATACTTATTCAATCTGTATGCTGAGCAAATCATCAGAGAAACTAGACTATATGAAGAAGAATGTGCCATCAGGATTGGAGGAAGGCTAATTAATGAACTTCAATACACAGATGACATAACCTTGCTTGCTGAAAGTGAGGAGGACTTCAAAGTACTGGTTGATGAAGATCAAGGATTGCAGCCTTCAGTATAGATTATGACTTAAAGAAAACCAAAATTTTCACACCTGGACCAATAGGTATCTTCATGATAAATAAACACTGAAGTTGTCAAGGAATTCATCATCCTTAGATCCACAATCAATGCTCTTGGAAGCAGCAGTCAAGAGATCAAAAGACATTGCATTGGGTAAATCTGCTGCACAAGACCTTCAAGTGTTGAAAAGCAAGATTGTTACTTTGAGGAATAAGGTGAGTCTGTTCTATTGTATTTTCAATTGTCTCCTATGCATGTAAAAGTCGGATTTTGAATAACGAAGCTATTTTAGTTCGGGTTGACTAGAGAAACAAATTCATAGATACCCATATGTGTATAAGAGTTTTACATAAAAGAGCAGTTGTATATTATGAAAACATCCCAGCCCAGTCCAGATCAAGTCCCTAAGTCCAAAATTAGCCCATATATCTGATACCAATCTATAGAGTCCTCTTCAGACTAACAAAACACATGCAGTGATGCTGAGCACAGGAAGATCACAGGCCAGTGGGTAGAAATTCTTGTAGATCCAGTGGTGGTGTAATCATCTCAGCACTGGCGTGTATCTCCACGTGGCTCCTCCAACTCCTGGGCTCTAGTATAGCTCCATGTGTCTTGTTAGCAGGAAAGTCTCCCAGGGAGTGAGCATGTGTCCTGCCTCCAGCGAGTTATTTATCTCCTTAGTGTCTCCAAATGAGGTCATCAAGCTGTGACCTGATTGACAGGGTAGACTCCACCCTTTCACAAGTTGACACCAGATTATATAACTACCACAGAAGCATACTAGAATACTGAATCAAAACATGGAGATTATTTGCCCTGCAGAGTTATCCTTCACTTTCAACAGTGAGGAATAAGTCTTCCATATACTAAATCGCTGGAGTTTGGGGATTATTTATTTTTGTAATATAATGAAGCTCAATCTACTTGGTTCAATAGGACTGTGTTGTTGCTTATTCCTGTTGAGTCAGCTGCAAGTTATAGCAACCTTATGTGTAAAAGAACAAAATGTTGTCTGCTTCTACTGCATCTTCATGATTGTTGCTATGCTTGCATCCATTGTTATAACAGAATTACAGTGAATATCTATACGAGTATATATATATATGTAATATATAATACATATGCAAATACATGTAAAGACTTCCATCATTATCACTGTCCTCACGTACCTAACAATATGGTGCAAAATAATTACAACAGAGTAATTTTCACATAAAAGCAAGTTTCTATAGAGTCAATCTCAACTCACGGGGACCCCATCTGTGTCAAAGTAGACCTGCTTCCCGCAGGGCTTTCTGTGACGAGTTCTGGTGGAGGAGATCACCAGGGGTTTCTTCAGAGACACTTCTGGCTGGACTCCAACCCCCAACCTTTCAATTAGCAGCCGAGAGCACTGCTTGCACCATCTAGTGACACCTCCTCACACATAGTTCAAGGTCAAGATACGGTTGTTTTACATTATTGTTGTTACTATTCTTTGATCCTCTGCTCCCACCACCCGCAGCCACCATGGTTGCCGGCTCTCACCATTGCAGACATGTCTGTTTGGCGCAGTATATGTCCATTGACATCTATGGGAAATGCATTGCCGTCAAGTCAGTTCCAACTCACAGCAACCCTGCATAGGATTTCTGAGGCTGTAAAATCTTTACAGGGGCAGAGAGACTCATGTTTCTCCTGCAGAGAAGCTGGTGTGCTTGAAATGATGACCTTGCATTTAGCAGCCCACCGCCTAGCCCGCAGTGCCACAATTGATATAGTGATTCCTCCCAGAGTAGCCTGCTATGTGCCAATTTGAACTGTCACTCGCTGTGTATAGGCTGAGGTTGACCTTCTCTATGTATACTCTGGCTAAGTGTCCTCTGCACTACATCTGCCACTGAGTTTTTGTACCTTTATTTCTTGCCTTGTGTGGATAGAATATTTCCCCCTTACTTTTTGACAAGAAGAAAATCGTCAAACAGTATCCCAGCCCATTTGGCTGTCAAACAAACCAACAAATCTCTCTTGGAAGAAGTAACCATCAGAATGCTCCTTAGAAGCAAGGATGGTGAACATTCATCGCAAGTACTTTGGACATATTATCGGGAGAAACCAGTCCCTGGGAAAGAAAACATCCTGCTTGGTAAAGTGGAGGGGAAGTGAATAAGAAGACTCTCAATGGGATGTATTGACGCAGTAGCTACAGCAAGGCAGTCACACATAACAGCAATTGTGAGGATGGCGCAGGACCGGTAATGTTTCATTCTGTTGTGCATAGGATTCCTAGGTGTTGGGCCTGATTCAACAATACCTAGCAACCAAACAACATGTATGTATCAAATGTTTTGTTTTGTTCACTTATAAAATGAAAATGAAGTGAGAAGGGTTTCAGATGTGCATGCATTAGTTGTATCACATTAGGCACAAGTACGACTTTATTATTATCTTTGTTAGGAGATTATCTGTAGCTTAAGGAGATGTGTTCAAGTGCCAGGTTGACAAAGGGGGGGCTGTGATAATTAGGTTTCATGTCAACTTGAATGGTAAAGGAACACTTATCCATTTGCAACACCCAGGTTCCGGTGCCCACCAACACCAAGAAGCATGTACAGCGATATTCATAGCAACCTTATTCAGAATAACTAAGAGCCAAAATGAACCCAATAGGAAGAATCCATTCACAGAAAAAGATGGTTTATGCATGTTAACAAATACATTAAGACTACTAATATAAACAGCCTACATAAAGCAAAGAACGAAGTAAAGAAGATATAATATATAAATCAACTTACATAAATTAAATGTAAAACAGATAAAAGTAATGCAGATGTTCAGTGTTTGAAGGGTCATTTTCTTTGATAATAAGAGAAGAGTTAACTACGTGAGGCATGACTAAGGTGCTGCTCACGTTTACATATACATTTATGACTTGCACATTTTTCTAGTTTACCTTTATTTAAACAAAAATTTTCAAATGATTGTTTTAAAAATTTTAAAGGAGTTATGTCAAAGGCGTTAATTTGTCTAAAAAGCCTGGTTAGAATAAAGTGATCTGATCCCTAAGCTAACAAAATGATGCCCCTATCTAACCGTTCCCCTCCTAGGTTGTTAGTGCCCTAAAACCAGAGGTTTCCCTGCCTTCTTCACGTGACAAAGCAGTCAACTACACACAGTTACTGATGTGATGACACGCATACTAATTTGGCAAAATGTATAAAAAAGTCCGTTAAAATGTACTTGTCACAGGAGTAATTTTCCTAGTTCCAGTACTGTGTTCACAGGAATAACAACAAGGAAGGGAGCAAATTCCATGCAGGATTATTCCCTGAAGCATTGCTTGGAATAGCAAAAACTGGGACCAATCATGGAGGGAAGTGGTTAGATAAAACATGGTCTATACTGTCATGAGATTTTTTAATTTTGCAACTTAAGTACAGATTGATATGCCACCACAGAGCAATAATTTGGGTATAAGTGCCATTTTAAAAACAACTGTATACGCTAAAGTTCATATTCTTTTGTGAGGGAAGAGTCTGGAGAGATATCAACATTTTAACACAGTTATCTCTGGGTGGTGAAATTACAATTAATTTTTTTTCTTTAAGTTGCTCATTTGTAATTTGAAAATTTTCCTGTGAAATGTATTATAAAAACATTCAAAAGGTGGCTTTCTTATGATACTAAAAAGTGTGATCTTGAATCTGATTCATCACAATTTAATTGCTTAGCTATGAGCTAGCAGTTTGCAGTTTCCATCAAGTGGATATGCATGCACATATAAATATGATATAATGACACTCTTCATAGCAAACCAACACTTTCCAATTTAAATTTAAAATTTTATTGTAACCTTGTAAATTATTCTCAGTATGTAAAAGTCAAAGTAGGACATCATCAGAACATTAACAGGATCAAAAAGGAAATAAAACTCTTTTCATTTATTATATTAACATCAAATAGGAAACACATGAGTAGAATTATGTTGCATATTTTATACCATTTGTTTATTTTGATTTTCTGCTTGTTTTTTGTGTGGCTGCTTTTCTGATTTATTATTGTGATTGTGTGACTGACAAACAGAAGACAAAAAGAAATGAACACTTTAGTGGGTGTGACTTGGTCTAATAGACTATTCTGGTCACTGCCAAGTTAAGTCAACTGGCTTTCTAGAATTAGCCATTAATAGGACAAAATCAATCAATCAATCAAATCAACTCTTCTACATTCAACTTGGAAATAGCAGTCAGGCATAAGCTTTGGCAAGAACAAGCTGTTACTCAACTTCTTCATAGCCTTGTTTTCTTAAACTTTTCTATAATCCTCCTTGGTACCATTTCTATACAAAGGACAAGACCAACCTTGGAGGTTAAGAATTATACCTTTTAAGTTTCAATTGCAAAAGACAAGCAACACAGGGGGATGCCCAAAAGAGGCCTTTGATGTGGCACTTAGGAGTGAGTCACTGCATGCCATGAAAGTTCAAGGCGTGACTGTGATCTGACAGATTGATAATGTGACTCCATCCAGAGGCACCTCAGATGACAGGCCTTTAAAAAAAATTTCTTTTTTCTTTTTAAAATTACAGGGAAGAAAATCCTGCCAGGAAAGTCCTATTCTGTTCAAAGGGGGTATGAACCAACTTGAAGGCCATGAACAATAACAATGACATTAAAATGGACATTTCCTCTCTTGCTATGGGAAAGGACACTGTTGAGTAAACACTGAATTGGTAATGACAAGGTCGACATTTCAAACTCACCACCACTTCTTTGGGAAAAAGATCAGGCGATCTATTCCCATATTTGCAGCCTCAGAAACCCTATATAGGATCATTAAGTCCAAATCAACTCAATGGGATTGGGTTTGGGGCTATGGGAACTGGTTATGCTTGGTGAATCATCAAAATGTGCAGTTTCTACTCTGTAATCAGCAAAATATTAAATTACTGCCCAGCTCACGCTGTATTATTTGTCAATAAGCTTCCTTTTGTCTCACTCCAAACAGAATTCAAGATTTTTTTTCTTTGCTATTTTTAGGATTAGAAGCAAAATTCACAAAGGTGCATTATCTTTGGCAATCACTGGGACATCCAAATATGTGACTTGGATGCTCACATCTGAATTCTGGGAAAACGTTTAAGGGTTTTCAAAAAAAAAACTTTCAAATGTGGGCCCCTCTCCTTTGTCTTTGAGATCTTTGAGTTTTATTATAATTATTTTGGTTCTTGGGCATAGAAGTTTGTTTTGCTGTAACTATCTATATAAAATAAATACGCCATGCCTGAAGGAGCTTTGGAGCCAGCTTCTGGGACTCGGGTTCATACGTGAGCAAGCATGATGGTCCCTTATAATGCATGTTCTTGTCTATCTGCCATAAATTTACTCTCGAGAGTTTGAATAATCAGTAGACATTCTGAGGTTCCTTTTATCTCTCTAAGTTAATTTTTTTTTGCAGTTAGAGGACTAATGATCCCAGATCAAATAGTATTATTGGGATGACTATTTTGATTGATAAATCAGGGCATTATTTCAAAATTAACTAAACATAATAAAAAAGTAAAAATCGATTTTCAGCTCCCACCTTTTCTATCCTATCTCTTTGTAGCATCCTCTGCCTTTCTACTTCCCTGTTACTTCATTTGAACTTATCCTTTTCCCTAAAAAGTCAGCAAATAAAGCCTTACCTAAAAATGCTCTTTAAATCTTGCCCCAACAGGAATGTCAAAAATTCCCTTTGTAGCTCTTTTGCCCTGAGCACATGCTCAACATTTTGTAGCATTGTGAAAGATTTCTTAAAATCCCTGAAGATCTCTTCAAGTTTTCTAAAAAATTTAAATTCCTTATTGAAGTCTATCAGCCTGGGCTTATCAACTTGTTCTCATGATCACTGGAACAGGGAAAACCCAAACTAGAGTGGGCATTTCTCTTGATCTTGAAGAGAAAGGAACTATTCTTGCCATCTTAAACATGAAGCGGAGAACTAGCTGGGGGGTTAGGACCCTGTGGTGAATGCCAGACTTGGGTGCCCAACTTTTCTTTGGCTCAGCCCTTTCAAATATATAAAATACTCCAGTCAGATGCATCCCAACTGCACAATGAGAAACTACAGTTCAATAAGAAAGACTTGTAATGCATGTGCCCTCTTGGGTTTTCATAATTACCACCTGAACGTTTTCTTATTTGTACATAATATACCTGGAAATGCTTTAAGTGTACTAACTTTAAAACATGGAGGACAGCAAGAAGCAATAGATGAAATGATAGGTTATTACAGGGTGACTCTATCACCAGAGAATATCCTTCTTGATTTCGAACTGTGGCTGGGACTGCCGAAATAGTGGAAACTGTAGCAGCTGTGGTGCTGGGAAATTTTGTAGAGATCTATGTGGTGCTATGGGTGAAGCGTCAGGCTGCTAACTGAAAAGTTCATGGTTCAAATGTGCTCCACAGGAGAAAGAAAAGATTGTTTGCTCCCAGGAAGACTCAATCTTCAGAACCTTACATAGGGTTCCTATGAGTCAGAATTGACCTGATGGGATGAGTATGTGCCCCATGGTGTGTCTGCTTTACATAATTCTGCCTTGACACAATAGCTTTCTGCCAACACACTGTTTCCTTTGAAGTTCTCTTTGCTGCACCTAACTCTAGACTACATTCTGTAGCCTGTTTAAATTCGGCTATTCTTCTTCTCACACATAATGAGAACAGCTATCCTACATATGATTGTCTAGACTTAACTGAACAACTTTTAAAAGAGAATTCTTCAACTAAATCTGATTTCATTTTATTTGTATATGGGTCCTATTTAAAAGCTAATCCTAGTAGTACACATTGTCAAACTGTTTCCTGGTTACAACTACAATGCTCAGTTGATGATCTGAAATGTAAACCACCACCTAACTTACAATTTTAAAAATTGTCATACAAAATACAAGTTCACTCACCAAAAAGTATACCCTTAACTGACCAAATTAGAGGAGATACTCTTATTTATATAACCAAGCAATTTGCCTCCCAACAAACTGAATTAATTGTTTTCATTAGAGCTTATAGAATTGCTTCAGGGAAAAGTAAAAGTTCATATTTTTATGAATAGTAGATACTGTTTTGGAGTTGTACATGATTTTGACATGCTATGGAAACAAACATTTTTTATCTTGTCCAGAAATGCCTTTAAAAAGGAGCTATAGTATTGGACAATCTAGATGATTTATTACTCACCTCTGAAATTGTTGTGATAAAAATACAAGCGCACTAAGGGGAGAAACATAACAAACAACAAGATAGACTTTCAAACCAATGGGAACAGATTTCGGAGTTTGGCAGAGCAGGGAGGGAAAGGGAAGGGAATAGACTTGATGTTGGCAGGTATTAACTTGGATGAAGTGGGAGGCGGCAGTGGTCCACAAGGTGAAGGAGAGAAATCAGGAGCAGGGCCGGGTAAACTATCTGGAGATCTGATCAGTAGTTCAAACTGTTGAATGCACAGTTGATGATCTGAAATGTAAACCACCACCTAACTTACAATTTCAAAAATTGTCATACAAAATACAAGTTCACTCACCAAAAAGTATACCCTTAACTGACCAAATTAGAGGAAATACTTTTATTTATATAACCAAGCAATTTGCCTCTCAAGTTACCTTTGCACTTTTGAAAATAAAAGCACTTCCCAAGTTCGTCTATTGAGGATTTTGACCTTTATGAATCAACTTTAGAAAAACTTTTAGAATACCAAGAATTAGCCCAAAGAGACAAATCACGTCAGGGAAAAAAGCAGACTGTTAACAAGATTCTGTCACTAAAACGTGGACTGGGCCTAATTAAAAAAAAACTATCTTCTCCAATTTACTTCATGTTCCTGTGATCTAAGCCTTACATGAAGGCTCCCACATGGGATGAGACCTTAACAAGATATTGGTAGGGAAAATCTGGAAAATACTTTAAAATCTTACCTAGATAATATCCTTTACCTTTCAAGCTTATGCTTGAATGGCAGCTAGATTTTGCCCAGCTTCTATATTCACATGATTGCAAATGTGCACTAGTGATGCTTGTGTATTTCTCACATTCGGCAGAAGCCTTCATCTGCTATCACGTTGCTCGGTCTTTGAAGCACATTAACTTCTGACAAACAGCATGCCCACCTGGAGAACACCGAAACACTGCACAGTGATTGAGCAGTTTATGTCACTGGTTCGGTCATCCAAGAATTGTGTAGTTTTGCCCAAGTGTTAATGGCTTTCTACTCATCTTCAGTATTCTGGAAAAATTATGGAATACTAAAGACTCAAATAAGAAAGTGTTGTGAAACAACTTTAAATGAATCATGGATAAGATTATTTTCTTGGTTCTTTAAAAGTAAGGCCCACGTCATTTGAATTTCATCAGTCTATCCCTTATGAAAGAATGGCTGGAAGACACACGGTCTTTCTTTTGGTTGCTTCTACCAATTCTTAGCATTGTTTGCAACCTGATTTATTGCAGTATTGCCAATCTTTAATCCAATATTCAAAATAATACCTTTCACAGGTTAGAGAAGTCTTTCGACCTTGTTCAAGGAGACTATGTATATCAGGAGACACCAAATAAAAGACTCACTAGACCTTCATTGGAAGGGTCTAAACTTAGTCATCCACACCAATTTAAGAAAAGAAACTTACTACAGTCAAGTCAATTCTGACTCATAGTAGCTCTAACGTCAGAGTAGACCTGGGTTTCCTTTGAATTCCATTGTTACAGGAAATCACTGTTTTTATTTTTTTTAGTTACTAAATGGCCTTTTTTTGATCCAAACAAAATCCAGGCTATCACTTAACCTTTCGCCTTAATATAACAATGACTTTATTAAAGAAAGTCACCCAAGAAGAGCTAGATAAAAATCTCCCAAAAAAGTGCAAACAGTACTTCTTATGGTAGTCCACATCCGAAACGGAGGATTCATCTTGTTAACACAGTAAGAAAGGTGGCTAAGTCAGGTAGGAGCTCCTGTGTTAGGCTGGGTTCTCTAGAGAAGTTAACCCAGTGCTGCTTGTATGTGTTGTGTATAAAAAGAGATTTACATCAAGAAATGGTTTACACAGCTGTAGAGATAGGTAACTCCAGTCCAGTTCAAGTCAGGCCTCCCCCCGGCCTGTGAAAGCTGAGGAACTGGCAGCCAGGTGACAAAGCAGAGGCAGCCCGGGGACACAGGCTGGCGGAAGCAGAGATGCAAAGTTGTCTGAATGAATACTATTGTAGTCCAATGACAGCTCCTGGGATCAGCAGGCAGCACAACAGATCAAGGGACCAGATGCAAGATTCACCTCCAACAGAAATAAAGGCCCAAGTGGGGTGGACCCTCCTAGGGCTCTCTGTCTTATACAAAAAGGCTTATGATACCAAGGAGGTGTTATCAGGCTGTGACAAAATTGATAGGTTGAGCTTCATCCCTACGCTTACCCAGAGTGTCTAGTTGACGTAATCAATAACCATCATACTCCCCTTGACTGAGAACAATCTAACCACACCCATATGGATAGTGGAGTCATCACCAGACTATAAGATGGTTTCCCATATTTAAATGTTGTAACGAGAGATTACTTAATTATAACATTACAAACTACTGATTGGTTCACCACCAACTATTTACAACAATTTGGTATCTGTTGAGTAGTCCTTAATGGCACCCTTTGGTTATAGGGCTGTGGCTCCTGTGAAGCTGGATTGAAAGTTTCACTAGGGCCTGAGCTAGACTTAAGGACATGTTTTCACTGAACATCCTTTCCCCACTAATGTACCCACATTAAGAACTCGATGTTTTTACTCTGCTTTATTGACTTGATCATTTGGGAACAGTATTTTCTCCTCAGATAGAATTGGACAATGTTACTATGGCACATGTAGAAATATTAACCAAATATATTAACCATCCTAAATGATAGTTCACATCAGCTTCAGATAAATTCTGCAATAATTATGATGAGAGAAATAGTACACAAAAAGAGAACAGACCCTACTGAACTGTAAGGAGCTAACCACCTGGGCTATAATAAAATCTGATTCTGTGTCTACATTCCTAACAATAGTACTAACATTAAAGCTTGTGTTATTAATATGCAATGTGTAATATTTTCCCTTAATTGTCCCTTTCCTTCTTTAAGTAACATTATAAGAAATTTGCGTTCCTTTGGGAATAGAGGTGAAATGTTTTGCCACTTTATTTTTCAATCTGTATATTCCTCATCATTTCTACTATTGCAATTATAAAGTGCATATTTTATCCACGAAATGCTGCACTTCAAAACCACTTGACCTTTCACGTAAAAGACTGGCTTCACAGGCTTTCCTCGATAATCATGTTGTTGAAGCAGCTCCTCTTTCATTCTGTCCTAAGAAAGACATTTTCCTCCAGTGTGGCCGGGCTCATTAAGATATTCCCTATAAAACCCGCTCACCCTGATGATGAGGCCTAGTAGCTCAACAAGGTGAATAAAATATTTTTTATTAATGAAAAATCCTCAAGAAAACAAAGTACTTGCAAAAGATCTCTTTATTGTGGTTGAGGAGTACTTTCTAGTGGCGACTTGATCAAAAAAGGGAAAAGGAAATGGAATGATTTCAAAATGGACACATTCATGTCAGATGTAAGAATGGTCGGGGCTAACATGTATTCCCAGGAAGCAAAAGATCAGACTGTAAACCACTTGCTCATAGGCAGAACGTGTCCAGATGTAAACAATTTATTCCTGGGGAAAACTGTTTTTGTGACTGCAATCATGTATAACCAGACTGGCTGGGGCCTCCCACTCCCTCCTTCCCAGCCAAGTGGCCAACCTTACATTTCAAAGGCCTTTAAGGTGGAGATGATCTTATATAACTAACCATTAGCCCCATACCTTTCTTTTGTTCCCTATGTCTATGGACCCCTCTCTCTGCTTGAACTTCTAAAGTGTTTTGTTGGTTCACTTAGTGGTGCCCAGCTTGAACTATATGAGAGGGCTTTCACAAAAGGTCATGGGAAAATGGAATTGAAAGTGATAGAATTTTTCCATGAACTTTTTGTAGCTCCCTTGTATCATTCCTTAACAAGACTCCTTTTCTTTCACTCCTAACAGAGTACAAAAATGTCTTCCTTGATGATTCTATTCAATTTCTTCAAGAGGCTAGGACTCCATATTCAGAACATTAACAATAATAAAGGCAGAGGAGCTTTACGAAGACATCAATAGTAACTTCATATACCACACACTCACAAAACTGAGGGAGATATTCAGGTAAAGGCCTGAGAATCAGTCCGAGTGATTGGAGGCTCAGGGTGGTGGTTCTGTTGATCCAAAAGTGTGAGATTAATGTCTTCAGACTCTCATTATGGAATGAGATGGGTGATAGTGGCTTACGCCTGGCTATCTCCCGATGCCTCCATAATGAGGACTTCCAAATGTAACAAATGGTAACATTTATCACTAAAGTAACTCTGAGCTCAGTTGCTTTCTGGGATTTATCACTTCCCAGTGTGCAGCTCTTGTGAGTAGCATATTCTTCCATCAAATATAGGACTTATAAACTAATAATCCTGTTCCATAGATCAGTGGACTTCGCTCGCCAGGACCACTCCAATGAACAGAACTATTTACAGGTACTTATTTTGACACTGAGTCAGTTTTTAATTATATTTTATCTCAATATTAATTTTTAAGTTATTTACGTTCAAACAATAGGATTATATTTTTTAAACATTTATTTAGTTTTAATTTTGCTCAGTCAACCAAAGAGAAATCCAGAAAATGAACAAAGCATTTGACTAGATAAAGAAAAGCCTATTGAACTATCAGTGAAATTACAATAGATTCTTAGAAGAGCAGCTCCAGTGCTGCCACTGAAGCAAGAAACAGAGAGAAGGAAATAGAAGAACGCTCCCAGGCCAAAGGTGTGGGAGTGCACTGCAAAGCATCCTTATTCTCCCATAGAATTTCACATTGCATCTGAATATATGAAAGAATACAAACCCAGCACTAAAGAAACATTTCAAAATTTGCGTAATCTAGTGTTCTCATTTACTAAGAGAAACAACTGCTTAGCTATCCAATAGAAATATAATGTAAGCCACCTATATTTTTAAAAAAAATTGCAGCCACATAAATATAAATTAAAAGTTGAGAGTAATTGTATCAGTATATGTCATTTCATGCAGGAGATCCAATCTTATATTTCTACATGGTCTAATACAAGAAGCCCTGGTGGCACAGTGATTATACGTTGAGCTATTAACTAACTGCAAGGTCAGCAGTTGGAAATCACCAGGTGTTTTGTGCGAGAACAAGGCTTTCTACTCTGCATCAGAGCTACCTTCTTGGAAAGTCACAGGGCCAGTTCGACCCTGCCCTGTAGCATCGCTGTCAGCTGGAATTGACTCTATGGTAGTGATTGAGGGTTTTGGAGATTTCTGGACAGACATGATATTATTAAAGGGTGTTTTTGTTATTTTGTAAATGAATATTTCAAATACAATGTACATTTTACAATGAGATCACATCTCAATTCAAGCTGGGCATACTTCAAGAGCTCAATAGCCACAAATGGCTAAGAGCTATCTTACTGGACATTGCATATCTAGATTAACAATGACATTAACATAAATGTTTAAAATGACATATCTCTAACAGACATAATTATAATGACTGATAATAACAACAAATGATGTGGTGGGTAATTACTTATCAACAATGATTATTAAGACTAGGTTAGTAGATTAAATTGTATCTATCGTTTACAAATAAAAACTGAAGTGGATGAAAATATCCATGTTTGTTTTTTTTGAAGAGAGGATTATTTGCGGTTATTTTGTTCAATTCTGTAACTACAGCACTAAGAATAGTGCCAGCTATATTGTAACCCACTGCCATCAATTCAACGCCAACTCACAGCAACCCTCTATGAGATTTCCGAGTTTATAAATCTTTACAGGAACTGAAAGCTTTAAGAGAAGGGCTGTGGTAGTGTAGTGGGTTCCACCTTGTGCTGCTAACCACAATGTCAGCAGTTTGAAACCACCAAGCTCTCTGAGGGAGAAAGATGAGCCTTTCTACTCCTGTACAGAGTTC
>NW_022103928.1:22566315-22568197 GCF_000313985.2 Echinops telfairi
TTCCACCTTGTGCTGCTAACCACAATGTCAGCAGTTTGAAACCACCAAGCTCTCTGAGGGAGAAAGATGAGCCTTTCTACTCCTGTACAGAGTTCGTCTCAGAAGCCCACAGAAGTAGTTCTACTCTGTCCTGTACCGTCAGAATTACCTTGTTGGAGTCTGGGATTTTCTCCCAAAGAGCGATTGACAGATTTGAATCATGGACCTTCGGGTTACCTGACAGTGCGATCAGCACTCCTTAGGTATATCACAGGTACTCAACAAATATTTATAAAATGAATGTCATGCTTATTTAGAGGCAGACATGTTTCATAACAAGTGATCAATAAATGCTGTAGGCTCTTGGTATTCAATTCAACAAACTGTGTCTTCTTTGAGCAGCAACTATGTGTTATTTGCCAAGAGCTGTATAGTTAAAGAATTAATAAGACCTCAAAGAAGATGCTTAGTGCAGAGTTATAAAACTTTTCCCTGTAATAGAACAGCAGCCAAAGATTCAGAAACAAACAAGTGCGGTTGTGTCCCAATTAAATTTTCCAGACAAAACAAGTGGCTGGCTGGCTGGGGGCTGAGAGCTGCAGGTTGCCAGCCCTCAGCTGGTGGGATGGTGGAAACCAAACATCAAAAACCTCACTGCCATCGAGTCCTTTGTTGACAAATAACAACCCTGGAGAATTGCCCTCCAGGGTTTCTCCACCTGAGAATCTTTATAAAAGCAGATTTCTCTATCTTCGTCTGTGGATCTGCTGGCAGCTAGCAGATTTGAACTACTGACCTTTTGGTTAGCAGTCCAGTGCTTCATCACTGTGCAACCAGGGTTCCTCATAGGATAGTAAGCAATTCAGATATAAAAAAAGTAATTATAACCCTATTTAAAATAATGGCAGAAATAGTTCAATATCTGAATAAGACAGTTAAAGAGGTGGGCAGAATCTATATGAAAATCTATCTGTTTCGCATTTTTGTTAATCCACATCCCAGAAAGAGGTTAATTTCCTGGACCTATAAATAGCGCTGAAAAAAATATGAGTTGATACTAGTAATGTGATAGAAAATGGTTACCACTGCCATTGAATAGATTCCAACTCGTAGTGGCCCTATACGAAACAGCAGAACTGTCCCTTTGAGTTTCCGGTAAATCTTTCCAGGCAGAAAACCTTCTCTTTGCCCCTCAGAGCAGCCTGGTGAGTTGGAAGTCCCTAGGTCAGCAGGACACCTTAGATAGCACATCTCAGACAAACTCACTGCCATGGAGTCAGTGCTGACTCAGAGGGGCCCTATAGGGCAGGCTGGAGTTGCCTCTGTGAATTCCCAAGACTGTCAATCTTTCCAGGAGTAGACAGTTCCGTCTTTCTCCTGAGGAGTGGTTGGACATGTCATCTCTGTGCCAGCCGGAGTTTCTTGTTTGCATTTAGTGAGTATGCAATGACTACTTAATATTTCATTCATGTTTAAGGAATGAATGAAAAAGTGAACATGTGAGTGATGCCAAACTACAGGTTATGTTAATCTTAATGGATTTTTTGGATGCCATCCTATTAGGTATAAGTAAATCCTACTGGAAACCAAGAAAGAGTTAGAAAGAGGTAAGATAAAAAGACGATGTGGCTGGAAGGAAGTACATATGGTTTCCTTGGTGTATGTTTGGAGAGGTTTTCTGAAAATACAGAGAATCTTACCATGAACACTGCACCCAGTGCCTGGAATTGTTTTTTTAACATTTTTTCTACATATTTGCATCAAATCTTTGATTTGAAAACAAAATAAAACAAAACAAAAAACCCTCAGATTCAACAGAAGTTCATGGGTGAAGCATAATAAATAAACAGGTCAAAGAAAAACAAATGGTTCTTCAACCCAGAAAATGTGGTCAGCTGCATTT
>NW_022103928.1:22568297-22583149 GCF_000313985.2 Echinops telfairi
GATTCAACAGAAGTTCATGGGTGAAGCATAATAAATAAACAGGTCAAAGAAAAACAAATGGTTCTTCAACCCAGAAAATGTGGTCAGCTGCATTTATCGTAGGAAATACACCATCCAAACTTCACTGACTCTGGGTAAAAATCCAGGGGAGCAGTGGGAATGTGAATCAGTACCATTCATTATTGAAAGGAACGTTTAGCAACATCTATCAAAACTACAATTGCTTGTTCTTTTCATTCAGAAATTTCATTTCTAAGATTTTTTCCCCACTAAAGATAACTACGCAGGTGCTCATGTGCAAAATGAAACCATGTGCAAAGTCATTCACTTCAGCATTGCTTGTAATAGTAAAACATGTCAAAACCGGAGCCTATCACTGTTCATAGATGCCATTGAGTAACTCCAAGTCATACCGACCCATGTACAACAGAAAGAAACCCTGCCCCATAGAGCGCCATCCTCACAATTGTTACGTTGGAGATCACTGCTGCAGCCACTCTGTCAATTCACTTCATTGACGGTCTTTTTTGCTGACCCTCAACTTTAACAAACTTAATGTCCCATAACAGGGACTGTGTCTCCAGATAGCATAGCCAAAATATATGCGATAAAAATCTTACCGTCCTTGCTGTCAGAAGCATACTGGCCATCTTTCTCCAAATCAGGTTTGTCTGGCAGTCTAGGGTTCTTTCAATGTTCTTGGCCAGCACTGTAATTCAAATTCACCAATTCCTCTAATTCATTGTTTATGCAGATGAGGTTATGGAATGTGCCCTGGCTTGGGTCAGGTGCATCTTAGTCTTCAGAAGGCTCTTTGTTCCATAACACTTTAAGTCACACTTGTGCAGCATATTGGCCCAATTCAATATATCATTTGATTTCTTGATTGCTGCTTTCCTGAGCATTGATTGTGGATCCAAGTAAAATGAAGCCCTTGACAACTGCAACCTTTTCTCCATTTATCTTGATGTTGCTTCTTGGTCCAGTTGTGAGGATTTTTGTTGTCTTTACATTGAGTTGTTTGTAATCCACACGAAGGTTCTGGCCTCTGATCTTCATCAGTAAGTGCTTCAAGTCTTCTTCACTTTCAGCAAACAGATGTAGCACACACACAGCAGCTCACTCATGAGCCTTTGTGCAATCCTAGTGCTTACGTTTTCTCCATACGGTCCATCGTCTGGGGTTATTTTCTCAGAAGTCCACCATAAGAGAACAGGTGCCCTAGGTTGTGGCATGACAATCAAAGGCCCACTAAGCATCCCTAAAGGAAAAATGAGGCCATTCCTGATTTAATGTAAGGGTTCTCTAAAATAGATGGAGGAAAATAAAAGTACAAAACAGTATGGGGAGTGTGTACTACAATTGTTTTTTTCTTAATAGAAGAGAAAATACACAAACATATATTTATAGATGTGTATTAATAGATAAGATAGTGGTGTGTGCATCCTTGCACATGCTGGAGTGTCTCTGGAAGGATACAAGAAACTAACAAGATTGGTCTTGTGTGAACTCCATGACTAGTGAACAATTGTGGAGGCAGAAACCCTTTCACTGTATAATAATGAAACAAGGCAGAATGAAATAAATGTTAAATAAAGTACAAGCAGCATGATACAGAAACTTAGAGCGATGAAGGCTAATTTGATGGGATGAAGCATCCTTCTAGGATCAGTGTGGACTCTTTGCTAACAGTGCCAACGGGATCTACTTCCTGTGATCACAGAAACACAAATGAAGATGAAATCAGAACAAGGAGGCTTCAAACCAGTTCATTCCAGTTTAACCTCCTGCTGAGACTTTTTTCTTTTCGAATGTGATAGAAGAGAGCCTTGAAACATTGGTTATGGCAGACATAGTTAAGTCAAAATGCTGTATCTTATCATTTGATCTCCCTTTTGACCCTGTTAGAGCTGTTTCAGCTTTGACTTTTCCTTTTGTTTTTAAGTGAAGGGGAAATACATGTGGATTAAACCCTGGGTTAATCCCCACTAATCATGGACCAGGGATGTGAACAGCCTTGCTATAAAACAAAATGCCTCAAAAAGTGGGTTTTTGCTGATGCAATTAGGTTAAAATTTAGCACCCTATCATCTGGCCTTCCTTATTTAAATTTGTTCAAATTTTTAATAGTTTCTGCTTTCTTTCAACTGAGGTTTTTATTTGTTTTACTTTGTTATGGTTCTTAGTTCTGTTTGTTGTTTGGTTTTGCTGTTTTTAAATATATATTTCTGTATATGAAATCCAGGATAGGTATATCTATTATCTCTATATACACAGTAACTGGATTTATAGCTCCTTGGGAGTATGGCAGAGGAGGTTGGGAAGAAATGGGGAGCTAATAATAGTGAGTATCAGAATGTAAAAATCTTATAAAACTGAGCATGATGATGATTGTGCAATTCTTCTTGATGTAATTTAACTAATGAATTGTATGAAAATTTAATTTATAACAATAAAACTGCTTTACAAAAAGAATTAGAGTCTTGGGAACCCACAGAGGCAGTTCTACATGGCCCTATAGCTTCACTAAGAATCAGAATTGACTCAATGGCTGTGAGAGTTGATTCAGAGCCCTAGGTAAGTCTTATGTACACATACATGTAGATTGTTAAAATGTAGATTCTGTGTATCTGGGGTTGTGTTAGTCTGGGTAGGCTAGAGAAACAAATCCATGGACACACATATGTGTATAAGAAAGAGATTTATATACAAGAGCAATTGAACATTGAGAAAACATCCCAGCCCAGTCTATATCAAGTCCATACGTCCGATATTAGCCCATATTTCTGATATCAATCTATAAAGTCCTCTTCAGACTCACGAGACACATACAATTACACCAAATGCAGAAGATCACAGGCCAGTGGGTAAAAAGTCTTTGGATCCAGTGTCATTGGAAACATCTCAGCGCTGGCAGGGGTCTCTCTGTGGCTTCTCCAGCTTCCAAGGACTGGTTGCGTCCATGCGGCTTGTCTTCTGCAATGTCTCCCAGGGAGTAGCAGAGAGAGAGGTGTCTTCTGCCTCCAAGGAGGAAGTACCAGATTTCCCAGAACTCTCAGAAGGCCATGCCCACACAGAAGTCTTATTAGCTATGATACGACTGACAGCCTAGACTCCACCCCTACACTCTCAATCCTTAAATTGACACCAGATTAGGTGACTACCACAGAGGTGGAAAGGAAATACTCAGTAAGAGATTGAAGCAGAATAAACTGGTTCAAAGTGCCAAATCACAAAGCTAATTTCTGCCCCTGATTTGCCTTGCAACACTTACTATTCCTACTGGGTTGAAATGCCTATAATTGGCAGCTAGCTATACCATAAAGATATAAAACTATCCAATCAATTTCTCCATTTCATCATTAAGAAGATAATGAACAATTTGGTCAAATGCCTGCCTGTAATAATCACCAGATTTCACAGTTAAACATTGAAACCACCCGAATACACACACACACACACACACACACACACACACACACACACACTGTCTTTAAGCTATATCTATTCATTCAGTTGACACTGGGTATTGTACACTAGCACAGTATTTAAGACGCTAGAAATAGAATGGAAGTCAAGACGCATGGGATTCTCAACACCATGGAGTTGGCATTTTAGTCAGAATGAAGGCATACCATAAACAAATTTAGTTCCACAATTGTATATATCGATACACCCTTCAAATACAAACAATAAGTTCATTTGCTTGTGGTGAATAACCGAGAAACTGCGTTAGGCTGGGTGCTGAAGAAAAGCCTCTATGGAGCGTTGGCATCCAGTCAACTGCTCTCTAAGGAAAAGAACAAACATGATTTTCCCAAGACCGAAGAAGGTATATGGCAAAAATAGCAGTGGTTGCTAGGCTTTCGTGGAGAAGGGAATAGACTTGAATGGATGAAGTATAGGGGATGTTATAGAAAGATGAAAATATTTGGTATGATATGATAATGGTGGACACGTGCCATATATGAGAATTTGTGAAAACTCACAGAACTGTATAACACAAAAAGTATGGACTTTAATTTATAATAATATATCATTGCACACCCTGGCAGCACAGTAGCTAAGCACTAGGCTGCTAACTGGAACCTAGAGTTCAGCAGCTTGAACCCACCAGCTGCTCCATGGAGGATGGGCATGGTGGTCTGGATCTATGAAGACTTACAGGCCTCAAGGTCATGTGGTGCAATTTTTCTCTGACTTGTAAAGTCACATTGAGTTGTCATGGAGTAGATGGCAAGGGATTTCGTGTGGTGTTATTTATTTATTATTTATTTTTATTGGTTTGTGAATTTCAACCAAAGGACCCCCTTCCATACAGTGTTAATAATAAGGGAATGATGTCATGGTTTGCATATGGAACTCCCTGTACTCGTTGCTCATCATTCTTTAATGAAGAGTTGAAGATAAAACTCATCAAGTTGTTTAAGGGTGAAACCATGGGGGGAAAAAAAAAGACCTTGGCTAACCCATGTTAACAGTGAGATATCACTACTTTTGTGTGGGTGGGTGTCTTCCAATTATTCACAAATAGTCATTTTGAATTACTGCAGAGAGAGGTCAAGCTTATCAGCCAGCCATTTCTTTCATCCTTTTCTTTTGAAAATTGGGAGACTTGCCCCTCTTCTGGGTTCTGGAAATGTTCCCACATTCCAGGATTTCTCAAACAATATCGACCAGGGCTCTTTGATCAGAGCTGTGAGAGAGGGGCTGCCTAAGATGTTGGATCTGAGTTCCTGTAAAGGCTCTAGTGTTCTCCAATCGCTTTTGGACTTCAGTCCTTTTGTTTGTTTGTTCTTTTAAAACTGATTTCCAGCCTTTCCTTCTGGCTTGGAGATCATTCACCTTGTGGAAAAGAAAATCAAAGCAGGATCTAAGCTGGGAGCCATTGCGGCCTCACTCTTGTTCTTAAACATTACATTATCTGCCCCAGGCAAGCCCAGTCCTTCTTGGTGCTGAGGATAGACTTGAAAAGCCCCTTCAGCTGCTCTGAGCAAATCCATTCTTATACTTTAAGAGCTGGTCTTCTAAGAAGTATGCCTTCCATGAGATTGTTTTGTTTTGTTTTGTTTTTTATTTGGAGGGGTAAGTTTGCTACTTGATCAACTCCTGTAGTTTGCACACGTAGATGGTTCATTGTTAGCACATAAAGCCTCTTTATTATAATTTCACACTGTCTTGCAAACACCAAACAGATTTCAAAACATAAAATTAATCAAAGAAGGGAGCCGGCATAGCTGCAATTTAGTTCGGTGGCCTGGTGTGACTTGTCCATAATTACAACAAATACTGGCTGGGCACGACAGGCCTCCAGAATATGTGTTTCTTTCTTTGAGCATGGATTTTGTTGGTTAGAACACAGGCCTGTGATCTTGGTAAATGCCTCTCTCGAGCTTTCTTTCCTTTGCTCTGATACTTTATTAAGATAAAAGGTGAACAGCTTTTCCTTCATTTCTTCTTACAGAAGTTCAGACTTTATGCCCAAGAGGACAATACCTTAGGCCTTCAGGGGACTGGCTGGGTCGCAAGCTTCTGAGCCCTATTCTTGCTGGCTCCCTGGGTCATTGCAGATGACTACCGAGTTTCAGGAAAGAAACACAACTGAACTCTTGTAAAAACAAGCTTTATAAAATGGAGCTAGATTTAGCTGAAGGACCATATGAACAGACCATCACAAAGGATGGAATCACCTTTTACTCACCATCCCTTAGCTGGAGAAAACACTATCAGCAACAATAATAATGGCATGTCACACATTCCACAATGAACGTATTTATCCCCAAAGCCAGATGTCAAAGTAGAGACCAAAGACTTATCTTCCCATTTGGCTTGTTGGCTAGCTTGCCAATCACTGAGTGTCCATGCAGTGTTCTGTGGGATTTTTTTTTTAAAGAAGTTATTTTCAAGCCTCTAAACTTTTCCAGGGGAAGGGCTCTTAGCCCTCTGATTCACCGTACCAGAAACCGCCCAACCTTTCATTTGCAGATGAACAAAAATTCAATACAAACCTCAAGTTGGAATGGCTAACACTGTTTCTTAACATCCTTCCTCTGGAAATTTCTCACCAAAGAAGAACGTAAACCAGTCAGATAAGTGGAAGCACCCTTCTTGGTGAAGTGGTTTAGCTACTGCTAACAGAAGGGCCGGCAGATTTGCAACCTGAGAACCCATGGGTTGTCCTATTCTGGCCTCCAGGCATGCTATGTGTCAGCATGGACATGATGGCAGTGGGTATGGGTTTCTGTCAACTAAATTGGCCTTTTAGCTTGATTTCATTGAGAAGTAAATTTCTCTATTTACATTTTCTTCTCATCAAACATTTTTTTTCTTACCCCCACCCCACCACCATCACCACCACCCCTGGAGCCACCCTCCACCTTTGTTTGCTTACTTGCTTCTTCCGACCTCTCCCTCTCTTTTTGGGTGTCCTTCTTTGCATTCAAAAACAAAAACTCTCAGGAGATTCCAACTCCTACAGCCCCTACAGGACAGAGCACCACTGCCTCTTAGGGATTCCCAGACTTTGAGTCTTTACAGGAGTAGACAGCCTCATCTTTCTCCTGTGGAGAGGCTGGTGGGTTCAAGCCATTGACCTTGTGCTTAGCACCTCAATCCTTAGCTCATTCCACAATCAAGGCTCTGTCCTTAGCTAGGACTACTTAGCTTACACTGACCAGGTACCAAACGAAAACAAAGGATCACTTAGCTCATCCAGTCTAAGACCCTTCATTTTCTAATATGCAACATTACTTTTTTTTCTAATCCAGATTTCAATTCCACTAAGACTTCTCTGTGTATTTTAAGGAAGGGAGCATCAATGAAAACAGTTAAAATCTTTAAGGAACAACAACAAAAAAGAAGCATAAGGTGAGAAATCATCAAAAGTTTAGAGGAAACAGAAATACCTATGGTGAAAACAGATATTGCAAGGAGTTCATAAAATACCCAGAACAATCAAGTCAACCTAAGCCTTGCACTCCAAAATAAAGCAACTTTGTGTGTGTGTGTGTGTGTGTGTGTGTGTGTGTGTGATTTTAAAAAGAATCCTGCTTATAAGGGAGAAAATACAAAACAGAATTTCAAATTCTCATAGAATATAGAATTGAAGGAGTCATTCTGGATAAAGCTCCGAAATTATTAAAATTATTATTATTAAAATCTAAACTCATTAAGATAATTGAATTAAGATCGAAGGATCTTGAATCTTAAACAATAACATCTCCTGAAGTCATCTTTAATCCAATGTCTTCCTTTTAATGAACTATCTATAGGGAATCAAAATAACCAAAGCAACTCAAGAGATTAGGTAGGAAGCTCGGAGGGTAACAGGTGGATGCTAAGGAGGAAACCCAATTTGGAAAAGGAGGGTGCAAACGGTTGCACAACTTGAAGAATGTCATCAATATCACTGAATTATGGATGTAGCAACTGTTCAATTGCTCCATGTCTGGCTGTTTATATTCTCAACAACAAATAAAATAAACTATTTAAAAACAAAATTCTTAAATAGTGATGGTGCAGAATTAGCTGTTAAGCTATACCATGATGCATTTAAGTAAGTTCAAAAGGATGCAATCAGACTTTTTATTTCATACACTTTTAATTTCAAGTTCAATAAGAGCCTCTGAGATTAAACTGACTGTTCAAGAATTCTAACAGGTGTAGGAAAATTTAGGCACCATATTGTGTTTTTATCCTCTTAGGATATCTTTCTGTTAGGATCTAATCTGTTTTCAGATGTGAGTCATTTTTATTCTTCTTTTTAACCGCTCCATCTGACAAGATATCTGGTAATACAGTAGGAAAATAAAAAATATTTGATTGTGTTGAAATTATGACACTCTTCTTACTAAATGTAGTCCTCTTTCTAAATGTAACCTGGCTATTAAGTGTTTCAAAATCCTTTGGTCTTGAGAAATGGAGATGGGGGAAGAGCGATAACCCTATGCTTTAGTATTAAATTTAAGTGACTCAGCCCCAGACAGGCATGGTGCGAAAGCCAACTCCTTCCTGCCCTGGTTTTCAGAACCCTAATTGTTTTGTACCTAGCTCTACTTCATGTCTTGTGGTTACTATCGCTCCACATCACCCCGTGCTAGTTTTTTTTGAGTGTAGTATGTATAGCACTCATGCCTGGGAAAGTTTCAGGAGGGAGGTAAACCACAGCACATTACGGCAAACGGATTAGAACTCATGTCTAAACAAGCACCACGCTTGTCGCACCTCTGGACTATTTTTGCTGGCCGTCCTCTTCTGCAAATCCCACCTCTGATGTCCTCTCATTCCAGACTCTTTGATCAGACCCCTCACCCATTCCTTCTATCTATAACCAGTGCCACCACTTTCCAGGATACCAGATGATAGGTTTTTGCAACTCAATATTCAAACTCATTCCTATCAACTCACAGTGGCTGCTCACCTCTTTTCATTTTTTTCTTGTCTCTTCTTAATCCAGAGGGTTCTTGAAGGGTCGCGTGTGGGAGGGAGGGGATAAAGGGGAGCTGATATGAAGGAGTTCAAGAAGAAGGAAAGTGTTTTTAAACTGATTGTGCAATTATATAATACTGCTGGATGTGATAATGTTATGATATCTGTAAGAGCTCCCAATAAAATGATAAATTAAAAAATAATAATCACACATGTTCCTTTTTACATTTTAATATAGTTTCAAAAATTAAAATTATAGGCATGGCTTCCATAATCTTTTTATTGGCTAGTGCCGATCTAGTCCATAATCTAGTGCTTTAGTTTTATACAGGTGCCATAATAAATTACGATAAACTGAGTGGCTTCAAACAATAGAAATTTATTCTTCAGAATTCTTGAGATTACGAACTGAAAAGTAAAATGTTAGCAAAACCATGCTCTCTCTGTATGCTCTAGGGAAGAATCTACCCCACGGCTTGCTCATAGATTCTGGTATTGCTGGCAATGCTTGGCATTCTTTGGCCTGTAAACATACTATTATTCCAACCCCTGCCTACATCATCACGAGGCATTCTCTGCGTTTCTATCTCTGATTCTGTTAGGGTCCACCCTATCCCACTGTTAAAAACACCTTGCTACCAGAGAGTGGACTCTGACCCTGTAGCAAAGAGTAGAGCTGCTACTAAGGGGTTTGAGTGTGACTTTTTACAGGAGTAAAGCTTCATCTCCCTCTCCCCAGGAGCAACAGTGGGGTCCAACTACTGACCTGTGCTTAGCCTTCCAGAGCATAACTCCCTGGGGCAGTTCTACTCTGTCATACAGGTTGCTATGAGTCGGAATCTACTCGATAGTAATGAGTTTGGGTCTGTAATATCAATGCAGTCATAAAATCTAGTGTTAAATGCTTTTGTTCGTTTGTTTTTATGGACAGACCCAAAATGGCAAAAACAAAAACAAAAACCACAAGGTCCTGTCTTGAATGAGTATTGTTTTAAATGTCTCTGAGTGTTGGTTTTGTTATCTGTAAAGTGAAGATAAAAATGGTACTAGTCATTGTTGAAGCATCAAGAAAGATCTGATTCCCTCTCCTGCTGGTCACTATGAGAATTGTACTTTTCCAAGAGACTTGTTCTGGTCCAATGTGACATAGGTTGTTTGCAGATGAAAACTCTGAATTAGTGGTGTCCTACTCTGCAATTCTCTCTCTTTCTCAGCCTTGGAGATGGTGGTAGGATGTACTGATATGGAAACATCGTATGAATGAAACCCACTGGAATTCCGAATGAAAACCTAGAGGGTAGCTGCCCTGAACAGTTATCCTTGACTTTCAACAGCAAGGAATCAGGTTTCCACATACTAAGTCACTGGGGCTTGGGGATTGTTTATTACTGTAAAAAAATGTAACTCAAGCTACTTGGTACAATAGGACTGTGTTGTTGTTCATTCCTGTTGAGTCAATACAATTTATAGCATTATGTATAAAAGAACAAAATGTTGTTGGGTTACTGCATCTTCATGATTGTTGTTATGTTTACATCCATTGTTTTAACAGGATTATAGTGATTTTATATGTATATGTATATATATACACACACACACAAATCCATACTTTTTATACATAATGCATCTGTGCATATATAAATCCCATCCATCATCATCATTGTCATCATGTATCTAATAATATGGTGCAAATTAATAATTGAGTGATTTTCTCATAAAAGTCAGTTGTCATAAAGTCAAACTCAAGTCATGGCACCCCCATCTGTGTCAAAATAGAACTGTTTCCCGCAGGGTTTTCTGTGACGAGTTTTGGTGGAGGAGATCACCAGGGGTTTCTTCAGAGACACCTCTGGATGGACTCCAACCTCCAACCTTTCAATTAGCAGCCAAGAGCTACTAATTTGCACCCGCAGTGACATCTCCTCACACACAGTTAAAAGTCAATATATGGCTGTTTTTTATTATTGTTGTTAATGTTCTTTGATCTACTCCTAGCCCCTGGGGTTGCAGGTTGTTCTTGCCTCACTCTACTTCGCATTGTCAGGAAAGGTATTCACATTACAGAAATGTCTCAGTCTGTTTGGCACAATACATGTGTCCGTTGGTATCTATGGGAAATGCATTGCCATCAAGCCAATTTCGACTTACGGCAAGCCTGTATAGGATTTCTGAGACTGTAAAATCTTTACGGGAGCAGAGAGGCTCACCTTTCACCCGCAGATGAGCTGGTGTGTCTGAATCGCCAACCTTGCATTTAACAGCCCATCCACCACCTAGCCCATAGCACAATTGGTACAGTTAGTAGACTAAGCCTCCTCCCAGAGTAGCCTGCTCTGTGCCAATTTGAACTGTCACTCATGATGTGAAAGCTGAAGTTGGCCTTCTCTATATATACTCTGGCTCTAAGTGTCCTCTCCACTAGATCTGCCACTGGGTTTTTGTACTTTCATTTCTTGTCTAGTGTGGATGGAATATTTCCCCTTTTCTTTTTGACAAGAAAAAAAAATGGCCAAGCAGAATACCAGCCCATTATGCAAGAAACAAAATTTCCATGGCATTTCTTGCAGGAGCCCAGGAGTTTGAACTATTTTGTACCCATTGTTATCTGGGAAAGGAACACGGTGGTCTTATTGGGTAGGCATTGGCCCGCTCACCATAAGGTTATTGGTTTGAGCCCAACAGTTGCTCTCCAGGATAAAAATGAGACTATCTGCACATTTAAAGATTTGGAAACCCTATATGGCATTGCTATAAGTCTAATCAACTAGACAGTAGTAGGTATGCATTTGGTAATCTGGGCTGTGATGCTTGCTGTAAGCAAGAAGCAACACAAGAACCACAAAAAGAGGGGAGTAAGGAGGAAAGAATTAAAAGAGAGGGAATTTTTTTTAAATCTATGTATTACAAGGTTCCCTGATACACATAATCTATTTCTACAAAGGGGTTGCTTGGGGGATAACGCTAGACCAAAAGGTGCCAAACTTATGTGCCCTACCACATACTATTCAGAAAATAAAAAGTAAAAATAAATTATATATATATATATATATATATATATATATATAATACATACTCAGTGTCTCCTTGACAATTAAAAACTTTTATATTATAGCTCATAATCCAGGATAAAGTGAAGGTATCTGTTTTGCAATCCCCCAACACTCCCCTGGGGCAGCATCAATTTTAATTTCTCGACAGTTATTGGCCATATACTTTTAAATATTGTAGAGCTAAAAGCAAAAAATCGGAGTGTGGTGGTGGGTGGGTGCAGGAAGCCATTCACCAGTGGTTATCAAAAGTTAAATGTTCCTCAGACAGTGCCCATAACATCAGAAGGAGGCTCTCCCTTCAAGAGGCTCTGCCCCCGGATTTATACACTCTCTCCTCTGATGTGGGGACAAAAGATGAGGACCTGGGATGGCACTGATGGAAGCAGAGAAGCCAGGCAATTAGGTTGAGAGTATTTTGACATGTAACGGCAATTTTCTAAGCGTGTGATGCTTCCGTCCCTCAGGGAGAACAGAAGGATTGCATCGCCTCAACTGCTCTGTCCAGGAGAGTCTGCAAGTTCTTTCCAGCTTTACATCAAAAAGAGATGCAGATGACAGCCTTCTTGCCTCCTTGTCGTCATCACCTGGCCAACAAATGCAGCTTCTTTCCCAAAGCATCCGCCTCGCACTGTCATGCTGTTTGTTGGTCCTCTCTCATTTTATTAATTTTTCTCATTGAGACATATGGAGAGACATGTGTCGGTACAGGCATAGCTGCTTGGGCCACTGCCAAAGTTAAGGGCAGTTTTGAAACTTAGGGAGCTGATCTTAGACCTGTGAAACTGATTAAGAGACTAAATGGAAGTCTGAAAATGCCAAGTAAGAACAGTCAGTTGCCATGTGGCAGCCTATGAGAACTGGGAAATAACTCAGCCCATGCTGGCAAAGACTTCACATGTTAACCTGTCTTATCGAGCATTCAAATTCTCACAAGGCTATTTACTCCAACTTGGATTGTATTTGGAAAAAGCTAAAATAAAAAAAGATCTGCTAATTGGTCTGCCAACCATGAAGACCACCACTCGTCGGTCCATTTTTCATAATATGGTTGCTTCGTGCTGCTGTGATGCTGAAGGTTATGTCACTGGTATTTCAAAGACCAGCAGAATCACTCTAAGTGAATAGGTTTCTGCAGAGCTTCCAGATAGAACAGACTAAGATGAAGGAATGGTTTGTAGCGGTTCTCAACTTGTCTGGGCCGCGACCCCTTCGGGGCTCAAATGACCCTTTCACAGGTGTTGACCAATTCATAACAGTAGCAAAACTACAGTGAAGAAGTAGCAACGAAAATGATTTTATGGTTGGGGCATCACCACAATACGAGGAATGGTTGCAGCATTAGGAAAGTTGAGAACCACTGGTTTAGAGGAACTAGCCACTGAAATCCTTAAAGATAACATGGAAACATTGTCAATTACTAAAAACCGGATGAATAGAAGCAGAACATTCTAGAGAGAGTGCCAGAAAATGGTTGGGAGGCACTCTAAACATGACTGAAGAAGAGCTGCTTAATCAAAGTCGTTTAGTACAATGACAAGGATAAAGTACAGCCTGGGGAGTTAAAGCCATCGGGACCTCAAGTTGGTGATGGGGTATGAATCAAAATGAGAAGAAACAGCTGCAATTAATAGTGGAATGTGGAATGTACAAAGAATGAATCTAGGAAAATTGGGACACATTAAAAATGAAATGGAACGTGTAAAGACCAATATTCTAAGCATTTGTGAGCTGAAATGGACTGGTATTGACCATTTTGAATCAGAAAATCATGTGGTTGACTATTCTGAGGATGGCATTGCATTCATAGTCAAGAAAAGGACATTTCAAGATCTATCTTGAAGTGTAATGCCATCTGTCATAGGGAAATATCTATCTGCATACAAGGAAATCCAAGCAATAGGACAATTGTGCAAATTTTTGCACCAACCACTAAAGCCAGTGATGCAGAAATTTAATAATTCTGTCAATGTCTTCTGTCTGAAATTGATCAAACGTGCAATCAAGATGCATTGATTATTATTGGTTATTGTAATGTAAAAGTTTGAAACAAACAAGAAAGGAAAGTAGTTGAAAGATATGGCCTTGGTGATTGAAACGAAGCCTGAGTTTGCATTAGTGTTCAATGCCTGAAATCCAGTGTTGAGATGATCTCTATATTGATGTGGTGTATACTCAGGGTCATATTTTGACTCTCATGGACATGAATTAACTAGCCCCGCAGATCCCCCAGAAGCCAATTTAAATTGTTTTTAGAAGACACCCGAATGAGATGAAGACAAGGGTCTTAATGAGAGAACATGTCTTAGCCACAGGCATGTTTAAACATTCTTCATTTGGAATAAACCTGTGCATATGAGAACTAGGACCTTGGTTAACAATACTTATTTTACTTACCCTGGCAAATGTTCTCTGGGTGCCCCAGTTTGCATGTTTTAGATAGAGGATCCAGGGCCTTCATTGATGTAATTTCCCCTGCTTTCTGAGATAGGCTTAAGCTACAATAAATGGTAAAAACGCACAGCAGGTACCCTGGATCTTTTCTGCTAAAGGGCACCACTGACAAAGAGATATCCTTTGAATTAACAAAAGCTAAAGGCTTATCCTGGTTCAAAGCCTAAAGAATTTAACTACAAATATTTGAAGAAAATCTAAAGGTAGAACTAGCTAGTCTCTTATTAAGTAAATACCTTTTGCTTTATCATACCTAATAGACATAGTGTCTGATCAATCCAGTTAAGGCGTTTACTGAGGTCCTATACTACTCTTAACATTGGTTTATATCAATAATACCAAAGGGTAGATCATTTCTTTAGTATAAACTTTTTGTCCTGTCCTTTATTAATTTCTATTTCTTCTTTCAGTTCTTTAAACATTTTAATACAATAAAAAGTCTCCTCCTCATCGCCAATACCACCCACTCACAGTCACATGTAAGTAGTCACGTTTAAGAATTTACTATCACTTTTAATTCTTATTCAAATAATATAAATATATTCTTATTTTCCCCTTTTGGGGAAATTATAACGCCCATAACTTATTTGTAATCTTTGCTAACATCCAAAAAGTGTCAGAATTATATTTCATATTAGACATTTCTTGTGTATGGGTGGATATAGTACTGGACAAATTCCTGGGAGAATAATTACTGGGTAAGAGATTCTATGCACTACTGAGGTAGTTAGTCTATTGTGCCAACCTGGCCAATTAACACATGTGGGGTTAATTGAAGGGCAGAGGGATAAATGGCTCAGTGAGTCTTGCCTTTCTAGCTCTTGGTTTCTGATGGTCGGACCAGGGTGCAGCTGCCTTAGGCAGTTCTCTGCTTCAGCTCAAAAGGCTCAATTCCTGCAAGACATGACTGAGGAGAAGTCACAT
>NW_022103928.1:22583912-22615171 GCF_000313985.2 Echinops telfairi
GTCATGGTAGTGGGAGCGGGGAGGAAACATTTCGGAACTAGTGGAAAGTTGTACTTTTCACCGTTGCTACATCGCACCTGACTGGCTCATCTCCTCCCCGAGACCCCTCTGCAAGGGGATCTCCAGTGGCCTACTCATGGGCTTTGGGTCTCATTTTCATAGATACTTTCCAAATTGCTGTCCATGAAGTGAGGGCAATTTATATCCTACTAGTATTTTATGAAAATTCTGTTTGCTCCAATATGAGCAGCAGAATGTGCTCTCTATCAAAGCTTTCCATATTGGTAAAAATTGGTATTAAAGAACATTTCAATTGCTTCCCTTATTTGGTATATAATAAAGCACCTCAACATGTAAGAGGCATTGATATTTTTTATGAATAGCTTATATCCTTGTGCTAATTTTGCTGTTGAGTTGTTGGGCTTTCTGTTATTACATTCTGGAAGCTCTTTTCATGTTTGGAATATTAACCTTTTGCTACATAAATTAGAAAAAACTGTTTGGTCTTTTTTTTCACAGCTTGCTGATTATCTTTTGCTGATAGTAGTTAGTGCAATTCAAAAGGGTTTTGTTAGTGTGTTATTGGATGTGTCCATCTTTTTTATTATTTTATTTTATTGGGGGCTCTTAAAGCTCTTATCACAATCCATACACATATCCATTGTGTCAAAACATCTGTACATATGTTGTCATTATGTATCCATCTTTTATTTACCCTGGATTTAAAATAATAGGCCAAAAGACATTCCATGTTTTATTTTAGTGTTATTTATGGTTAGTGTTTTACCTTTAAATATTTGGCCAATTTGGAATTTATTCTGATATATGGTATTAAGAATAAAATCATTTTTATTTTTCTCCAAATTACTCAGCAATTATCCCAATAATATTTATTGAATATTCCACTTTGTCCCAATGATTTTTGGGTGTCGCATCCAAAGTCTTCCTTTGATCAAGGCTAACTTTGCATTTTCCCAATGGTGTTTTATGTTTGTCTTCAGTCATCAAAGCATTTCTCATTAAAATTCAGATATCAAGAAGAGTTTGAGGAAGATAATCTTAGTTTTTTCCCTAAAATATTTGGTGGAATTTTCTAGTTAGCCAATGATCCCTGAAATACTTTATATGGAATTTATTTGAGCTACTGTTTCAAATTTTCTAGTATTCTGGAGCCAATAAGAACTAATAGATCTCTGAGCATCCTTATACAGACTTCTCCCTCATTGCTCTGACCTGGACTTCTCTCGTTGTCGCTACTAGCCAAATATTTCATTTCTCTTTCTTTGTAACTTGAAAAAGGTAACAGTATTATTGTGGAGAATTTTCCTCAATCTCTCTGCACTTTTTTTTAAAGGAGAGCAGCTCAATCTAACATGTTCCAATATAAAAATTCATTCAAATCTATAACTACACCAAATTAAAGATAGATTATTCACTATACAGTTGATTCTTAAAGGAAGTGATATAAATAGCAAAGAAATATCTTATTCTCTTCAAATATTCATATATATCAACATCTGTATTTCTCTTGAATCTTAAATCCACAAATGATTCATGCTTGGCTTTAATTTGGCAGTCTGCTCATAGTTAATTTGGTACTCCTTCTCCCATCCATCCACCATAACTTTTCAATAACTTAAAATCTAAAACAAGCATTAAGTTCAGTAGGACATATAGAGAAATGTTTCGGTAAGTCTTGTCCATAGATGCTTTAGCTATAGAAAAAGTCCCAATATACCATTGGAAAACAACCTGTAAAAAGTAATAAAAAAGAATAACAACTAATGCTTATTTAGAATTTCATATTTCTTACTAAAGGAAAGATCTACATATTTTCATGAATTTTTTATGCCTACCTTGATTATCGAGAGTAAGACATAGTGTAAGTATAGAGTAAGTATAGAGTAAGACCCTGGGTTGTTACCGCAGGGTCAGCAGTTCAAAACCACCAGTCTTGGAGAAAGACAAGACTTTTTACTCTTCTAAAGAGTTACCATCTCAGAACCAACAGCGACAGTTCTATCCAGCCCCATATACGGTCACTATTGTTTGGAATGAACTCAGTGGAAGTGAGAGTTTTTTGGACCTAGATTATAGATGGAAATAACTATACTGCCAAGTTCTCTTGCTTCCTCTTCTGACTCCTCTCTCAGAATGAACATCATCTGTTGGATAATGTTTGCCAACAATAAGTATTCAATTAAACATACAATTAATAATTTGTCTACATTTAGTAAATTCACATGAATAATTCTTGCATACAATAAAAGTTATAATATCATTGGTTAAATAGCCATAGTATCAGCTAGCTACTGTTGGGCAGCAAACTATCCTACAACCTGGCTGTCGCTTAATGACACTTGTTCCTCTGCAGCCCTCTACAGCCATCTTATCAATGAGATGAAAGTGTAGGATGTGCCCTACTTACTGGACAATTCTACTATCAAGCCATTGTCTTTTCTTGTATCCTACGAAAGTAAAGCTTTCAGCTCTTACGCCATCAGCCTATACCTCCCATTACTCCTCTTTGTTGCTATCACTACTGTCCCCTACTGAAGAATTTGGTTCCTGAATCAATGTCTCTCTGAAATAACTCCTTAATTTTTCTTGATGATTCCAATGATTTCTTCTTCAACCTACCAAAGTATTGTGGATTGATGAATGCAACACCATTCCTCTTGATTGTGTCATTCCCAGCGTCGGAAACCACATGCTTTTCTGATTCAAAATTACCAATGCCAGTCCATTTCAACTCACTAATGCCTAGGATATTAATCTTTGGGTATTCTGTTCCATTTTTGACAACTTCAAATTTTCCTAGATCCATACTTTGGATATTCCAAGTTCTGAATATTAGAAGATTTTTGCAGCTATTTCTTCTCATTGTGAAGTGTTTTCTCACCAGCAAAGGAAGGTTCTAAAGGCTTTACTCCATTTGCATCATTATGACCAGCTCTGTTTTGAAAAGGATGCTCTTTCTTAATCATATTTTGGGTGCCTTCTGACCTGAGAGGATTATCTTGTGGCATTATCCCTGACAATGCTTTGCTTCTATTCATTAGACCTCCAGTATCTCAGAATATTGCAATGCTACCTATAAGGTTTGCTGCAGGTAATTCCTCCAAAATTGTGGTACTTACATAATTTCATGTCAACTTGAAGATATAAAAGTGTAGGGATGGAATTTAGCCTGTCAGTCAGGTCACAGCCTGATGGGGCCTCCTTTTAAGCATTGCCTTCTCATAAGTAGGCTTTTGGGAACCTTCTCTCTCTCTCTGCCTTCACCTTCCTGTTGACAAGTCACTCTGAGACCTATGAGAGCCCTGGAGATGTGTCCACTGCCATTGGATCCACAAGACTTTGTACCCACCAGCCGATGCTCTTCCTGCATTTTGCCTCATTGCTGTGTGAGTCTGAAAAGGGATTTATGGACTCATATCGGACTTATCGACTAGTATGAGATTTATGGACTTGATCTGAACTGGACTGGGATGTTTTGTTGATATATAATGACTTCTTGATATAAAGCTCTTTCTTAGAAATATATGAGTGTTCCTGGATTTGTTTCTCTAGTCAACCCAGCTTAATACAAAAGTCGACCACTTATTCCTTCTTCATAGTCTGCTCTTTGTCTGGAAGCTCCAATAAAACTTGTTCACTTTGGGTGGCATGTGAAATATCAGTGACATAGCTTCCAGCATCACAGCAACACACAAGCCATCACAGTAAAACAAACTAGCAGACAAATGGTGGACCTTAGACACTAAGGTGTGCCAATTACAATAAGTGCATGCTCTCTATAATCTCACTTTCAAGAATATATCATGTTATTTCTAAGCTTTGAACCTTCCATCTTACTACCTTTATTGTCCCAACTCCTATAATATTTCAACCTACTATAACCTAAAATTAACCCAGTCTAAACCTTTTCATAATTTCTCATCCTGTGCTCCTGTTCTAAAGCTACTGTTTTTTCCTTGTTCTGCACTGGAGTGATGCCTCTGATAAAAGTTTGAATACCATTTCTGCACCTCTTCTAAATAGCTACCTATCTTCCTTCAAATCCTTATGCAAATATCACTATCTCAGTGAGTCTTTCCCTGACCACCTATAAAATGCCACTCTTGTACAATAGTCATACTCTCTTTTCATGTTTAATTTTTCTCCTTAGGCATACCACTTTATATCAAATTACAGATTTTGCTTATTTATCTTGTTTATTGTCTATCTGCTCCACTTGAACGTAACTTCGATAAAGAGAGATGATCAGTTTTGTTTACTAATATATCCGCAGCATATATTATATAATGTCTGCCACATAAGCACTTTAAAAACACTTGTGAACAGAATTATTTTCTTTTCTAAATTATTTCATGATCTATCTATACACATATTTCTTTCTCATGTTGATTATTTTGCTGTTTCTTTGAAGTGCTGGCCCCTTTAAGTCTCCTTTGGCAAGATTTATATGGGTATACATAATGAGCCATCAGAACTGCAGATAGAAAATTCATTGTACCAATGGTTGATGCAAAACCCATTCAAATAATTCTTTGTTTTCAAATCATTCCTAAAAAATGCATGTGTTATATATTTCTATCTTGTGGCATAAATTTAGTTGAGGCTGTTCTCTAATCAATATTCATTTGGGTTATACAGCCATGTAATGTTTTAGCACCCTGTAGAATTATATCTGTTGTCAATAAAAAATCCATTCATGAATAGCATGTGTTATTTAAAACCCAAAATTACATCGATTTATGAAAAAGATTCAATTCAATGACTTTTGTCATTCGATTTTATTGAGTTAAAATTTTAAAATATCCTTAAATCCCCTTTTTATCAATTAATATAGGTAAAAACCAAGCCCCATCATGGTGTGGAATAAGTCTATTGCATTGCTTTCAAGCTTTGTTTTGTGCGTGTTTGTTTATTTTCAACAAAGCAGTTCTGTCATTTGTAATTTCTGTAATACAGCATGGCTCATATGAGTCTATCTTATCGCCCTATTCATTGGCTCTGGTTGGCCAAGCACAGTGACTTCTAGTTAGGCTACTAATAGTGCCAAATTGAAAAATGGTTTTGCGGGGCTTATAAAATTAGAAGTAGAGTATTAAATTCAAATTCCTTTTAAACTTATCTTGGGAGCTAAAGAAAATATATTGTGTTCTGCCTGTCTCCTCATAGCCATCATTCACATCTTATGGTTTTGGTGTTTAACAACAGTCCTCCCCACTCTTTTCAATGCTGTATCACTCCGAATACAGTCAGTCATGGGACACACTTACACATTCTTTTTTGTGGGGCTTTGCTGAATTCTGAAAGCTAGAACATATATGCCCTTTAAAATTCTTTTCAAGTCTATCTTTGACACTTGTTTAGGGAATAGATTTTTTTTTACAACATTATTATAGTATTGTGATAGCATTATCTGAAGTCTAAAGAAATAAAAGCCAAATTGACCGAGAATCTGTCATGTACTCAGGATACTGTGCAATCAAATGTGAGCAAGCCACAGACCCTGCCTTCAGTAAATATTAATTTTTATAGATATATACAAGAATAGTATATTAGGCCAAATATGGTAAGTACCATAAAAATAACATTTTACTGGTCTTAATAATTATGAATTAATGATGAATAAATGAATAAGTATAGTAAACTTTTCCATGAGATTCATAGCTCCCTTTAATGAGACCCAATCTTTGCTAAAAATGTTTCCCCTTGACAAGACATAAAAATTTTGGATGCATACAAAATTATATGACCTGATTTATTCTTCCTTATTAAATTAGCTAAGAAGAAAACACTTTGGGCTGATCATCTCAAAATGTGAAAGTTCTCTGTCCAATTTTCTTTCATTGCTTTTATTACTACTCGTCGACAACTTTAAGAACTTAGAGTGGCCATAAAATGTATAGAGAGAGAAAGTGAGGTGTGTGTGGGTGTGTGTGTGTGTGTGTGTGCATGCGTGTTTGTGTGTGTGCTCTCTTCTCTTCATAAAAAAGTTGATTCTTTCCTTTCTGTATAAAACAGATTTTAGTTATTAAACAAAGGAATCACATAATAAAGAGCTTATGAGTGTGTTTGATAAATATTTCAGCATGGCTTACTTTCATCATAATTTCATAAAGGATTACTTTAATCTCTACATTAAAATACCAAAGCTTATAAGCAAAGCTGCAAGAATGTTATCATGGATAATAAAATGGACAAATAGAGAAATTTCAGGAAGAAAAAGATCAATAAAAATACAAGTCTAACTGGAACTGAATATTTTCTATTAAAAAATACAAATTTTGCAGTTGACCTAGTCCAGAATTATATAAAAGTTAGAAGCATCCGGATAAAACCCCCCAACGAAGTGGACGGACTCAGTGGCTGCAATGAAGGGTTCCAATGGAATAAGTCTGCGGCGGCGGCAGCAGGACTGGGCAGGGTTTATTTTGTTTCCGGTTGGCTCACTAGGAGTCGGAACTGAATCAGAGACACCTAACAACAACATCCATCAAAATGTTTGTCAATTTCTAGATCACCTTAAATTATCGGGATAATATTGTTCTTAAAAGGAAAAACCTCAGTGCCCATCAGCCAATTCTGACTCATGTAATCAGAATAATATATTTGAAATCTACCTTTAAAAACGTCAAATTTTTAGATATTATTCAACATGAATTGAGATAATTATATTCACACCAGCCTTTGACAACACCAAATTTCCATGGAGGTAGTCTTTGATTAACTAGAACTATTAACAGAAATTATAGAGGTTCACTTCTGATCATGATCTTGAGATAAAAGGACAAAACTCACTGCCGTCGAGTTGATGTTGACGCGCAGTGATCCATTGGGCAGGGAAGACTGCTCCTGTGAGATGCCGAGACCGGGACTGTTTACGGTAGTAGAGAAGCCGTTCTTTCTCCTGCAGAGTGGCTGATGGTTTCAAACCGTGGACCTTGTGGATTGCAGCCTAATGGGTAACCACGTGCACCAGGGCTCTTTCAAAGGGCAAAGGCAGAAGGAAACCATAGGGATATACTATTATTCTTGCATAGAAAGTTCCTAAAGGTCTTCTTCATCCCCATCTTTCACAAGAACCATAAAGCAATCTTTGACCGCACAAGAATTTTCTCCCCATTAACACGGAGGTAAAAGATGCTGAAGTCAGAGCATGGAGGGTAGTCTAAATGGCAGGGTCATGTTGAGGCATCTGTTCTAATAGTGCCATTTTGGTTGATATAGGATACTCTCATTTTGCCCCTCACTTTCACTTGCCTCTAATCCTTCTGAATCCCTTACCCATCCCTGAATGTTGGGTAGAGAAAAGGGATAAAAGCTTGGGGTAAGACTAGATGGGAATGAAGTAATAGAGGGCTGGTAACACAGGGATGGCAGTGAGAAATACAGTAAGCCAGACCAATGAACACACGATTACTTCATAATTTGTTTAAAAAATTAAATGTAAGCTTAAAGATAAATTGAAAAAAATGTATCTAATGGCACTCTCCAAAAAAAATATGTTCATAGACAGAGCTGTTTTGCTGTTGCCACAGTGAACTCAATCATTCATTCCAGAATGTCTACTACTTGGCAGAGTGAGACATGCCATCCCAACTCTAAGGCAACTAAAAGCAGTGTGAATAAGAGGAGAAGCAGTACATCCACTCCTTCCCATGAAAGTAATGATCTCAACCATTGTGATATTGGACAGATTTGCCATTTATCTTTCTAAAACTGGCATGTTTCAGATTTTAGGGAATCATTACATCCCATAGTTGCCTATTTGTTCATAGTTAGAAGAATGCTCTATTATATAATATTAATGTTGAATGAAAATTAAATGGGATTTTATAAGCTTGGGAATTCTTGCAACATGCTTTAAATAGGAATGCAATTAGGTACAGTAGCAGAATCTGTGAGACCACAACGAACTATTATTTATTGCCTTATGTACTGCCTAATAAGCTATGTTTGAGTCTGTTGTTGCAGCCACGCTGCCAATTCAGCTAGAGAGTTGTGTTAATCTGGGTACTTTAAAGAAACAAATCGACAGAAACTGATATGTATAAGAGAGAGTTTTATATGAAGGTTAAGCGCACATCAAGATAACATCACAACCCAGTGCTGCCCAAACCCACAAGTCCACCATTAACCCATATGTCAAACACCAATCCACAAAATCAAATCAGGACAGGCCATCCATAAAGTCAGCAACAATATGCACCAGTTCACAGGCTCAAAAATCTTGATCTGGTCTGGTTTTGGTCAACTCAATGTGGGCTGCCTCGCTCAACTTCCACAGGGTGTCCATTGATCGTCTTGCATTTAGACCATGAACTCTCACCAATACTCAACAAGCCTAGCCCCCTCGTGCTAGGTCATGAACCCTAGACCAGTCAACCCGCTATCATCTCCTCCTTTTTTTTCCCCTGTAAATCAAGTCCACAGGTGTCAGTGGCCAAATCCAACCTGTCTCTTTACTGCTGCATTTCTCCCACTTCCACTCAACAAGTAGATCCATGTGGTCACCTAGAATGCATTTCAGCCTACTCTCAGGCTCCCTTTAACATTCAGTCCCAGTGAGGTGCTAGAGAAACAAATCATAAGATGGAGAGTAGATGTTTGTTTGACCTCTCCCTTATGGTAGTCTTTCTTCTTTGTCTACCCAGAGGTCAGATAAAGCCACACTTTACTCAGTTGCTTTCTGGGAAAAATACGGGATGTATGAAAATAGAAAGTTTGTGAGCCCACTTACTTTCAGCCATTAAAATTATATCTTTAGATGGGTTTAGGCTATCCCTGCAAAGGCAGCTTTGACCATATATGCCCCACCCAGTGCTTTGGAGTATTCAGGAACCAGCAGTCTTTGTCAGAAGCTGGAAAAAATTTGGAACCACGAAGGAAACCCCACTCCTGGTACCATAATGTGTTAGTCTGGGTACTTTAAAGAAACAAATCCACAGAAACTCATGTATGAAGAGAGAGTTTTATATAAAGGCTAAGTGCACATCAAGAAAACATCCCACTTCTGACACCAATCCACAAAGTCCTCCTCCATCTCACAAAAGAGACACAATGATGCCGACTGCAGGAGGAAAGCCAAGTCAGTGAATGTGTAAGTATCTCAGCGCTGGCAGGGGTCTCCACACTGCTGCTCCAGCACCCAGGGCTGCATCGGGGTAGGTCCATATGGCTTCTCCTCAGGGATGTCTTACAGGAAGTGAACCTTCCCAGCTGAAGCAGGGAACTAACTGAGGCAGCTGCACCCTGGTCCAACCATCACAAAGCAAGAGACCTGAGAACTCGAAAGGCAAGGGTCACTGAGCCATTAACTCTCCGCCCTTCAATTAACCCCACATGTGCTTATTGGCCAGGTTGTCACAATAAACCAACTACCTCAAGGGTCTTCCTCATTTCACTAACCCTCTACTTTACCAAGCATGATGCCCTTCTCCAAGAACTGGTCCCTCCTTTTGTTTGGCTGGTTGTCTAGAGAGACACATCCAGTGACACTAATATATGTATAAGAAAAAGCTTTACATCAAGAAATAACTATATATCAAGAAAACATCCCTGCCCAGTCCAACTCATACCCTAAGTTCGATACTAGTCTGTAAGTCCCTCTTCCGACTCTCACAGCCATGTGCAATGACGCAGAATGCAGGAAGATCACTAAAGTGATCTAAAAAGTGGTGTGGATTTAATGGTAGTGATAGCATGGTGGGGCTTTGGCAGCAATCAGGTTCAGCCAACAGGAAGGTGAAGGCAGAGAGAGAAGGGGAGGTTCAGAAGAGGAGGTTCCTCGGGCCCTCCTCATGAGAAGGCCGGGCTCACAGGAGGCACCATCAGACTGTGACCTGATTTTGAGGTGGAATGCCACTCCTACACTTTTATATATCTTCAAATTGACATGAAGTTATGTAACTACCCCACTCCTGATAACATGTCCAAAGTATGTGAGATTCCCAAACTGATTTGTTTGTTCTTCTTACAATCTATGGTACATTCAATATTCTTCAGCCAAAACAAAAATTCAATTGTATCCATTCTTCCTTGGTATTGTTTTTGCATGCATATGAAGCAACTGAAAATTGCCATGGCTAGGGTCAGATGTACATCCATCCTCACCATGAGATCTTTACTTCAACACCTGAAAAAGGTCTTTTGCAGCAGATTTGTCCAATGGAATTCATTGTTTGAGTCTTGACTGCTCCTTCCACAAGCATGGATTATGGATCCAAGAGAAATGAAATCTTTGATACTGTCAGCATTCTCTGCTTCTTGGGGTATTGTCTACTGCTCCAGTGGTGAGGGGTCTTGTTTCTTTATGGTGAGGCACAATCCATACTGAGCCTACTGAGGATAATCGTCTCTGATCTCTATCGAAGTGAAGCTTTGAAGTGAATGCTTCAAGTCTTCTTGAATTTCAACAATCAAGGTTGTGGTCTTCTGCATATTGCAAGTTTTTAATGAATCTTCTTCCAATCTTGATGCTACGTTCATCTTCATATAGTCCAGCTTCAAAAGTTACACAATTTTTTTTCACTTGGTGTCTTGGTTTTTAGGCCTGTTCCTGGTGTTATTTGGGATGCTGGTTCAGAACATTGTATTGGTTAGGCCAAATCAGCCTTAGTTTCTTAAATATAGTGTTCCACTATATTTTCAGCCATTAAGTTATAGTAATTTATTAAAACATCATTTTAGTTTTAAAGATGGGAAAAATTCACACCCACAAGTTACAAAAAGATTAGAATATTTGAAAAAGAATTAGGTATTAAGGAACTTCCAAGGGAGGCTGTATATGGACCCATGATGGCTAAATGGTTACACATTTAGCTGCCAATCTTAAGTCCAGTAGTTCAAACCCATCAGCCATTCTGTAGCCTTTAAAAGATTGAGAGATTTGGAAACCCAAAGGGGCAATTCTTCTCTATCCTATAGGATCACTATCAGTTAGAATCGATTCAATAGCAGTAGGTTTTTCTTTTTGGTATGGGATATTTTGCAATATACCGAGACTACAAGTTGGAAACTGAAGTCAGAACACAACTTGACAAGAGTGGAAAGTAAAAAACAAAATTGAAAGACACATATATAGAAGGTGTCAGGGCAATTTTGAGTGTCTTATCAACTGGTATTCCTGGTAGGTGCATGAATATTGACCTATTACTGATAGTGTTGTACTTCAAAATAGACCTTGAAATGTTTTTTGATGATGAATATGATGTTTTCCTCTTCAATTTGTCACTCCCATTATAGTTGACCATATAATTAGTTGATTAAAAAAATGACAATACAAAAGTATTTCACCTCACTAATACCTAGGGTATTAACCTGTAAGCATTCCACTTCATGAAATTCTAAGAAGTGGAAGACTTGATAGCGTGGAGGCATCTATATAGTTCCTTCTGCCTTCATCAGGAATGACTCAGAATCTTCCAGGGGAAGGCATCTGAAACGACTGGTGACAAGGATTGGGGGATGTTGTTGTTGATGAAAACAACAACTCAATCACACGTAGAAAAATATTTAGTGATAATAAGTTTTAAACTTTGCCTCACAGCAATTAAGCATTGACCAGCTCATCCATGAAGATCCTCGGCAAAGATCATTATAAGACTTCCCTGGCACTTCCCTCTACTGCGCCCCCTCCATTCCCTCCCTGATTTATTCCAGAGTTCCAGGAAAAGAATGAGTCCTTGGGCCAGAAGCTAATATTTTATGAATATAGAACATCCCACTGGTCCACAATACGAATTATTTTCTGCATTAGTCATTTTCATGCTTATGTTAATTTTATGAAATTGTGAATCAAACCTTCTGAAATATTAATGACATAAGACTCTATGTATATTCATGGTGTTTTATATAAGGGACTATCCGATCCCAACACCAATTATATGTACTTATTGAAAACACATTCACAAATGAGTGGAGCTCAAGATGATAAGTCATATTAATTTTAATGCTCCCAAGATGAGTGAGAATTTTTAAAGAAAACGACTCATTTGCTTGGATCTTTAGCTTCAAAGTTCTTTTAAGTAAATGAGATTGGTTGTTCTGCAAAGTGTAAGCTGATATAGTTTTCCTTCTGAGGATTATTACTTCCAGAGATTAAAGGTGTTTTTAATTCGTTGAAATAAAATTTCCCCCCAATAACTTGTAATATTTTAAATAGAATATGCATGCTGTGCCTAACACCTGTCAATTCAAAATTTTATGTAAACTATTCTTCATTCCCAGGAAGCTGATTTTGACTCACAGTGATCCTGTAGCACCCTATAGGGGTAGAGCTGCTCCATTGAGTTTTAAAGGCTGTAAACATTCATAGAAGCCGACTGGCACGTCATTTTCTAGTGGAGCAGCTGGTGGGTTTAAATGGACAACCTTATGGCTAGCAGATGAACACTTACTTACTGTACCAACGGGTGTGAATAAACTGTTGTAGAGCAACTTCAATAGTGTTCTAATTTCTCTGAGTAGCTATGCTATTCTTACTGCTAGAATATAAAATATTAAGTGATAATTATTTAAGTAAGTACACTCTGTATAAACTCTGGTTAATAGCATTCATCATAACTAAAGTAAAATATTATAATAAACATATATTAAGTCCATTTTAACCAAATCTCAGAATATTAAATATACACAAATACCAAGAAAGTTGAAGATTGCTGTAAAATAAGTGGGTGCATATTTCAACTTGGAGAAATTATACAAGTTAGCAATCTGAGTTGGTTATGAGATACTTAAAAGAAATCACATACTCTCTACATATTTAACTTTCCATTCATGGTTAAATGAAGATAAAATTGATTCTAGTGCATATCAGTTTTGATATTAAGAAGTTAATTTGATATGGCTTTGCATGACATTTTGCTGGAATTATTTTCCCATTCAGTAACTTATTCTTTACATATTACCATATATTAAATTGTATCCTCAAAAAAATAATGTGGCTGAGCGAGGTTGGTGTGGTTCATCTGTGAAGCTGGAAGAGTTTGAAGGCCCCTCGGTGTGTAGTGGTTATGCACTGGGCTGCTGACCCCAAGGTCAGCTATTCCATACCACCAGCCAGGTGTTCTACTCCATAATGAGTTACAGTCTCAGAAACTTGGAGGTGCACTTCTTCCTTGGCCTCTAGGATCACTATGAGTCAGCATTGACTCGATGACAGTGAGGTTTTTTTTTTTAATTATTATTATTATTTGTGTTTTGAATACTAAAAAAGCCTAGATTGCCTTGAAGAGACAGTTGGTAAAGTGACAGGTGTTAAAGGCAATTCTGGTGAAGGCTCAGAAGCAAGTGAGGAGAGCAATAGAGAAAGGCTCTGTTGTCCTGGGGAATGCATACGGAGCCAGCAACAGACTGTTGCTAGAAATTTGCATGTTACGTGTGCTTCTGGTGAAACGTTTAAAGAAAATGATAATCATGTGACTAGACAATAGAAGAAGAATGTTTTCTTAAACTGTTATTATTTTAAAATACTTTTATTGGGGGCTCTTACATCTCTTATCACAATCCATATAGTCCTCCAGTGTGTCAAGCACATTTGCACACATGCTGCCATCATCATTTCAAAGCATTCTCTTCCCACTTGAGCCCCTGATATCAGCTCCCTATTTCATTCCCCTCCATGCCCTGCCCATCCTCCCTCAGAAACCCTTGATAAGTTATAGATTATAATTTTCAAGTCTTATTCATCCTAATGTTTGTTTTTTTATGCAGTGACAAAGAACTTGTCTATATTATGTTCAAATATTTGGTAAAAGGTACAACTTGGCTGGATTCAGTATGAATTAGAACTCAATGTAAAGAAGACCCAAAGCATCGCAGTGGGACCAATAGTTAACATCATGATAAATGGAGAAAAGTTTGACATTTTCAAGGATTTTGTTTTGCTTGGATCTACAACCAATGCTCATGGAAGCAACAGTCAAGAGATTTCTTAAAAATGCATTGCATTGGCTAAATCTTCTCACAAGACCTCCTTAGAATGTTGAAAAGCAAGGATATTACTTTGAGAACTAAGGTGCACCTGACCCAAGCCAGGGTGTTTTCAATTGCCTCATATGCATGTGAAAGCTGGACACTGAAAAAGATAGCCGAAGAAGAATCCATGCACTTGAAATTGTGGTGCTGATGAAGAATTTTGAAAGTACCATGGACTGCTAAAAGGACAAACCAATCTGTCTTGGAAGAAGTACAGCCAGAGTGCTCCTTAAAGGCAAGGATGTCAAGACTTGGTCTTACATATTTTGGACATGTTATTAGGAGATACTAGTCCCTGGAGGAGGATATCATGTTTGGTGAAGTAGAGGGGCAGCGGGGGAAAAAAGAGAAAGACCTGGAGTTATTTAAGGTTTGTTGTGACAACCTGGCCAATAAACACATGTGGGATTAATTAAAGGGCGGAGAGAGAAATGGCTTGGTGAGCCTCACCTTTCTAGTTCTCAGGTCTCTTGCTTTGTGATGGTCAGACCAGGGAGCAGCTGCCTTAGCCAGTTCCCTCTTCAGCTGGCAAGGCTCACTTCCTGCAAGACATCCCTAAGGAGAAGCCTCATGGACCTACCCCGATGCAGCCCTGGGTGCTGGAGCAGCCGTGTGGAGACCCCTGCTGGTGCTGAGATGCTTATTCGTTCACTGACTTAGCTTTCCTCCTGCAGTCGGCATCATTGTGTGTGTTTTATGAGATTGAGGAGGACTTTGTAGATCGGTGTCAAACATATGGGCGAATGTTGAACGTATGGGCTTTGGCAGCACTGGGTTGGGAAGCTTTCTTAATGTACACTTACCTTTTATATAAAACTCTCTCTTATACAGATGAGTTTCTGTGGATTTGTTTCTCTAATGTCCCCAGACTCCCACAGGCCCTCAAGTAGATGAACTGCCACCATGGCTGCAGCAATGGGCTCAAACGTGGGAACAGTTGTAAGGATGACCCAGGACTGGCCAGGGCTTCTGTTGTGTATAACATCACTATGGGTCAGAACAGATTCAGTCACACTACCAACAACAACTTGTAGGTTATGAACTAGAATATCTGGCTGGTATTTCTAAGCAGTATGTTAAAGAGACCTCATGTTTTTTCTTTGCCAATTATAGCAAAATGTGAGGAAACCATGGTCTTGAAAAATGAATGGTTCAAAATGAGAACGGAACTTCAAGATTTGGAAAACTCTGTTGAACAAACTGAGGACACGTAGGACCTAGGATGTCCGCTAAGGATGTTGCGATGCAATGTTTTATTAAAGTGAGAAACCGTTGATGAATCTAACCAACTGCCACTGCAGAAAGCCCATCATGAAGGGGACAGGAAAAAAAACTAGAGAAAAGAACACTGTCTGCCTCTTGGAATTCTACAGGCGGGAAAGAAGCCAAAGAATCAACATCTGTTTTTCCAAGAGAAAAAAGAGTATCAACCCTGGAGCAGCTTGGAGACCAGTAGAACTGCTGGGCAGAGCATAGAAAGTAGGGCATTCTTGTGCATACTTCGGTGTGGCTGTGGTTTCCTGAATTTCAAAGAGTGGGACCACAGCTTCCTGAGTTTTAAAGATTCAAATCATGTCAATTTGTTTCTGGAATTTGGAGCTGCCATTACGGTGTCCCAGGGAGATGGGGCCACTTTCCAAAGCTGTGGAGACAGGACTGTCAAGCCCAAGGGGCAACAGAATGGAGCCTGCTGAGGCTGAGCAAATGAAGTTACCACTTAGACCTATTAGGACAAGGTCACCTGGAGCCAGGTAAGTAGAGCTGTCATCCCAGTGGGCCTGAAAGGGGAAGCTGAAAATAGACAGTGGTAAGGTTGTATGTAATTTCACTAAATTGACTATTTAAAATTGGTTAAAATAAATGATCTTTTTTAAAATAATGGTTAAAATGATAAATATTTGGTCATATCTATTTACCACAATAAAAAATAATACTGAGATGTGGTTTCAAGTGGCATATAAAATAAGTAGAGGGAGAAACCTACTTGGAGGAGGTGATCAAGGGCAGCCTGTCAGAGAGCTGCATGTAACTGAAAGTTGAAGGAGGAGAGGCACCAACCATTTAAGAGCCTGAGGATAGCATTCCATTCATAGTGAACCATACATGTGTAGGCTATGAGACAGGAAAATTCTTCAGAGAATTGGTAAAATGTATGACAAAAAGTGATGACAAAGGGAAAGTGGTTAAAGGAGGAAATGGAGACATAACTAGGAGCTGTATCAGATGGTCTTGGTCCTGATAAGGAGTGCGGATATTTTAATGACAAAGTACTGTATTGAGTAAGAGAATATCGGAATGGATCGAGGTTTCATTGGAGGAGAGCATGTGTAGAAGCAAAAAAATCATTTAGGAGACTATCATAAGAGATCAGTCAATGGATGATCAAACTGGGCCAATCTGTTGGCAACAGAGATATACAAGAGTAGAATAATTTGAGATGTGTTTTGAGGATTAAATGCAGAGGACTTGCATGAACTGGGTGCAGTTACTGAGTGTGCTCAAAATGAAATATAACTTCCAGGTTTTTGACTTTGAGGGAATAGTCGGAAAGAGACAAACTCTCCACGTTCATAGGCTAAGGAGTCTGGAAGGCCCCGGCTCCTGTGAAGGAAACCTTCATGTTCGTGGGTTGGAGTTTCATCCCACTCACATTCTCCTAGAGTAAAAGTGATTCCCCACATGTCCCCCCATAATAATGACAAATTTAAGGTGCTATTTGCAAACACATGGTTACTGACTCTACACTTGGAAGTCAACTGCTTAAAGGCTTTCTGCCTAAAGGTTATCTGCCATCAAAGGCAATAAGACCCTATTGTCTGCCCCACCCGAAATAGGGCCCACTACCTTCTGATAAGGATCATAGATTATTCCCCTGGAGAAGAGCTCAAAGACACCTATGGTCAAGCCAACTCAGACAACCAAGATTAGGCTGCCATATTGATTCTACAGTTAGCCCATCTTGTCATGTATGTGCCTTCCTGTCACATGTGTGTCCCTAGTGCCTCCCCTTCCTGTTGTGTATATACCCCTAGCTCGTCTGCTTCCTGTTATCCATAGGCATATTGTACAATCCCTTCCTATTAGGTATGTGCTTACTGTGGCCTACATGCCCCAGATCGTATAAGCTCATGAGATTACATTTCTGTCTTTCTTTCTCTCTCTCTTTCTCTCTCTCTGCTTGGACCTGTCTCCTAAAGTCATGACTGAGAGGTGAGGCCTTGCATGCTTTATCTCGTCGATTGTCTCTTTACTTTACCCCCAATTACACAATTGCTTGTAGACCCCATTCGGTTGTGGGGAGGCTGGTCCCCCGCATGATGAACTAAACAGATTTTTGAGATGAGGAAGACTTAAGGAGGAGCAGTTTCCAAAAAGCTAATGAATTTCAGCTGCAACCATGTTGTTTTGGAACTTCCTAAGACACCTAAAAACGGACAAATATATGAATCGAGATATGTGTTTTTGGGTCGAAGGAGAACGCTAGGTTCAAAGTGTAAATTCAGGAGTTAACAGAAGGAGTGGATAGTGGCCTATAGCTCTACGGCCATGGATAAGACTGTCCAGAGGCAGAGAGTAAAAGAAAAGAAAGAATGTCCTAGGACTGAGTCCTGATAACCCCCAAAGGAACCCACAATCACACCTACTGCTATGGAGTTAGTTACTGACTCAGTTATTTCACAGTGCAGAGAAGAATTGTTTCTTATGGTTACTGTGGCTGCAAAGCTCTGCAGAAGCAGATGCCTCAGCTTTCTCCTGTGGAGCAGTTAATGGAGCTGAACTACCAACCTGCCCATTAGCATAACCTACTGAACCACCAGAATTTCTTCCAAAAGAAAGAAAGAGGTGCCAAACAAGGAGACTGGGCAGGGAAAGCCATATAAGAACAAGACTAGAAGAGTAGAGAGTTTAAAAAGAGACTTATACAGCAATACACTGAGGTAGGGGATGGACTTTAGGCCTCTGCTCATACCCTCCCTACATACAAAAACATGTGTTTTAACCAATCGGCAGTCTGAGATGTTCACCCTCCCAACACAATCACTGAAGACAAAACGGGTGTATAAGCAAATGTGGTGACGAATATAACATCTGGAGTCTTAAAGGCTTGAAGTTACACAAGCCACCATTCAGCAGTGAAGCAACAAGTCCACATGGAAGAAGCAAACTGCTGGTGTGATCATGAGGGGTCATAGGGACCAGGTAATAGGCATCAGCAGACACATAACAAACAAAACCAGGGGGGCTGGAGCAGAGATCCAAAGCCCAACTGTAGAGAGTGGAACACTCTCCCCACGGCGGAGCCACAGGGAAGGGATGAGTCACCAGGGTGCAGGAAAGCATCAATGAAACACACTATATTCCTCTGGCTCCTTGAAGTTTCCTCACCCCCCACTACCATGACCCCAGTGCGGCTTCTCAATTCAGACTAGACCGGGACATGAACACAGGTATAGAAAGGGATGGGAGCTCATGACACACAGAATCCAGTAACAGGAGGGAATAGTGATACCAGAAGCGTAGAGGGAAGAGGGGGAGAGGAAGAGAGAAAGTGGGGGGTAATCATAGTTATTGATATATTACCATATACCTTTCTACAGGGGGAAGAACAACAGAAACATGGGGGAAGGGAGACAGCAGTCGGTGTGAGAGATGAAAATAATAACAATGTACAATCTATCAGGGGGTTATAAGGATTGGGGGGGGGGGAAGAGCTGATACCAAGGGCTCAAAAGAAAGTAAATGTCTAGAAAAGAATGAAGGCAACATATGTACAAACATGCCTGATTCAACTGATGTATGGATTGTGATATGAGTTGTATGAGCCCCCAATAAAATGATTTTTTTTAAAAGAAAAAACAATAAAAAAAGAGACTTATTTTTAGAAGACATTATGCTAAGATGCTGATCAGGAATATAGATAGCAAATGAAAACTGGATTTGACACAATTGGAGATTCTAAACTGGAACTGACATATTGCCAAGAACAATTTTAAAATAGAAGTCAGGTTTGCATGGACTAAAGAGGCTTATTTTGGTTTTGGTCTGAGATGAAGATCTAATTTCATCGTTTTTATAATGGATAGCCAATTGAGCTTAACAACCTAGTAATACAGAGTAATGCACTTCATGGGAATACATGTGTGGAATTTCACATATAGAAAAAGTATTTAAGATGTAGGAAATGCAAATGGAAAAGTTGGGCTGATGGTTTGGGAGGAAGCAGAGGAATGGAGTTGAGAAGCAGCCCTCAAGTCTCGTCAGTGAAAAGGATCATGTCCTTGTAATTTAGTTGTATTTTCATAGAAGTTAATCTTATCATTACATTTCATAATTTAAGAATGGAAATTACAGCCATAATATCTTATGTGCCTTTTAATTTTTAAAATAATAAAAGTCTAGAAGTCACAAGATATTGTATTTCAAGTTTAATGACCAAAAACAGGCCAGAAATGCTACAAAACTACACTTTATAAAAGTCCATCAAATAGTTGAGGATGCTAAGAAACGGAAATGAACTAAATTCCAGAAAGTGATGAACGCGTTCAAGAAAGAAGAGATCCACAATCGTTTTCTTCCTGAATGAAGAAACATCTGCCAGAGATAAAGATAAGGAGAAACTACCTCAACTTTAAAAGAAGTTCCAATAACGCCAAAGGGGGTAGTATGATTAATTAAATTCTGAGACTCTACCCACAAAGAAGTGTTTCCCTCCTACCAACTATTTCCCATGAGTTTTAATAGAGTGCATGGAAGGAAAGTACCCAAAGTTGGGGCTGGGTCAGGAACTTCAGGAGAAACCTTTACTAAAAAGAAATATGGAGTAATGACACACTAAATATTGAAGCTAGAAAGCAAAATGGAGAGAAATCCTCCCATATCCTTCCACAAGGTTACCTAGTGAAGGCAGTGGATACTGCAGTCGAGGGGAGTTTCTGAGTCTTAACAGAGGATGCTACCAGATAGCTCCTGAAGCTGGACCACAGCAACTGAATGGAGAGGCCTCCTCAGGTACAGAAACCTGGGAACCAAACTAACGAGTAAAGAAGACTCCAAATAACTCACAGTGACCTTTAACAGAACAAAACACTGCATGGTCGAGGGTCATCCTCCCAATCATTGTGACTGAGACCATTGTTGCAGCCACTGTGTCGAGCCATCTCCTTGCCGGTCTTCCTCTTTTTCACGGACCCTCTACTTTACCAAGCATCGTGTATTTCTCCAGGGACCGCTCTCTCCTGATAACACGAACCAAGGATGTGAGATGAAATCTCACCATCCTCACTTCCAAGGCGCATTCTGGTGGTGCTTCCTCCAAGAGAGATCCGTTTGTTCTTCGGACAGTCCGTAGTATTTTCAATATTCTTCATCAATATTATAATACAAACACAGCAGTTCCTCTACAGTTTTCCTTCTTCACTGCCAAAGCTTCCACATGCATATGAGGTGATTATAAATATCATGGCCTGGGTTAGGTACACCTTCGTCCTCCAAGTGGCTCCCTGGCTCTTCAACACATTAAAGAGATCTCTGAAGGAGACTTACCTAAGCAACATGCCCCTTATTTTCTTAGTGCTGCTTCCATGAGAACTGATGATAGATCCAAGCAAAATGAAATCCTTTGCAACTTCCATCTCTTCTCTGTTTATCAAGTTAGCTCTTGGTCCAGGTGTGAGGGTGTTTGTTTTCTTTACATTGAGCTGTAATCCAGACTGAAGTCTGCAGTCCTTGATCTTCATCAACAATATTTTATTTGAACTCTTTGAAAGTAAGCTACACATATCCCAACAATTCATTCCTAAGTACTCCGCATCCAAAATCTACAAAGAAGAAAGATAATCTCCATTCCCTTACAGAACCATAATATCATGAACACATTTTTCCAATGTGTGATAAATTGATGTTATCTAATATACTGTCCATATTTAAATAGTCCTCAAATATCTCCTCTATAGCTCATTTGCATCCATCCAAAAGCCAAGTGAAGTTTCATACATTGCATATGATTTTTATTGTTTTCCACATGTGAGCTTGTGTCGAGTGTATACCACAGGTTCTTAATAACTCTTCTTTCAGTCCTGATGCTGCTTTCTTCTTCATGAAGTCTGGTTTGCAGGTTATTATTTTCTCAGCATACAAATTTAAGGATACACTCCTGACAGACACCTTACCTGATTTTAAACAATACAGCATTTCCGTGTTCTGTTGGTACAACTGGTGTGTACAGATTCCACATAAGTACAACGAAGTATTCTGGAATTCTCTTTCTTCTCAATAGTATAAATAGTACGCTATGGTCCATATAGCCAAATGCACTTGCATAGTCAACAAAACACACAGCTAAGACTCTTTTGACATCAACAATATGATCTGTTTATTTGGCCATACTTATTACGGTTTATCACCAGTTTTCTCATCAAGGAAGCAGTCGGCAATATCAGAATCCATTTTTATACTCATTTGTATATATTTGTCAACTGAAGTGTGGATTCAAGTGTTCTCAACAAACTTCAGTAATCTATTGTATCTCTTAGAAGTGTCTCTTCTAATACCATTTACAATAACTACTAAAAAGACAAAATACTTAGGAATAAATTTTACCAGAGAAACAAGGCTTGCATAAAGAAAACTATAAAACATTTATAGGAAACCAAAAGAGACTAACACTAATGGAAGAATGTCCCATTCTCCAATATAGGGAGATATACTATAGTGAAAATGTCAATATTACCAGAAGCACTCTATAAATTCAATTCAATTCAATTCCAATTCAATTCTCAACACAATTCTTCAAAGAAATTGAAAAACTAATCACTAACTCTATAAATAAAAGAAATAAATCCAGGATAAACAAAACACTCCTTGATTTTGAAACCTACTATATAACCATGGTAACAAACAACTTGGTACTGGTACAATAGTAGATATATATATAAACAGAGAACCCAGATGTGTTAGTCTGGATTAACTAGAGAAACAAATTCATAGATACTCATATGTGTATAAGAAAGAGTTTTATATGCAAGAGCAATTGAATATTGAGAAAATATCCCAGCCCAGTCCAGATCAAGTCCATACGTCCATTATTAGCCCATATGCCTGATACCAATCTATAAATTCCTCTTCAGATTCACAAAACACATACAATGATGCTGAATGCAGGAAGATCATAGGCCAGTGGGTGAGAAGTCTTGTGGATCCAGTGGTGGTGTAAGCATCTCAGCGCTGGCAGGGGTCTCCATGTGGCTTCTCCAGCTCCAAGGCTCTGGATGCCATCAGCCTGTCTCCATGAGGCTTGTCAACAAGAATATCTCATATCTCCTTAGTGCCTCCATATGAGGTCATCAAGCTGCAATCTGATTGACAGGATAAACTTAACCCCTTCAATCTTAAACCTCAAATTGACAACAGATTATGTAACTACCACACCAGATATACATTCAAGCACCTGTAGATACCTGATTTTTTATAAAGGACTAAAATACATTAAGTGGGAAAGAGATAATCTTTGAAATAAACAGTGCTTGGAAACATTCAATCTCCACGTGCAAAATAATGAAGCAGGACCTACATATGAACTCAGATAGATTAAAGAACTAAAATGGGCCCTAGAACCATAGGAACTACCAATGAAAATCTAGGGGCACATGGGCCCTAGAACCTAGATCACCAATGAACATCTAGGGGCAAACTTAAGAGCCCCAATTCAAGGCATAAATAAACTATCAAACGCAAAAGGACCCATACTGCAGAAGACAAAATAAAGGACCTTTTAAAAAGATGGCGTTTATGTACATCAAAAGACTTCATCAAAAGAGTAAAACGAAAACCCATAGATTGGGAAAATATTTGGCAATGATATATCACATAAAGGACTAATTTCAAAAACCTACACAAATGTATAACACCTTAATAAGAAAAATACAAATAAGCCCATCAAAAAATAGGCACAAAACATGAATAGACCACTTACTGAAGATGACATCCAGGCAATCAAAAATCATATGAAGAAATGCTTGTGTTCATTAGCCATAAGAGAAATACAAATTAAAACCACTGTGAGATACCACCTGACACTGACAATCTGAGCCATATTTAAAAAACAGAAAACACTAAATGCTGGAGAGGATGTGGAGAGATGGGAATGCTCATACAAGCACTATGGAAATTAGTACGGTGCCTCCTTAAACAAATGCAAACACAATTACATCATGATCCTGCAATCCTCTACTTGGCATATGTCCTAAAAAATAAAGAAAGCAGCAACAGACATATGCATACCCATGCTCATTGCAACAAGTTCTATAATAGCAAAAAAAAAAGGAAACAAGAAAAAGCCCTGCCTATAGAGGAATGGATAAACAAACTCTGGTACCTACACACCATGGAATATTATTTATCTATCCAAAGCAACAATAAATCTGTCAAATAGTTCATGACAAGGACAAAATTGGAAGACCTTATGCACAGCAAAATTAGTCAATCTCATTGATTTCACGACACCATTATTATAAAGGAAGAAAGATAAAAAAGGTTTTCACACCAAACACTATGACTAGGCCAAACGGGGGTGGGGGTGGGGGAGTGAAGGGGCAGAGAAGTAAGGCGGGAGGCTGGGTATCTGCACACTGGCATGATTCTGATGAGATGGGCCCTGAAACTGTATACTATGTTTCTGTTTATATGTGTTATGTTCTGTAAATAAAGGGGGAAAGTAATAATGAAGATGAGAAAAATTAAAAGAGAAGGATCGGAACCTTTAAAACCCTCTAAATTCCTTACCCATCAAATCTAAACCTTGGTCTCAGTGGTTATAAAAAGGGAAAAAGTAATACAGAAACTGAACTAAATTCTTTGGTGACACCAGCTAGTTAAAAGATATATATCTTTTATATATATTAAAATTATACATGTATATATATATATCTGTTCTGTATAGACCCAGAATGTTTCAGAGTGTGTGACTTATAACATGTTACTATGTCAACACATATATGATACCAAACACACACAAAACAAGATATAAGAACACAGATAATCATGCTTCCAAGCTTTGTAATATAATTGAAAAGGGAGGACAGCATGCTTTGACATAAACTAATTGCCAGGTATGTTAAAGAAAGAAATGCCTTTTAAAAAGTTTTCAGCAGGTAAGAGGCAGGAAGCCAGCCTTCCCAAGACAGAGTGTGAGTGGAGCTGTTGTCCTCCGAACTGTCTTGTCTTGAATCTGAAGACTAGCTCTCTCTAGGAACTCCAGAGGAGTTACTGATCTTGTAGTATTTTTTTCTACTTGAGGCCAAAAATGAAGCAAGAACAAAAGAGAGTCAGTATGATTTTTATGTTTCCACCTTCATGAGTATGGACCAAAATTAAAGAACTATTTTCCCAACCCCGATACCTCCCCCTCTTTTGTAGGGACGGTTGCCCAATTTACATTTCTCAAGACACTGAAATACACACCCACATCTCGTGTAGCACAGGCGTGTGCACACACTCCAGGAACAGCGTGTTCTGTAATATGACACTGTATGTTTGTGAAAGAAAACCACAACCACTACGGCCATGCTGACTTTTCAAGTCTTTTAAAAAGGTTATCAGAGTCATTATGTGTATTAATAATTCATTAAAAATTTCACTGGGCAATTTTTAATTTGGAAATTGCTTTCTCATTTCAACATTTGCTTCAGTATTATCAACACTAAACTTGAAGTACAGTTGAAAGAGTCAAAGAACACTGGGGTTTTGATTCATCAACACTGTCTGCTGATGAAGAAGCTTCCCCTGCTTTTCGCCTTCACAACATGATCTTTTTCGTTCCAGTTAGGTCATTGCCTTAGAATCCCGCCCCCCCCCCCTCAAGATTTCTAACGACATGCTTCTGCCGTTCCTTTTTTATATTCCCAGCTTTGATTTCCCACAATGGATTTGGGATGTAGTGCCATTTTGCCTGCCATCCAGTTGAAAGCTCACAGCAAACCTCCAGGACAGAGTAGAATTGCCCTGTGGGATTGCAGGGCTACACTCTGCACTGGAGCAGAAAGCCTCTTTCTCCCGAGGAGCGTCTGGTGAGCGGAACTGCTCACCTTAGGCAGCCATATGGTCATTTGGAGTAGATCAGTGATCAGGCTTTCAATATTGTGCCATTCACAGGTGAGCTATTAGTGCAGTATCTTCTTTTTTCTCTCTTTCTGCTTATCTGTTTTTTCTTCCCCAATGCTAATAATTGCATTGTTCTTTGTTTGCTTAGTTTTCTGTTAAAAAAAACCCCCTCTAACCTTCTCCTATGGAGTCGATGTTGACTCATAGTGACTCTATAGGGCAGAGTAGCCTGCCTCTGTGGGTCACCGAGACTGTAACTCTTTCTCCTGCAGAGCTGACTGAGGTTTCAAACTGCTGACCTTGAGGTAAGCAGCCCAACTTGTAACCACTATGCCACCAGGGGTCCTACTTTTCTACATATGCATCACTAATTCAAGCCCTAACCCTTTGCCAGTTTTCAAAATCTCCTTTCAAGACAATTAGGTTTGTATCAATTTCATCTTCCTGAGGAAGTCTCTCTGGCAGTCTTCTGGCCCACTCCAATCCACACTGGTTTTCATGTCCCGCCTGATTGATGCGCTACACTTGACAACCATCATCCTGAAAATCCCCTTTGCCTCAACTCTCTATTCCAGTGCTTTTCTAATTCCTGCAGGCCTCATCTTCCTTTTTCTAGGTTTTCTTCCTAAATTTTTTTTTTCAGAATACAGTTGCTTTCTACAAAAAAGTGCATAGGGGTTAAACATTTAGAATTGTTGTATGCCTTTATTCTTTCTTTCTTTACTTTTTAAAAACAGTTTTATTGGCACTTCATCCACATATCACACAATTCAGTGGTTCAACCATGCCTTTATTCTATACTTACACTTGATTTGATAACTTTTGTTATAAAATTTCAAGTTTGAAACATGGTCCTTCATAATCTCAATGGTTTGCCCCAAAGTCTTTTAGCTTAAAGAGCTAGTAATTCTAAAACAATGCTGATCTAGAATGCTTTGATTTGATTTTTTTTCTTGGACACCCATAAGATTTCTTTTTCACAGTGAATTCCGAATTTTCTGGTAGTACAGTGGTGTACCAGTGCTGTACCTTTGACCAGTCCTTTTAATCTGGAAATCTATGCACTTTAAGGACAGCGCCTTAAATTCTTGTGTCCATTATTCCTTCCTTCCTGATGCTCCGCGTCTCTCTTTCAGGAGCTTCGTAGATGATGAGCTCCTGTTTTCCTCCTCCAGTTCTCATTCTCTCTTTGTGTCATCGATGTCTTCTTACTCTGCTCGCAAGAAGGCGTCCTCAACTCCCTTCAAACTCAGCTAGAGAGGTTTTTTAAAACATTAATTTCTAGTAAACCTTTTCTTATTTCAGGAACACTTTAACTGCTCCTTTTTAATCGTATTTTGTTATTGCATGTTTATACATTTTTACTTCTCCCAAAGAATATTATAGTATCTGTTTTACATTTTCTTGTCTCTTCATAGCCTCTATTTCTTTCACTATCCTTTTCCCCCTATTTGTTTAATATCTTTCACATAAGCTTGCTGTTCTGTAATTACCCATTCATTTCTTTTACCCAATTTCATATTTGAATGTTTCTCTCATCTCAATGTGTAAAGTTCATTTATCAACTTACTTTATTTAAAATATCTTTTGAGTATTTGTTCTAAATCTGTTATTTGTCCAGTGGCTTCATAAGATACCCTGCTAAACAAATAATTTTAAATGTTTCATACATACGTATGCCTAACTTGGCTTTTAATGATTTAGCTTCCCTCTCTTGGTTAAGAATTTCTCCACTACTTTTGTATTTTAAATGTAGTCTTCTGAATTTTTTCTTCACATTTTGTATTTGTTTATATAAAAATATATACATAGTTTTATGTAATATAAGATTATATTCTTTCACATGCAGAGTTAACTATCCCAGCCATTATTAATGAATATACCTTTTTATCTTATATATTGAAAATCATATTATACCATGTTTTTATTCTTTCTACTTTCCTAGGCTATTTCTGGGCATATATTGTTTTACATAAAGTGTAATATTTTTCCAATTAAAAAAATGATATGCAGAAGGGTTTTAAGAAATTTGGAGCAATGATCTACTTTGAGTAACACTTGCCAGGAGCAAAACAGTAGTAAAAAGGTAACTAAAAGTTCAGAAAAGAAAAAAATCCACATGAGCCACAGCCTCATGAGGCCAGAATTAATAGATGGTACCCAGCTACCACCCCTACCATTCAGATCATGGTCACAGTGACTGTCCTCAGTTAGAACAGGTTAAAAAAATGTGACGCAGAACTCAAATTCTTATTTTAAAAACAAAACCAAAAACTATACATACTAGAACATTAGAGAGCAGAGGATGCCCTGGGAATATCGTCCTGAGACTATCGCTAAATCTATACCGAAGATATCCCCGGATATCATCTTTTAGTAGAGTGGCATTCAAAATCAAGAATATTATTCAGAAGATTTGTGCCCTACTTAAAAGCCATCAGTGTGAGACCAAAGGTCCATAATTACTTAAAAGCAAAGATGAGAAGATAAGAAGACAGAAAAAGCAGAGTCCGGGAAAGAGAGCAAAGTGGACAAAGAGAGAACGAGGCCCATTGTGAGAGACGTAAGTGATGCCACTGGAAAACCTTCCTGGAAAGTGTCCAATGGAGACCTAGCTTGCTGTGTAAACTTCCATCAAAAACTCAATAAATTACCATCAAAGAAAAGAGAATGGCGATAGTCATCCAAAGGCCACCACGAACGTGGAATCTGACACTCAATGACCTGGGAAGACACGGAAAATGACCACCAGGATTCAGCAAATTAAATGTTTAAAGGAGTTAAATATGGACAAACGTCTCCACGGCTTGTATTTGTCTTTTGTCTCCTTTCTATTGCTATTGTCTACTACACATATAGCATTTCAACAGAGAATCAGTGTTTCCTATGAAACATTGGGAGCCCAGACTTTTTATTTCTTTGATATTTCTCTTGACAGAGGTTTGGACTTATTTCCTTTTGAGGATGTTGGTGCTCACAGGGGACAATGAAGACCTGGACATTAAATTGGTAGCATGCTTGATCCAAGAGTTGAAAAAGAAAAAGAAAAGAAAGATGGAAAAGATCAATTGGTAAGCAACATAGAGATGTTTTCACACACAGTTTAGTAAGGCAAAATATACCTTGGAACATTAAAGCTAATGAACAAAGAAAAATGCCGTTCAAAACAAGGGAAAACATTATTTTAATAGATAAGATGTGATAAATTAGACAAAGTTGGCTGAATTCATGAATATAGAAAAACAGTAAATGTTATGTTAGAACAAGAGGTCCTGAACATGCTGCCCATGGTAGTTGGATGATTTATGTCAACTTGAGTTTGTATAAAACTGTAGGAGTGGAGTCCAACCGGTAAATCAGTTCACAGCCGACTGATGCCTCCTTGGGGATGTGGTCTTCTTATATTGAGAAAGTGGGATTTCCATCCCCTCTCTCTAGCCCTTTACCTTCCTGCTTGCTGGGATTCTTCCTGCCTCCAGGAGTGGCCCCATATGGGCCACACAACCCTGAGAGCTGTCGGCTCCATGCCACGTTTCCAGCCACCTTGGATCCACTGGACTTGGCACCCACTGGCCTGTGCTATCCCCGCATGCTGCTTTGCCTTCTGCGTCATCAGCCTATGGCTATGTGAGTCTGAAGAGGGCCCCAGCTAGAACTAGGCTAAAGGACTTGAGTTGAGCTGGGCTGAGATGCCGTCTTGATACAAGATTATTTCTTGATATTGGTACATAGGCAAGTGTCACTAGTTTTGTTTCTCTAGATGTCCAGCCTAACATACTGCCCCAGTTATAGCTGATATGGAACAACATAATATGCAGACCTAGTGCCTGATTTAGTGTTACATTTTTTATTGCATCTCTGAAATGGGAGAACTCAGGGTGGGTTTGAAGAGCAGTCAGAACTCAGTTGAAGGACAATAATATTTTCAGAACTTTCTGGTGGTAGTGACCAAAAATGCCATCATGGGAACATTGAAAAGAAATTACTTCTAACTATAGATTGGAATTAAAACTTTTAGTTTTAAAACTTCTGATCCTTAGTTTCTCCCCATTTCAATCAAGAGAATAATCATTTTTCTATGGTTATTGTGATCATTGAGCATACACTGATATGTCGCATGCATGTGTCTCATAAGCATATATGACTGTCTCATTCATAAAATATGTCACATTAATAGCAAAAGAAATATACAAATAAAGAGTTGTATTTCCTTGAATTTGAATAAAGAATCCCTCGTGGCATTGTAGGTTATGAATTGGGCCACTAATTTCAAGGTTAGCAATTCTGAACCACCAGCTGTATCTCAGGACAAAAAGGAGGCTTTCTATTCCCATAAAGATTTACAGACTCAGAAACCCATAAGGCAGTTCTCCTCCATCCTATAGGCTTGCTATGAGGATGGATGGGCTCAATGACAGAGAGAGGTTTTTTTCTGAGTAGGATAAACATGTAGCAATGAAATACAGCCTCTTGGCCAAGGGAAGGGAAAGGAAATTAGGAAGGATGGGAGGAGATATGTGTGAAACTTTCTTCTGCACATCTTAATATTTTTTATTGTTTTTAAAATTAAAAACAGCTTCATAATAAAATCAAGATATCTTTCCCCAAATCTATTCATCAAAGATAAATATTCAGTCATTTCTAAAGTTTTTTTAGCCATATGCTCCTCTCATAGATTTAATTTCACTTCCATGTTCTATTTTTCTGACATTCTATGGTAGTTCAATGAACACCACAAAACAAAACACCATTCTGCCTTTTGACCTTACACCTTTTGACTTTCTAGGAAAGGCCTGCTCTGTTTTGTGTATCCTCCCCACAGCCACACTCAAGCCTCATATATATTGACTGGAGGCATCTACATCAATAGTTGCAGATTGTTTTTTGCTTTCTTTTGAATTCTTATGAGTTGGTTCTGATTTACAGCCACCCTATACACCAAAGAATGAAATGTTGCCCAGTTCTGTGCCATCTTTATAGAAGCCCTGGTGGCATCGTTGATCACACTCAGGGCCGCTAATCCCCAGGTTAACAGTTTGAACCCGCCTGCAAGAGAAAGATGAGGCTGTCTGCTCCTGAAACGATTTACAACCTTGGAAACCCAAGCAGGCAGTTCTAGGTTTTCATGGGTTGGAAGCAACTCAATGACAGTAAGTGCCATCCTAGCACTGTTCCATTGTTTGAGGACATTGTTGCAATCGCTGTGTCAATCCATAACTTTAGGGTGCTCTTCTTTTTTCGTTGACCCACTACTTCACCAAGCATGATATCCTTCTCCAGAAACTGGTCCTCCTGAAATTTCCAAAATCGTGAACTGAAGTTTCACCAATATCACTCTTAAAGAACATGCTGGCTCTACTTATCCCAAGACAGATTTGTGAGTTCTTCTTACAGTCCATTTTGTATTTAATATTCTTCACTAACACTATAATTTATAGTCATTAATTCATTTTTATCTACTTTACTCATTTTATAGCCTTCACTATGCCTTAGGTTAGGCATAGTGACATCTTGGCTTTTTAACATTTTAAACAGTCCTTTTGCAACAGATTTAGCCAATACAATGTATCATTCGATTTCCTGACTGCCCCTTTTATAGGTGTTGATTGTGGATCCAAGGAAAATGAAATCCTGATAACTTCTGCATTTCCTCTGCGTAATACTGCTTAGTCCTGTTATGAGGACTTTTGCTTTCTTTATATTGAATTGCAATCCATACAGTAGGGAGGCTATTAATTTTATGCATAAATAATTTCTTTCTCCTGGGTGTATCTAAAACTCACTGTCATCGAGGTGATCCCAATTCATTACGACCCTACGGGACAGGGTAATACTATCCCTATGGGATTCTGAGACTATAAATCTTACAAGAGCAAAAAGCCCCACCTGTGTCCCACAGAGCGGCTGTTGATTTCAAACTGCTGACCTTAGGGTTAGCAGCCTAGTGTGTACCCACTGAGCCACCAGAGTGCCTCCAGGGTGGGTAGAGGATGAACTACAGGTGAGGGTGCTATTAGTTCATATTCAGTCTTGGTGTGAGCAGGATCTTCATCCCTGCTCCAGGAATCTAGAGCTATAGTTGTTACCTGCAATAGCTTTGCCATCGTTACATATGAGGTTTACTAATGATAACATTCATGCAGATCTCAACCCTTCTGGGAGCCCCTCCC